>NC_091063.1:57569287-57881787 GCF_000393655.2 Nicotiana sylvestris
TAATAAAAGGCATATAAGCTAGCATGTATTAAAATTAGATAAAATCAAATATGATAATTAAGCGACCGTGCTAGAACCACGGAACCCGGGAATGCCTAACACCTTCTCCCGGGTTAACAGAATTCCTTACTCGGATTTCTGGTTCGCGGACTGTTAACAGAGTCATAAATTTCCTCGGTTCGAGATTCAATTGGTGACTTGGGACACCATTAATATCCCAAGTGGCGACTCTGAATAATTAATAATTAAATCCCGTTCCAATTGTCCTTTACTTGGAAAAACTCATTTGCGCCCTTCCGGGGGTGTAGGTATAAAAAAAGAGGTGTGACAGCTCTGGCGACTCTGCTAGGGATCGAACCCAGAATCTCTGGTTTCGCAGACCAAAATTCGAGCTTAGAAAAATTGTTGTATTTAATTATATCTGATTTTCATACATACTTTGTGCTGAATGTGCTAAATGTTACTGCTTTGATATTATCTAAACTGTATATAAACTGTGCCGACACCTTTCTCTCTTCACCTCCGGGGATGTGCTTACTGGTTGAGACTCCCTATTCTGTTAGTGTCATACCTTGAAATAAGAAAGAGGCCGGACAAGTTACGAAGCCGGATGGCCTTTTGGTTCCCGGTAAGTTGCCCCCTCCTCGACTCGAGTTGTCCGCTCGGGTACACAGTCTAGAACACTGACCCATGTTTTGAACATAGAATAACGTGACTTCATGTCGGATCCCTAGTAGGAACGCTTATTTGCATCACGTTGCATTTGACTTAGGGGACTCAACACAGGGGTTGGGTCCGTCTAGGACTAGCAACCTGAAATGAAAAGACCATCCTGATGCATCCTACTTGCTCTGTACATATATTTGTTTCGAACCTGCATGTTGACCGGTTTCTGAATCTCGAGAATGTTGGAAAATTGAGGAAAAAAAAGAGGAAAAGAGTGAAAAATAAGAAATATCAGTTAGGGAGTTAATTGATTATTTTAGAAATAAAAAAATCAATGACCAATTGCTGGCGAAACTCTGCCGAAATTTTTACAAAAAAAAAGGGAAAATATTTTATTTTGTTTTACTAAAAAAAAAAAAAGAAGCAAAGAAAAAATATAATAAAAAAAGTCTTTTATTTTTGGAAAGTGGGTTGTTGAAAAAGAAAAGGATAAGAAAAGTTTTTGTTTTAGTTGGAAAAACATAAGTTGTTTCATTATTTGTTGAACAAGGAAAGGAAAAAGAGTCTTTTATTTTTAGTTTGGAAAACAGGTTGTTTTATTGTCTGTGAAAAATGAAAAAGAAAAAAACGAGTCTATTATTTTTACCTTGGAAAGATAGGCCGTTTTATTTATTGAAAAGAAAAAAGAAAAAAAGAGAGTCTCGTTTCTAAAAATAGTTTTTATTCGCTTATGAAATGCCAAAAATAAAAATGGATAAGAGTCGTGTTTTAAAATAGTTCGGTTAATTTGCCCGAACTACGCATGGTTTGATTCTCACAGGGCGTGAGATACGTAGGTAACCCTCATCGGGTCCAACCTCCCCTTTGCAAAAATACCCAAAAATATCAAAATTTCAATTTTGTCATAAATAAATCAGGTGATGTCGTTTTTGTCAAAAATAGCCAAATATTCCCAAACGGGGCGCCGGAAGGCTGACTTTGCATAAACAGCCACCTTTGGTTGTATTTTGATTTTTGACTCTCACAGCCTTAAAATTTTCGCCCTCGAGGCGTTGAAAGGTCGTATCGCAATATCGGGTCTTTTATCTTAAATAAAAACAAGTAATTTGGGGACGCCGGAAGGCTGACTTTGCAAAAAACGGCTATCTAGGTCACCTTTTAAGGTGTGACCGGTTGACTTCCGCGGTTTTAAAATCTTTGTTCCCGAAATGCGGAAAGGCCGCGTTTGAGAATTGAATTCTTCATTTGAAATATAGGGGTAATTTTGAGTCAATAATATAATTAGTTTTTTTTGGAGTTAAATAAAAGCTTTCTTTTTGCTTAAACGCTTTAATAAATGTGCAGGATGAGCACGATGGTAAATGAGCCCTTTTCAATAATGACCAAAATCCCTTTTGAGCTGCAATTGTGGTGGAATGATTTGGGCAAAGAAGGGCAAGACGAAGTGAGAAAATATTTGAAAGACCTTCCGGATTTATTAAACATTCAGCCTCGGGGGGATATCATCAGGGCATTGGTCGCCCATTGGGATTCGGCACATAATGTATTTCATTTTTCAGATTTTGAACTCACCCCAACATTGGAAGAAATAGCGGGGTACATCGGAAGTGATCAAGCTCCATTGAGATTCAAATACTTGATTGCTCCTCGGGCCATTACCATACACCGATTCTTGGATTCCTTGAAAATACCCCGAACAGTTCACCATCCAGATTTTGCAAAGGGTTTATGCAGTTTCCGCTTCATGTATGATAGATATGGCCATGTGGGCGGGTTCAATAATCCAGACTTTAAGCTTTGCAGCAGAAATAGCTGACAAAAATGGGAGGACCACAGACGAGTGGCATTTATGATAGCTTTTTTGGGCCTCGTAATATTCCCAAGGAATGATGGTAATATTGATTTGAAAGTAGCGGGCGTCGTCAGTATTTTGCAAACCATGGGGAAAAGCACTTTAGCACCTATGATTGTGGCTGATATCTTCAGAGCTCTCACCGCGTGCAAAGCTGGGGGCAAATTTTTTGAGGGATGTAACTTGTTGTTACAAATGTGGATGACTGAGCATTTGTGCCCTCGCTCTAAGTTATTGAGTTATGGTTCGGTTGAGAAAACTTGTATAGGTGAATTTTACACAAGAATAAAAGGGGCTAGTCTACCTGAAGGAGTCGCGGCCTAGGCATTACTATTTCGGAACCTTAACGCCGGCCGGATATAGTGGGTGCTTGGATGGTTGCCTGTCGAAGAGGTCATCTATATGCCGGCAGCCCGCCCGCATTTTCTGTTGATGGGACTCAAAAGCATCCAGCCTTATGTGCCATATCGGGTTCTGAGGCAACTCGGTAGATATCAAGTAGTATCGAGAGATGAAGAGTTGAGTACCCAAGCGGTCGAAATCAGTCCTGACGGTCGATTCCCCGAGGAAGAAGTTCGCCAAATTTGGAGCGAATGCCAACATTTGATGGCCAACACTTGCGTGTCAGATAAGGTCAAAGGGGAAGTTGCCCCAGGGTATCACGAGTGGTTCAAAGGTGATGTGGCATGTGGGAGGCCGGCTAAAAGACCTCACCTCGAAGATTTTGCCAAGTCATCCCAAGAGCAGTGGAACTGGTTAGCCAAGGAAGAAAGTTATCGAGTCGAGATCGGTAAACTAAAGCAGAAAGTTGAGAGTCTGCAATTTGAGAACAGTGTCCAGGTTGCCGCAGATCAGGGGGAAAAGAATAGACTAACCAGAGAAAATGAAGCACTTAGGTCCCAAATCCGACAGTTGAAGATAACCATCGATAAGCAACCGAGGAGCCGATCCGATGAACAATTGGTAAAAAAATTGGAAAGCGAAGTCAGAGAATGGCGGGATGAGTTAGGAAAATCTGAAAATGTCATGGCAGAACTTAAAGCACAGTGGGCGACAAGAACCGAAGAGCGTCGCCAATACTTGAATCAGTTGAAAAGGGACCATGAGAAAATTGTTGCCAATTTAAAGAGAAAAGTGGTTGCCCTTGAGGGTAAAGCGGTTAGGCAGGCTAGAGACTTTGAAACTGAAAGCGGACATTGTTACAACTTGTTAGCCCAAATGGAGGCAGAAGTGCAACAGCTGCAAGACCAGCACTTGCAAGACTCCCGAGCTTTAAAGACGTGCAGCGATCAGATAAGACGCTTGCTCATAGAAAAGAAGCAAACAAAAGACAGGATTAGAGCCATTGCTCATGCTATTGTCAGGAGATGCCGGGTTTGTGAAGACATGACCCGTACTACTTTTATCTCAGCAGTGATGATCTATGTGAAGTGAACCATGAATGAGTTAGAGCAGCTTGAAAGGGATTTGGATCCTAGACCCACGGCGAGGCCGAACGACGCCCCGCGGACACCTAAGTTTGAAGCACTAGAATATGCATAGTCCGTGTCTGTGAGTGTCTACCATTTCGAGTCAGTCTTTTGTACGTCCGTTATCTTTCTGGATTGAGTATGTTTGCAGGCTTAGAGTTTTTGGTTTGCTTTCAGGTTGCGTTTGTTAGTTTCTTTCCAAAACAAAAAGAGGTCGGGTTTGTAAGTGTCTGTTTTATTAATGAAAGGTGAGCATTTTATTTCCACCCTTATTTTTACATTTATCTGCACGAACTACGCTTGGTCTGATTCATGCGGGGTCACGATACATAGGCAATCTCCATAGGATTCGACCATAACCGTAAAGAAAACAAACAAAAAAGGAAAAGGAAAATAGAAGGAAAACCAAGAAAAAGAGAAAGAAAGAAAATAGCGGAAAAACAGAGAGAGAAAAGAAAAGCACAAGAGTGGTATAAGGTGAAAGAATAGTAAAAGGGAAAAAGGAACGAAATGTCGGGATGACGCATGCAATCGAGCAAATGCATAATAGAAATGAATAACTGTATAAGGGCATTCATGCCAACGTGCGGTTATTAAAATATGATAAGACCTAATCGCTAACAAAGTGGTTGTCTAAATGTGTGAGCCCAGGCAGGTGGTTAGTTGATTGGAAATTCTGTCAACTCACCCGTACAACACACGGTCGAAAGATCAAGTAAAGATGACAGGGCAAGATTCGGAAATCAGCATCGTAGACCCTTCGAATGAGGTTGAGGTAACAGATGTGGGTGCTATGAAAGAAGAGATGAGGAAAATAAAGGCACAAATGGCTGAAATGCATCGAGCATGGTCTCAAGGACATCCGGCACCACTATATCCTGCTAACCCATCTTACATCCCACCCCTGGCTCAAGCTCAGGAGCCTACCACTCCCCACGCATCTTCAGCTTTCCCTTATCAGGGCCAGTGTTATGGTACCACTTCATATGCTCCCCCAACTCCACCTCCTAAGCAGAACCCTCCACCACTCATGGTTCCCGTCTTTGTGGAACCTCCCCCAGCACCACTACATAGATCATCTAGTGAGCCGCTATTCCAAGCTCACGACACCCAATATTACCCTCCCGAACCCACTTTTAAAGCGCCTGAGCCCTATACCTATTCTCCCCATTTTGAAATCCCGGGAGAAGTTGAGAAACAGGTTAAGAATGCAGAACAAGAGGAAGTGATTCGTAAAGTCAAAAGCCTGGAGCAATCCTTCAGGAACATGCATGGTTTAGGTAACCAAGTTAGCGTCGCATACAAAGATTTGTGCCCTTTTCCGGATGTCCAGTTGCCTGCGGGGTTTAAAATGCCAAAGTTTGACTTATATGAGGGGCACAATGATCCAGTAGCTCATTTGCGTGGTTTTTGTAGCAAAATGAGAGGTGCTGGGGGAAAGGATGAATTGTTGATAGCATATTTCGGTCAAAGCTTGAGCGGGTCAGCGCTAGAATGGTACACGAGGCAAGACCCCGGTCGATGGTATACATGGGATGATTTGGCACAAGCATTCATTGGCCATTTTCAATATAACCTCGAGATAGTCCCCGATCGTCTGTCATTGTTGAAATTGGAGAAGAAACCTGGGGAAAGTTTTAGAGAGTTTGGTTTCTGTTGGAGGGAACAAGATGCAAGGGTTGATCCTCCCATGAGGGAGAGTGAAATGGTAGATTATTTCTTGCAAACATTAGAACCTACCTATTTTGGTCATCTAGTGACATCTGTCGGAAAATCGTTTAATGAAGTGGTAAAGATGGGAGCCATGATTGAAGAAGGTTTAAATCTAACAAGATATTGAGTTACTCGGTGTTGAAAGCAACCACCCAGGCCATCCAAAGCGGTACGAGTGGTGTGCTTGGGAACAAGAAGAAAGAAGAAGTTGTTGCAGGTGAAGCTAGTGCTTGGTCCAGGCCCAATAACCCTCCACCCTACTACAACCGACCCAGACCCCACCACCCAAACTACCAATATACCCCATATGGCCCACCGCAACACTATTATCCACCACCAGAACCACACTTTTCTATCCACCACACCCAGACCTACACTCAACCCCCACTGCACTCGCAATGGCGTACACCAAGTCCCCAAAATACACAGCCACACCCACAAAACACCAATCCACCTCCCAGGGCTAACAGACCAGGAACCAACTTCCTCCCGAACCAAGCTTTTAGAAGCGAGAAGGCCCCAAACAGGAAAACCTTTACTCCGCTGGGAGAATCTTATACCGCTCTCTTCCACAGATTGAAACAGTTGGGAATGCTAACCCCGATTGAATCCAAAGCACCAAACCCTCTTCCCAGAAACCTGGACCACTCTGTTAACTGTGAGTATTGCTCAGAGATGTCGGGCATGATACTGAAAAATGCTGGAAGTTGAAAAACGCAATACAAGAGCTCATCGATAATCGCCGTATTGAGGTACAGGATCCGGAAGCCCCAAATATCAATCAAAATCCGCTACCAGTGCATTATGAGGCCAACATGATCGAACGATACATAAGGGGGCAGAGTTTAAGAAACCGTCGCAGGTGGTTATGGTGATTCTTTCTACGGAAAACAAAGAAGAAACAGTGAGTGCAAGGCCAGCGGTTCAGTTAAAAGCAATAAAAGACAAGCCAGTGGTGGTAATGGGAAAGGGACCATTTGCGGCTGCAAAAAACCCGGAGCTAGTCAAGTTAATGGTACCAGGGTCATCATCTGCACCCGTGGTGGTGGTGAAAGGAGCTTATGTAGAACCAGTTATCATAAAACCGGTAGTCTAGTTACCCGTGGTTGACAGCAAAGCCGTACCGTGGAGATATGACAAGGTAGTGGTGACATACAAAGGAAAGGAAATTGAGGAAGAGAGTTGTGAAGAACAAGGACTAACTCGGTCGGGACGTTTTTTCGCTCCCGAAGAGTTAAAAAAGGCTAAGGGTGCTAAAGACAATCCAGTGCCAGTCAAAAAGGCTGTGATGGAAGAAGAGGCAGAAGAGTTTCTGAAGAAGATGAAAATACAAGATTATTCCATTGTTGAACAACTGAGAAAGACACCGGCTCAAATCTCGTTATTGTCATTACTGATTCACTCTGATGAGCATTGCCGAGCTTTGATGAAAATATTGAATGAGGCTCATGTACCCGACAAAATTTCAGTGAACCATATAGAGACAATTGTCAACAAGATCTTTGAAGTGAACAGGGTAGCATTTTCTGATGACGAATTGCCTATGGAAGGCACAGAACACAACAAGGCTCTCTATTTGACAGTCAAATGTGAAGGGTCAATGGTTACTCGGG
Organism: Nicotiana sylvestris; assembly: GCF_000393655.2. Classification (NCBI taxonomy): domain Eukaryota; kingdom Viridiplantae; phylum Streptophyta; class Magnoliopsida; order Solanales; family Solanaceae; genus Nicotiana; species Nicotiana sylvestris. The sequence continues at coordinate 57,576,601 of NC_091063.1, forward strand.
CACTAATCGACAACGGGTCGAGAGCTAATATTTTCAAGTTATCCACATTGAACAAGTTAAAGATCGATGAGGATAGAATCCGAAAAAATAACATTTGTGTTCGAGGGTCCGACGGAGGGGGAACAAACACAGTAGGGGATATTGTACTCGAATTGACTATTGGCCCAGTCGAGTTCGCGATGGAATTTCAGGTGTTGGATGCTGCGGTATCCTATAATCTTTTGCTGGGTCGACTGTGGATTCACGCGGCCAAAGTCGTGCCCTCTATGCTGCACCAAATGGTCAAATTCGAGTGGGACAGACAAGAAATTGTGTTACATGGGGAGGATCCTACATGCGCCATGAATGATGCCATTGTACCCTTTATAGAGACTGAAGAAGATAGGGGACCATGGGTTTATCAGGTCTTTGACACGGTTCCGGTAAGCAGGGTGCCTGAGGGTAAAAGCATGCCATGTCCCAGGGTGCCAGCTGCGACCGTCATGGTAGTGTCAGAAATGCTGAATTCGGGTTCGTGCCCGGGAAAGGTTTGGGGGTTGAACTTCAGGGCATTACTCAACCTGTGTCTTTGCCCAAAAATCTGGACACCTTCAGGTTAGGGTTCAAACCAACAGCGGCAGATGTCAGAAGGGCCCGTAAACTGAAGAAGAAAGCTTGGGTACTTCCTAAACCAATTCCTCGTTTGTCCAGGTCCTTCGTTAGGCCGGGTATCAAGAAACAGTCATTGGCAAAGATGTCAGGTTCGTTAATTGGGGCAGAGAGGAATTTGGATAAGGTGTTTGAGAAAGTATTTGCTGAGGTAAACATGGTTGAGGCCGGGGAAGGGTCAAGCAGAGCAGACATACAGTACATCGGACCACATGCTAACATCAACAATTGGGAAGCTACTCCTCTTCCAGTTCGGAGGGAGTCGTGGTAGTGGGTTTTGTTTTCCTTTTTGTCACCTGGATTATTCCAGGGTTTGTAATCCAGTTGCTATGTTCCGTCCGTTTGGATGAGTTAAAACCTTGTTGTCTTTACATTTAATGAAATGCAATTTTCTTCGTCCCTAATTCTCTTTCCATTTTCTTTTCTTTTTCTTTCTTTGTACAGTTCTTTTTATGTTGATATCAATGATATGACATGCATGAGGAACCTTCAGCCTAGTTTTAAAAGTCAATCTAGCTCAGAGGTAGTAATACAAGAGATCGAGTGTGGTGATGGGGTGGATTGTAACAATGATGAAGCCTATGAAGAAATTAGTAAAGAATTAAGTCATTTTGAAGAAAAACCCAAACCTAACCTAAATGATACAGAAGCGGTTAATCTAGGGGACCAGGACAATGTGCGGGAAACTAAAATAAGTGTTCATCTGGAGCCACAACTTAAGGAGGAGATAATTAAAGTATTGCATGAGTACAAAGATGTTTTTGCATGGTCATATGATGACATGCCAGGTCTAAGCACTAATTTGGTGGTTCATAAACTACCCACTGATCCAGCACTCCCTCCTATCAAGCAGAAGTTGAGAAAGTTCAAAACGGACATAAGTGTGAAGATCAAAGAAGAGATTACCAAGCAGTTTGAGGCAAAATTCATTCAGGTTACACGGTACCCCACTTGGTTAGCTAATGTCGTGCATGTTCCAAAGAAAGATGGCAAGACCCGGGTGTGCGTCGATTATCGAGACCTTAACAAGGCAAGTCCAAAAGATAACTTCCCACTTCCCAACATCCACATACTGATCGATAACTGCGCCAAACATGACATTGGTTCTTTTGTGGATTGTTATGCGGGTTATCATCAGATTCTAATGGACAAGGAGGATGCAGAAAAGACGACATTCATGCCGTGGGGAACATATTGTTATCGGGTCATGCCGTTTGGTTTGAAAAATGCTGGGGCAACTTATATGAGGGCCATGACAACCATCTTCCATGATATGATACATAAGGAAATCGAGGTATACGTGGATGATGTGATCGTGAAATCTAGATAGCAATCCGACCATGTCAGAGATTTGAGAAAGTTCTTTCAAAGGCTTCGCAGGTACAATCTTAAGCTCAATCCTGCAAAGTGTGTTTTCGGGGTGCCATCCGGGAAGTTGTTGGGGTTTATAGTTAGCCGGTGGGGTATCGAATTAGACCCGTCAAAGATCAAAGCTATTTAGGAGTTGCCACCTCCGAGAAACAAAACCGAGGTGATGAGTTTGTTGGAAAGATTGAACTATATCAGCAGGTTCATTGCTCAGCTCACGGCGACATGTGAACCAATTTTCAAGTTGTTGAAGAAAGATGTCGCGGTCAATTGGACTGATGAATGTCAAGAGGCTTTTGATAAGATAAATGGGTATTTGTCAAACCCACCTGTATTGGTTCCGCCAGAACCAGGGAGGCCTTTGATTTTATATCTGACGGATTTGGACAGTTCATTCGGCTATGTACTGGGGCAGCATGATGTTACGGGCAGAAAGGAGCAGGCTATCTACTATCTCAGCAAGAAGTTCACATCTTACGAGGTTAAGTAAACCCATCTGGAAAGGACATGTTGCGCCCTAACTTGGGTGGCACAAAAGTTGAAACATTATTTGTCATCTGATACTACTTACCTTATATCTCGCTTGGACCCGTTGAAGTATATTTTTCAGAAACCCATGCCTACAGGAAGGCTTGCAAAGTGGCAGATCTTGCTTATAGAATTCGACATTATATATATGACACGGACTGCCATGAAAGCACAGGCATTAGCCGATCATTTGGCTGAGAACCCCGTTGATGAAGATTATGAGCCTTTGAAAACTTATTTCCCTAATGAAGAGGTGATGCACATTGATGAATTGGAACAAGCTGAGAAGTCGGGATGGAAACTTTTCTTTGATGGGGCTGCAAATATGAAAGGCGTGGGAATAGGAGCAGTACTTATTTCGGAAACAGGTCAGCATTACCCTGTTACAGCTCGGCTTCGTTTCTACTGTATAAACAACATGGCAGAATATGAGGCGTGTATATTGGGATTGAGATTAGCTGTGGATATGGGTGTACGGGAAGTCTTGGTCATGGGTGACTCGGACTTACTGGTACACCAGATTCAAGGGGAATGGGAAACACGGGACTTGAAGCTTATACCGTATCGGCAGTGTCTGCATGAGCTTTGCCAGCGTTTTCAGGCCATAGAATTCAGACACATTCCAAGGATTCATAATGAGGTTGCTGACGCTTTGGCTACTTTGGCGTCAATGTTGCACCATCCAGATAAGGCCTATGTTGATCCATTGCAGATTCAAGTCCGTGATCAGCATGCTTACTGCAATGTGATAGAAGAGGAAATCGATGGAGAGCCATGGTTCCATGATATCAAAGAGTACATCAAAGCGGGAGTGTATCCAACGCAGGCCACCGGTGATCAGAAAAGAACAATTCGACGGTTGGCAAGTGGGTTTTTCCTTAGTGGAGGAGTACTGTACAAAAGAACGCCAGAGCTCGGTTTGTTGAGATGTATAGATGCACGGCAGGCCACAACTATCATGACTGAGGTGCATTCCGGAGTTTGCGGACCGCATATGAGTGGGTATGTTCTAGCAAAGAAGATTCTCCGAGCAGGTTATTATTGGCTCACGATGGAGCGAGATTGTATCAGTTTTGTGCGTAAGTGTCATCAATGCCAAATACATGGAGATTTGATTCATGCTCCACCATCAGAATTACATACGATGTCCGCGCCATGGCCTTTTGTTGCATGGGGCATGGATGTTATTGGGCCAATTGATCCAGCAGCATCAAATGGGCACAGGTTTATCTTGGTAGCTATAGATTATTTTACCAAATGGGTAGAAGCTAAGACGTTCAAGTCTGTGACCAAGAAGGCTGTAGTTGACTTCGTGCATTCAAATATCATCTGTCGATTTGGGATCCCAAAGGTAATCATCACAGATAATGGGGCTAATCTTAATAGTCATTTGATGAAGGAGACATGCGAGTAGTTTAAGATTACTCACATGCATTCTACTTCGTACCGTCCCAAGGAAAATGGTGCGGTGGAAGCAGCCAATAAGAATATAAAGAAAATACTCCGGAAGATGGTTGAAGGATCTAGACAATGGCACGAGAAATTGCCTTTTGCATTGTTAGGATATCGCACCACCGTTCGTACCTCGGTGGGGGCGACTCCTTACTAATTGGTATATGGTACCGAGGCAGTAATACCCACAGAGGTGGAAATCCCGTCCCTGCGAATCATTGCAGAGGCTGAGATCAATAATGATGAATGGGTGAAAAGCCGTCTTGAGCAGCTGAGTTTGATTGACAAGAAGAGATTGGCATCAGTGTGTCATGGCCAACTGTACCAATGAAGAATGGCAAGAGCATACAACAAGAAAGTGCGTCCAAGGAAATTCGAAGTCGGGCAATTAGTCCTGAGGCGGATTTTGCCTCATTGGGTTGAAGCGAAAGGAAAGTTTTCCCCAAACTGGCAGGGACCATTTGTAATAACCAGAGTGTTGTCTAACGGAGCATTGTATTTGACAGATGTGGAAGGAAAATGTGTAGAAATGGCCATCAATTCTGATGCGGTCAAGAGATACTATGTATGATTTCTTTATTTTCTGAATGTATCTGTTTGTATCTGGCATATCTTAAAGATTGAAATGATGAAGGCATTTTGTCCAGCTATCCAAACACTCTTATCCCTTGTTATCCCTTTCGAGCCTTACTTATTTTTCATACCCCTCTTTCGGAATCAACGGCACTATCAGGGAATACAGGTGCCGAACATAAAGGAAAGAAGAGAAAAACAAAAGGAAAAGAAAGAAGATAAAAACAAAAAGAAAAGAAAGAAAAGAAAGAAAAGAAAAGAAAAGAAGAAAAGAAAAGAAAAGAAGAAAAGGAAAAGAAAGAAAAGCGAAAGAAAAGAAGAGAAAGAAAAGTACAACAACAAAGGTTTAAATATACGAACTACATTTGACTTGATCCCGAAAGGGTACGTAGGCAGCCTTACTCCGAGGTTCAGTCATATCAAATAGAAATCCTAAAATCCCCAAGCAAGAAACTGGGGCAGAAGTTGTGATTGTTATGAAAGTTGGATTCCGAAAATTGTAATTTGAACCCATTCGAATTGTTTTGAGCCTTTTATACCTTTCTTTCTAACCCAATCCAAAAGCCTACATTACGGTCCAAAGAAAGACCTTTTGATCAATTTCTAAGAAATGCCAGGTCGAGCAGGTGACGGTAATCCGTATCAGTGGCGACACTCTGGTTCAAGCAAGAAAAAAAATGAAAGTAAAATGAGAGAGTCTTACTGGTGAAAACCTTCACGGGCACCGTAAGGCTACGGGAGCCGAGAGAAAAATAAATGAGAGAGTCTTATTGGTGAAAACCCGCGCGGGCACCTTGAGGCGAAAGGGAGTTGAAAGAAGGTTAAAAGGCAAAAGGTTTGTGGGTGGAAAAATGTTTCGAGGTACCGCAGGAAAACAAGGGTAAGGTCTGGGTGATTCAAGCCATTGATGGGAGTTCTGGACAACAAAGTTCGGCAATTGAAAGCTGCTTATTTGGACAGATTGGGCCGATTAATCCAAAATGCATGTCATGACCATGGGTACCAGCTGTCTCGCTCAGATAAGTTTCTTTTCCTTCTCTTCTTAAGACAGTCATCTGGTTTTGGATTCTTCTTATTCTTAACTCAAAAATCGTCGCATTTCATTTTTCTGTTGAGAGTTTTATCTAACTGAGATATTCCAGTGCTAGTTTTGGTCAAAGCAAGCAGAAGGGACTTCAAAGCTCACTACCAGTTTCCGGAATTGTAAAGCACAACGTGGTCAGAGCATGTCAAAAATAACATGATGTAAAGTGGAATACAGGGAATTAACGGAAGTTTCATCGGGGAAATGATTGGGGAATGTCATGGGAAAGGCAAAAGCTCAAACAAAAAGGTCAGAAAAGTAAAACAACAGCAGGGACGTAAAACATTTCGGTCGCCAGATGTTGGGAAATTTAAAAGTTGGCCAGGAAGTCAAGCTGTTTAGGGTCAGTATGTGGAAATCAGTCAACACAAAAGCAATGTAGGGGGAGGGTTTTTCAGCAAGAATGCCATCAACTAACCACCATTTTAAACTGACGAGATTTCTTTGATTATAACAGGGGCAGAAAGTTAGTCGTTGAAAGGGAACTCTCCAAGAAGGAAAACAAGCAGTAACCAGGTTTAATTGCAAAGTGCGGTTTGATTAAATACAAGATAACCCTGAAATGCATAAGGGGAATCGAATTTGATTACAAAGTTGGCATGATTAGAATAAATGTAAGTTGTCAGGACCTTCCTGGATAATAGGATGTAGTTCAGATACCCGAAAATCAGGAGTCCGCCTGGAAAACAGAGACATACATTTTAATTTTAGCAATCAGGAGTCCGCCTGGAAAACAGAGACATACATTTTAATTTTAGCAATCAGGAGTCCGCCTGGAAAACAAAGACATACATTTTAATTCTAGCAATCAGGAGTCCGCCTGGAAAACAGAGACATACAATTTAATTTTAGCAACCAGGAGTCCGCCTAGAAAACAGAGACATACATTTTAATTCTAGTAATCAGGAGTCCGCTTGGAAAACAGAGACATACATTTTAATTTTAGCAATCAGGAGTCCGCCTGGAAAACAGAGACATACAATTCAATTTTAGCAATCAGGAACCCGCCTGGAAAATGGAGGTATTAAATATTTTAAGCAGTCGAAATCAGGAGCCTGCCTGGATAATAGAGGAGCAGTTTCAATTTTAAGTTCAGCAATCAGGAGCCCGCCTGAAAAATGGAGGTGTTGAATATTTTAAGCAGTCGAAATCAGGAGCCCGCCTGGATAATAGAGGAGTAGTTTTGATTTTATGTCCAGCATGTCAGGAGCCCGCCTGTATAACAGAGGAATACATACAGTTCAAGTTTCGGAAGTTGGGGGTCTACCTAAGGGAATGGCAATATGGATTTTTATCAAGAAAGCATAAGACAATGAGACAACAAGAAAGAACAAGACAACAAGGCAACAAGGAAGTACAAGAGCAAGTTTGAAGAATTTAGATAGGATTTTTACAATTCATAGAGCATAGTTAGTTTAGCTTCTTTTATCTTTGACACGATGTAATAAGGGAGGTCAGCAAGCGGCAACAGCAGCAGTAACAACAACAAGCGCAGTGCAATCACAGTTCCTGGTAGTCCCAGCTACCAGACACTCCCGAACTACACTGACCTGATTCCTGTTTAGCCCAGGATATGTAGGCAACCTCCGAAGCAGGATGCGGTCAAGCTTTTCAAAAAATGTTTCGCACGGAATTTTCGAACGGGCAAAAATCGCTCGTATTTGCTCACTTGTCTTTGCCCGGAAACCTTTCGCATTTCCGAGCAAAGAGGGGCAGCTGTGAGCACGTGATTTTTGCCCTATATATGAATAATTCCCAAAATCCCAAACAAAATAATTTTTCTTTATTTTTACAATTTTTGTGCGTTTTGGTGTCATCTTCTAATAATTGTTGCGTTTTATTTGTGCGTGTTAATTTTTATAAAATACAAAAAATACGCATTTTTTGCATTTAGGTTTTAGTTTTATATTTTAGTATCAATTGGGGATTAATTTGTTTAGAACAAAACATGAAAAATCACAAAATAGTTCACTTTTGCATTTTTAATGATTTGATTGTGAATTTGTCACAAAATAGTTTTTGAACAATTTTAGGAATTAATTAGTCTTTGTTTTAAAACAATCAGGATTTCGTGTTAAGTTTTACATCTTTATAAAAATTATAAAAATTGTAAAAATTGTAAAAGCAAGAAAAGAAAATAAAAAATAATAAGGGTATAAAAGTGGTCTTATTTGAGACCCAAAATTTGGGCCAAATGCACTAAAACCTTTCAGGCCCAAACGCCTCAAACATTTTAATTCGGTCCAGCCCAGGTCCTTACCCGGTCTGCCTCCCTTCTAAACGAAACAACGTCGTTTCGGGGTCCTTGGATCAGGACCGTTGGATCTTATCAATCCAACGGTACGGAACTAACTAGGTTACCGGTATTTAAGTGTCCGAACCTTCCCCCCCACCTCCATTTGCATCGTCTTCTTCACCCCACCCCTTCTCCTCAAACCCTAATCCGCGCCGCCCCTAAATCCCTTGCCGGTGGTGAACACAAACTATGTCGTTCACCCTGAGATTAACACCACAGATCCCTCTCACTCTCCTCTTTACATTGCACCCATTGGTTCACCTCGAACAAGGCCGAAACTCTTCGAATCTTAATTTGAAGTTTTCCGGCCAAGTGACAAGTTCGTCCAAATCTATCCAAAATCACACCCCACAACCCCCAGCCCTTCCTCAACACTAATCCGTGGTTGTTTTCTTTCAAATCATCATGAAACGGCCCAAATCTTAGATCTAAGAATTTCTGGCCAAACCCTAAAACCAAATCCTTTTGATTTCGAACCGTAGTATCCTTAACCATGTGTTCTCTGGTCAGAACACATGGTTAGGGATGTTTTGCGTCAAAAATCTGAAAGGATTCAGATGTTCATGACTGGCCGGAATCCCTTATGCCTTTGTGAGTTTTTTTCTTTTACTCGCATGATTGAAGTATTATTTACAGTTGTTGTTCGTTATTTGTTCTATTAATTTTATGGTTTGAATGTGTTAGTTTAAATTCTGCTAATTACTGTTGATTCTGAGTTTGATATTTAGTTGAATGATTATAAGTTCGTGGTTTAAGAATTAGTTTTAAGTTCATTTAATATTAGTCGAGGTAGCTTAAGCTTAGTTTAATTTCGTTTAGCTTGTCTGAGTGGTATAATTGAACAGAATTGGTTCAGTCAGTCTGATTAGCTAGTTTCTGAATGCTAGTTGATTAATTTCGGTTAGTTTCAGAATGGTTTAGGATATTGGGTATAGCTGTTAAGGATGAGGGTAGGTTCAGTGATTTTGAATGGTTTTCAGGGGTAATCTGGGTATGGAAAAGGGTAGTTCTGATAGGAATAGTAATATCAAGGTATAGGGAAGGGGAGTATAGGTATTGTATGGGTGGAGGAATACCTTAGGGCCTTCTAGAATGGGGTGCAAGTGTGGATTTTGATAATTGTAGTGCAGTTACTTGTTTAGCAAGATAAAAATAGAGGGACCAAATTGAAAATAGGGAGGGGCTGATTGGAAAATCAGAATATAGTCTATTCTCTTTGGGGTTGCCTATAAAGGGCATAAAAATGCCTTGGGAAAGGGGGCTGCTCTCCATCTTTATGCCTTGAGCTCTAAGTTTCAATTTAATCCCTCATTATCGCTTTTGATTTCAATCAGCATTCTATTTCCAAAACTATTCAGAAAACAAAAACATCAAAATATGGAGAAATCTGAAACAGCTTCATAGTTTCATTACTAGTTTTGGACTTCAGCTGGGTATTGGGGTCTAGCAGTATCACAAGTGTGTTTGGTTTCAGCTGTGAGGGTCAGGGGTACGATGGAAGTATGTTAAACTGCTCTGTGGGAATCTGCTTATATTTCTGGTTTTCAAAGCAATCTGCCTGTGTTTCTGTGGTGTAACATTGCTGGGTTTGTTGCTTGTTGCTGTTGAAAATAGCTGATTCCTCTCCTTTTCTCTATTTTCATTACAATTCCCAGGTACATTTCCTTTACTCGCATATATGTAACTCCAAGTTTGAAGTGGAGAAAAATGAGAATGCTACTGGAATTCTGTTGCCTTTGGAAACATTGTCTGTTGATTGCCTTTTCATAGTTTAGTTTGTTTAAATTGTCTGACTGTTACTAATTGATTTAGTTGGTGTTGATTCGAGCCAATAACTAATTGGAATAATTGAGACTGATGAACTGTCCAGCATGAGTTTGATTATTTTAATTAGTAAGTGGACATTTGGGTATTTAGATTCATGTATATAGTCCAGGGTGTGGGCTGTTTAAATTGTGCATTTCATGTTTATACAATTGTCATTTTCAATTTGTTTAAGTTTCACAGTATGCTGAAGTCAAATCTTCAAAAGTTGTAGTTGATTTGGAGTTCTATACGCATGGTTGATTTTAAGTTTGGTCTAGTATGAATCACATATTTAATAGCCTCATATTGGGCCAGTTTTGGGCCTGGCATACTAGCAGGTAGCCCAAGAAATTAGTGAAATCAAAAAATGCCCAAGGATTCAATCTCTGGGCTGTACGATTGCAAGCCAAATTTTGGGCCTGCTTTATACCTAACGCCTAAGTGCTCTAAGGGCCTGTGCCCGCAGCATGTGCAATGGCAGGAGTTGGGATTTGTGGGCTCAGAAGCCATTTATTCGGTATTCATGCCCGGATATTCAAATTCAAATTCAACAAATTGTAGGCCTAATCAGTTAGGATCCTCAAGTAATTAATAGCATAATTATTTCATTGTGTAGACTTGGAAAGGTTGTTTAGGGAATTTCACCGCCTTCCCCAAAATAACGATACGTTAGAATCTTTAAGCACGACTTATTACTTTCCTAAACTCGGGTGCGCATTGATGCGACCCAAATCCAAATCTCGACAAAATCAAAATGTGTTGATAAATCACGGGTGCATTGATTGTGACGTGGTTCGAAACATGTTTTCATGACGTCGTAATTGCTAAAAAATAAATAATGATAGAAAAGAGGTTCACAAATTGATACGAGCCTCACCGCGCAAAAATAAATAAATGTGGGGCCCTTAGTAAATAATTATCGAGATAATTAGAATTTGGGATGGCCGTTTAGCGAACTTCATGGCTTTCCCCAAAATAACGCTACGTTAGCATCTTTAGGCACGATATAATTAAATTACCTTCTTAAAATTAGGGTGCGCATTGATGCGACTCAAATCCAAATCTCGACGAAGTCGAAATGTGTTGATAACTACGGGTGCATTGATTGCGACGTGGTTCGAAACGTGTTTTCATGACATCGCAATTCTTAAAAAATAATTATAATAAAGGCGGTGTAAAATTAATAAAAGGCATATAAGCTAGCATGTATTAAAATTAGATAAAATCAAATACGATAATTAAGCGACCGTGCTAGAACCACGGAACTCGGGAATGCCTAACACCTTCTCCCGGGTTAACAGAATTCCTTACTCGGATTTCTGGTTCGCGGACTGTTAACAGAGTCATAAATTTCCTCGGTTCGGAATTCAATCGGTGACTTGGGACACCATTAATATCCCAAGTGGCGACTCTGAATAATTAATAATTAAATCCCGTTCCGATTGTCCTTTACTTGAAAAAACTCCTTTGCGCCCTTCCGGGGGTGTAGGTATAAAAAAGGAGGTGTGACAACATGGTCTGATTATTGTAAAACCAAGGATATGTAGGAAGCTCGAAGACCAGAGTCCGGCCTATATCTTTAAAACATCCCATCCGGTCAAAATTGACCATCATTTCTATACCCGAAAACTATTTCATCCTTCCCGGGTAAAGAGGGGCAGCTATTGGTACCCAATTTTTCCCTATATATTTTTAATATGCATAATACTTTCAAAATAGCATATATATGCATATATAATCATGCACAAGGTTTTTATTATTTTTCTATAATTTTAAAGATATTAAATTGATTTATTTCCTCCCATTTACCCATAAAATTCCCAATAATTATCCCTCAAATTATTGTTGTGGTAATTTAGTCATCTAAATTCTATATTTATGCTAAAATATTGTTAAAATATTTTTAATACATTTTTATAATTGATTTTTCATTTTTAAAGCTAATTTGCATATAATTTCAATATTAAACTTATTAATGTACAATTACGTTTTACATGCATAAAATCGACCTTCTATATTTTTAAAATGTTGAATATCTATTTTAAATTAGATTATTACATGAAATTATTTTGTAGAAATTATTACTATTTATTATAAATTATATGGGATTAAATTGGCTATTTAACACATAGCCAGATTGCATTTCAATTTTAGCCCCAATTTTAACCCAACCCCAGCCCAATTTCTAATCAAATTACCCGACTCAAACCCTAAACCCGCCTACCCGACCCAGAACCAATTAAATCATGGTTGTTGATCTAAGAGATCAACGACCCGTATCAACTCTTGCTTTTTTTAACTCTATCGCCTCTGTATTCTCTCATCTCCTCTCCTCTCCCTCAAACCCTATCTCTTCAACCGCCGACCTCTCTTCTCCGGTAATCTCTCATCGACTCCTAAGCCTCCAATGGCTTCTCTCATGCCATACCTGCCTTCTCTAAGGTCTTCAAGGGCCCAGGGCCACGCCGACTTACATCTAGGGTTCTTCACTTGCCAGTTCTTGGCTACTCCAGTGTGATTTTGAGCAAAATCATGCTATATTTATTACAATACTGGGGATTCTAGACATGTTCTTTCATCTCTATATGGATTTTCTCTGAAACCCTAATTTCTCCCTATATCTCTTAGATCTGTATAGATCTAGGACAATTCGAGTTTGTTTCTTTAATCCCTGGAACTCTTTTACAAGAATCGTTGATTTCAAGTGATTTTCACCTTCTTCTAAAAATTAGGGTTTCTGAACTTCTTTTAAAATTTTGTTTAACTGATTCTTTGTGTTTAAACTTCTACTTCTTGCATTATTTTAACTGATTCTATGAGTTTATCATATCTTTAACTTGTCTATGTTGAAAGCCCTAATTTTTCTAGGCTTCTTCATTTGATTTTGTGATTGGCCTGTTCTTGTTTGAGTTTCTGTGACTATCTCGCCTCGAATATGTTTTTACTGAGCTTTTATGCCTAACTTACATTAGCTCTATGTGCTGGGGTTCATCTTGACTGGTCAATACCTGCGTCTTTGCTTGATATGTTTGGTTACTCCTATCTCACTCTATTTATATGCTAAAACAGTGACTCATGACTCTCTCTTTGATTGGCTCTGAGCTCCCTGTTTCTTGGCTTGACTTGAAAACTTTCCTTTAGACCTTCGATTCTCCTGTTTAAACTTGGTTTATTTGCTTATTCATGGGAATCCATGTTACTATCCTTAAATCAGTAATTTCGAGTCCATGATTCATTGATTTACTATATTGTCGATTATTTCCATATTCTGCAACTTTATTTTGTTTTCTTACCTTATTTGGTTAGTCAAGTATTTTACTGATTCATCACTAGTTGTTTCCTTAATTGAACCCATATGTACTTACCCCTAATTGTCTATTTTATACCTGATGCCCTACTTGATTTCTTTCCTTAAACACTTTTTGCTCATTACCGTTGGTTGATTACCCCTTAATTAAAGGAATACTTGCATTGATTTGATTTTGATTAGTACTTGGTTCCATAATTACTATACTACTGTGATTCTTGCCTTATTTTACCTAATTTCGAACTACTATATATACACATTCTCTCATTAACATAAACACACGGACATTGGCTCACAAACTCTCTCTTTCACACTAAAAGGTTTTCTGCTCTCTTTTGAGTCACTTACTATTGTCTAATAAAGTCAGTCGGCTCCAAATCAAGGCTGACTACAGGGTTCTCTTTCACTTTGTGTTTACTACCCCTTACTGGTATGTTCTAACTTCAATTTAAGTCCAAAACAACACGCTTCTCCTATTAATTCAATTTGTTATGTTTCTAATATGCTTCTATCTATGGTTCTGTTGTTCAACCTGCAATTAGTATGTCTACTTCACTGTCTTCTTTACTGCATGCTATATACCCCCTTAGGATCCTTTTCTAGTATGTCCCAATGTGACTATGTTTCTTTGATCCCTAGCATGCACATTTCTGTATAAAGTAAGTAGCTATCCTAAGCCTATTGATTCTGTATTAACTCTATAGTTCATACTATACTTTAAAAGCCCTGACTCCTTTTAAAGGCTCCTCTGATTCTGTACCTATGTGCATCTATGTTTACTATGTGCCCTATGCTTACCCCAAACCCCCCAGTACCCCCTAAGTGGATGTGTGCACCCGTTTGACTCCATGTATTGAAGTGCTGATGAACTTCTTCTAGTTCTGTATTTGGTTTGATTAATTGTTAGTCACCTTACCATTTTCAAATTGTCTTATTTAATAACTCCCTATGTGTTTTTTTACAAAACTATTTCAAGCAAATTTCTTTTTAACACTGTTTTCCTACTGAAACCTTTCAAACTATGTCAAGCACTCTCACTCTACTCCTAAGTCATTAGGTTTTGCCCCCTCTAGTATGTGTACTACCTTGGGATCCTCTTGAGAACTCTCTGAACTTTGACACACTGAGGTTGGCCCTTCCACACTGCACTTACTCAATTTGGTTACAAAGTCTAGGTGTGAGCACTGCCCCGGATCCTTGAGATCTTTAGGGAAATCAGACGCACCTAGACAATGACATTGTCTATGGAATTTGGGCATTTGAGACTATTGGAGGCTTTGGAAATTTGGGCCTATTTGTAGGCTCTCTATAGAATAACTTCTTATTTTCTTATCTACTTATGTAATTCATTTGGTATTGACCTGTAATAATTTGTAAATGTATATTGGGGTTAGATAGTGAGAATGGGAGAGTAGCTATGCATGTTATAGACATCAAGGGGTAGAAACCATGCTTTCGGTTTTTATTTCCTATATGCGCAATAGAACCATGTCTAGAACCAACATGTATAAAGCGTATCATGTATTAGAAACCATGCTCTTAGGTTTCATGTACACTGTTTCAGCATCTCATTTTTGACATTTTTGCTATCACTCAGAAATCATGTTCTAGGATAAAGGGCATTAAAACAAAGATTACTACTCTTGCACACTTGGCAGCGTACTCTACAATGCTGTAACCTTTCTATGCATTTAGAAATCCTGCTATAGGAACTTCTGCAATCATGTCGTGCATATTAGAAATCCTGCTTTAGGAATTCTGCATTTATACATGCATATTAGATACCATGCTTTAGGATATCATTTGTACTTACTCAGTCATACCTAAAGTAAACTACAGACTATGGAAGATGTAAAAAATAGCTTTACATTTGATTATCACATTTCAAATAACTGGTAATAATCCCTGTATTTTGTAACACTTAGAACAACATGTTTTTAGGGTAAAATAACTTCTTCATCGCTCTAGTGGTAACAATTGTGCATTATCATACGCCTAGGCAAGCCTTAGATAATCAACTCTTATAAACTAGGAACCTCCTCTTTATGTTTATTACTTAGTGATTAACAAGCTTGAAATCAATAGGTAAACTGATTAGGGCCCTCCTTCTGAGTTTATAAATAAACTACCTATCTTCTGTGTCTTGATACTCATTGAGACATCATACCTTATGATACTGTTTAACAAAAGGCCCTTATTTGTATTTGAGTCATGCTGCTTATGTGCATTGTTTGTGGTGGTAAACTTGAGCCTCAAATTGTTTCTTTCCTATCTTATGTGCTAAGGTCCTATTTGTTCTTGCCTGTCGCCTTAGTATTTTATCCTTTAAACCTTAAGGGTCTGCCTAGAACTACCTATAGGTAGAGGTCCTAAATTTCCTCCAGGACCATTAAGAAGGGATGGGTAACAGCACGTAATAGAGATCGTTGACTAACACTCGCTTTAATGACCACTAAGGGGGTGGGAAGGGTAGATATGGGATATGATGACTACGCGCTAATGTCACGTGTAGCCCCTCATTGAGGAGTGTTTACCGGACATTGTATAGGGTGATCCTATAGAATAACCAACCTAGGACTTCCCCTTTTTTCCAAAATTCCTTTTGTTTCACCTCGTTTTATATGTATGCAACTTGTTCAAAATCTTTGTCATGTTATTTGAGTTATACAATGTCCAACATGCTTTACTTGCAAACTATTTGATTCAACTATTTATTTGTTAATGGACTAATTTGTAAGTATAAGTTCGGCCGGGACCCACCGTTGTGGAGCGCGAGGGGCGCCTAACACCTTCCCCTTGAGGTCTTTTCGAGCCCTTACCCTAATCTCTGGTAATTCAAACCATTCCAAGAGTTAATCGCTCTAGGTTCCCTAACGCACCATAACCCGTTAGGTGGCGACTCTTAAAAATACCCAATTCCTAAAAGGAAATGAGTTATTCCCCCATGAATGTCGAAACCCAGACTTTCTCCGTAGAGGAAAAAATAGGGCACGACATACGGCACCGGGGTCAAACAACTAGAGGTTGAGGTCAAGGAATTAGAGGTGGAGGTCAGGCCGCTAGAGATGGAGGCCATCTACACAGGGCCCATCCTCGAGATTTAGTTCAAAGTGGTGAGGCCCAGCCCCGATGCTATGCTTTTCCAGCCAAGCTTGAGGCTGAGTCATCTGACATGGTTATCACAGGTACGGTTTCAGTTTGCAGTAGGGATGCCTCGATATTATTTGATCCGGGTTCTACTTACTCATATGTGTCATCCTATTTTACTTCATATTTTATTGTACCTCATAATTCTTTGAGTGCTCTCGCGTATGTGTCTACACCTTTAGGGGATTCTATTATTATAGATTGCGTCTATCGTTCGTATGTGGTCATTATTGGGGGTCTTGAAACTCATGTAGATCTCCTACTTCTTGATATGGTTGAATTTGATGTCATTTTGGGGATGGATTGGTTGTCACCTTATCATACTATATTGGACTGTCACATAAGACAGTGACATTAGCCTTGCCAGGGTTGCCTCGATTAGAGTGGAAAGGGACTCCTGGTCATTCTACTAGCATAGTTGTCTCTTATATGAAGGCTCGGCGTATGGTCGAGAAGGGTGTGTAGCTTATCTGTCTTATGTTCGTGATTCTAGTGCAGAGGTTCTTTCTATGGACTCCGTGCCCAATTATTCGAGAGTTCTAGAGGTATTTCCTGTAGACCTACTGGGGATGTCACCCGACAAGGATATTGACTTCTGTATTGATTTGGTTCTAAGCACTCAGCCCATTTCTATTCCGCCATATCGTATGGCCCCGCCAGAGTTGAAAGAGTTGAAAGAACAGTTGCAAGACTTTCTTGATAAGGGCTTTATTAGACCTAGTGTCTCGCCCTGGGGTGTGCCCATGTTGTTTGTAAAGAAGAAGTATGGGTCGATGAGGATGTGTATAGATTATCGGCAGTTGAACAAAGTCACCGTCAAGAACAAGTATCCATTGTCGAGGATTGATGACTTATTTGATCAACTTTAGGGTGCCAATGTGTTTTCAAAGATAGATTTGATGTCGGGCTACCATCAGTTGAGGATTAGGGCATATGATGTCCCCAAGACAACTTTTCGGACTCGGTATAGGCATTATAAGTTTCTAGTGAGGTCACTTGGGCTGACAAATGCCCCGGCAACATTCATAGATTTGATGAACCGGGTGTTCAAGCCATATCTGGATTCCTTTGTGATTGTTTTTATTGATGATATCTTGATCTACTCCCGCAGTCGAGAGGAGCATGAGCAACATATTCGGGTCGTCCTTCAGACTTTGAGAGAGAGCCATTTATATGCTAAGTTTTAAAAATGCGAGTTTCGGTTGAGTTTAGTTGCTTTCTTGGGTCACGTTGTATCAGCAAAGGGTATTCAGGTGGATCCTAAGAAGATTGAGGTAGTCAAGAACTGCCTAGACCCACATCAGCTATAGAGATCCGGAGTTTCTTGGTATTGGAGGGTTATTACCTTCAGTTTGTGGAGGGGTTCTCATCTATAGCATCCCCATTGACTAGATTGACCTAGAAGGGTGCCCGTTCAGATGGTCGGACTAGTGTGAGGTGATCTTCCATAAGCTCAAGACAGTTTTGACTATGACGCCGGTATTGGTGTTACCCACAGGTTCAGGATCTTATACGGTATATTGCGATGCATCCCGAGTTGGACTTAGTGCGATATTGATGCAGGATGGAAAGCTATTGCATATGCTTCACGACAGCTACAGGCTCACAAGAAGAATTACCTTGTTTATTGTTTAGAGCTGGCAGCCATTTTTCACGCGCTGAAGATTTAGGGGCACTATCTTTACGGTGTATCGTGTGAGGTATTCATAGATCATCGGAGTTTGCAGTACTTGTTCAAGCAGAAAGAGCTCAATTTGAGGCAAAGGAGATGGTTGGAGCTATTGAAAGACAATGATATCACCATCTTGTATCATCCTAGGAAAGCCAATGTGGTGGCCGATGCTTTGAGTAGGAAGTCAGCTAGTATGGGTAGCCTTGTGTACATTCCAGTCGGTAAGAGAACGCTTGCATTAGATGTTCAGGCTTTGGCCAATCAATTCGTGAGGTTGGATGTTTCTGAGCCCAGTTGTGTTCTGGCTTGTACGGTCGCTCGGTCTTTATTGTTTGAGCACATCAGGGAGCGGCAGTATGATGAACCTAATTTGTTTGTCCTTAGAGACACGGTGCGGCACAGAGATGCCAAGCAGGTTACGGTTGGAGATGATGGAGTTTTGAGGATGCTGGATCGTGTTTGTGTGCCTAATGTTGATGGACTTTGTAAGTTGATTCTAGAAGATGCCCACAACTCCCGGTATTCTATTCATTTGAGCATCGCCAAGATGTATCAGGATTTGCTGCAGCATTATTGGTGGAGGACGATAAAGAAGGATATAGTTGCATATATAGCTCGGTATCTAAATTGTCAGCAAGTAAAGTAGAAGCATCAGAGACTTGGTGGTTTGCTTTAGAAGATAGAGATTCCTGAGTGGAAGTGGGAGCGTATCGCTATGGATTTTGTTGTTGGACTCCCACGGACTCAGATGAAGTTCGATGCAGTTTGGGTTATTGTGGACAGACTGACCAAGTCACCGCACTTCATTCCGGTTGCAGTTTCATATTCTTCAGAGCGGTTGGCAAAGATTTACATCTGTGAGATCATCTGTCTTCATGGAGTGCCCGTGTCTATCATTTCAGATTGAGGTACACCATTCACCTTGAATTTTTGGAGGGCAGTGTAGCATGAGTTGGGCACGAGGGTTGAGTTGAGCACAATATTTCATCCTTAGATGGACGGACAGTTCGAGCATACTATTCAAATCTTAGAGGATATGCTTCGCACTTGTGTTATTGACTTCGAAGGTTCTTGTCATTAGTGGAGTTTGCCTATAACAACAGCTACCAGTCGAGCATTCAGATGGCCCCCTATGAGGCCTTATATGGTAGACGGTTTTGGTCGCCTGTTGGATGGTTTGAGCCAAGGGAGGATCAGTTATTGGGAACAGATTTTGTACAGGATGCCTTGGATAAGGTTAAGATCATTGAGGATATACTTCGCGCAGCTCAGTCAAGGCAGAAAAGTTATGCCGACCATAAGGTCCGTGATGTTGCATTCATGATCGGAGAGCTAGTATTGCTCCGTGTGTTACCCATGAAGGGTGTAATGAGGTTTGGAAAGAAGGTCAAGTTGAGCCCTAGGTACATCGGGCCTTTTGAGATCATTGAGCGAGTAGGAGAGGTGGTCTACAGACTTGCGCTGCCACTAGGCTTATCAGCGGTACATCCAGTATTCCATGTGTCCATGCTTCGAAAGTATCACGACGATCCATCTCACATGTTAGACTTCAACACTGTCTAGATGGATAAGGATATAACCTATGAGGAGGAGTCGGTACCAAGTCTAGACCGGCAGTTTCGTCAGTTGAGATCGAAGAGTTATCCTTCAGTTCAGGTGCAGTGGAGAGTTCAACCTGTTGAGGCAGCTATGTGGGAGTCCGAGTTCGATATCCGGAGTAGATATCCCCACCTTTTTCCCAACTCAGGTACTTTTCTATATCCGTTCGAGGACGAACGGTTTTTAGAGGTGGAGAATGTGATGACCCGATAGGTCATTTTATAATTTAAAACCAAAGTCCATGGTTCGAGGCCCTTAAAACCTTATTTTATCCCTTCTTGATTTGCATGCGTAGTCTGGGCGTGTTTCCAGAAAGCTTTTATGTTGAAAGTTGTTGAAAATAATAATTTTTGCCTTTAAAAGATGATTTAGTTGACTTCGGTCAACGTTTTGAGTAAACGGATCCGGACTTGTATTTTGGCTATCCCGATGGGTCCGTATTGAAATATAGTACCTGAGCATATGCCCGGAATCGGATTCGGATGTCCCTAACCCGAGTTATGAATTTTTGTTAAAAATTGTCAGCCTGAAAATTTAATAATTTTTAAGAAATTGTTAATGTTTAATCTTGTTGGTATCGGGTCCGTATTTTAGTTTTGGAGTCCGGTACAGGTTCAATAATCATGTATGTGAAATTTGGTGAGAAACGAAGTTAGTTTAACGTGATTCGGACTCCCAGTTGAGAAAATAGAAATTCAAAGTATTCTTGAAAATTTTATTTGATTTGGTGCTAAATTCGTAGTTCTAAGTGTTATTTTAGCTATTTGATCATGCGAGCAAGTTTGTATGATGTTTTAAGACTTGTGTGCATGTTTGGTTTGGATGTTGAGTACAACATATAGGTGAAGTGACGAGTACCTATGCGTTGTTGTCGAGTCATAGCATGTGAATGAGTCTTATTCTTGTAAATATTTTATTCTTTGATCACATTGTTCATGATTAGACTAGATATTCGATATGTTGAGCAATTTCTTATCATGTTTTATTGAATTTGGTATTGACTCAAAGTTGAGGTTGGTATTGTGGAACTAAGTGTTGAAGCAAGATTTGTTCGTAATATTCCTATCTCCCCTTTGTCATTGTTCATTGTTTTGGTGAGGGAGAGTGTTAAAGCACGAAGAGTGATACCGCGCACGTTTGTATTATTTATTATAGTGAGGTTGAGAGTAAAAGCACGAAGGATGATGTCGTGCACGTTTCTATTATTTATTATGGTGAGGTTGAGAGTAAAATCACGAAGTATGATGCCGTGCACTTTCCTTTTATTTATCTGGTGAGATTGAGAGTAAAAGCACGAAGGGTGATGTCGTGCACTTTCCTTTACTATGCTCCTTCATTTCTATCTATTTAAGGTATATTGATTGTTCATGTTCTCAGTTCCATTAAAATTCTTTGTCTTGTAATCTCCCCAGCATGCCCCCTTCTCAATATTTCTTGCCTGGTTTCCTTAGTTGCTGTTATTAGTGTATATGTATTGATAAACTACACAAGTTTGTTTGGGAGTGTCTTGTCCTAACCTCGTCACTACTTCGCCGAGGTTAGACTCGACACTTACCAGTACATGAGATTGGTTGTACTGATACTGCACTCTATACTTTTTGTGCAGATTTCGGTACTGGACCGTGTTGACCCGAGTTGAGCTACTGACTTCAATCCCACAAGAGACCCAAGGTAGATCTGCTGGCGTTCGCAGACTCTGGAGTCCCCTTCCAGTTATTTCAGTTTACTGTTTTTTTAACTCGAAAGCAGTTGTACTTTCTTGTAGCCAGTATTTTTTGTGACTCTTAGAAGTTCGTGAATTGTGACACTAGATTCTAGGTAGTTATGTATAATTACTTCGGTTACTATAAAATTCTGCACTCCTTTAATCTGATATGGTTTAATTGTTGTTATCTACTGAAATGATTAATAGTTAGCATATTTAATTTCTAATTGTTGGCTTGCCTAGCAACTGAAAGGTTAGGCGCCATCACGGTCCTGACGGTGAAAAATTCGGGTCGTGACACTTTTACACACTTAATTTTTCAAAAGTGTATCTAAGATACACCACTTTAGTACTTGACCAATTTTTCAGATAACGTGAAAGTCATACCCTACTAGGGTCATGACACGTGTCATTGACTTTAGAAAGGTAAAAAAACATTAGAAATTACTTTTAAATCTCATCTTCTTCATCTTTCCATTTTCTATCTTAAGCACCATTGGTGCCACCACCATAATTGTTTATGACAAGTTTTCACCAACACCAAAAATTCAACCATATTATCTAAACAAATAGTCAGAAAAAATTCAGCAATAATTTGAGTTCAACAACCCAATAATCAACAAGACCAATTGAATTTTCAAGCTCTTTCAATACCCCAATAGTGATGGATTCTAGATTTTTTTTCATAAACCTTTAATAGTATTGTTAAAGCTTTTGAATCTACCACAAATAAATGGATTTCACTATATTTAGACAATAAACCAACAAAAATCATATCGCTCAATTTTAGATTTGAAATTTTGTGTTCTTTCAAAAATTCTATATGGGGAAGAAGATGAGAGGGAGGGTGGTCTGAGGAAGAAGGGGAGGAGGAGGGTGAGGGGTTCCTGTGCGGAGGGGAGACAAAATATGGGATTTTTTACGGGTTTTACGTGCATTTTTTGTGTGTAAACACGTGAATGCTACTTGGTCAACAGTTAGGGGCGGATGCACTTTTACCGAAGCGGTGTCGCGATTTTTTTTCTAAATATATGTATTAATACTGTATGAAAACAAATAAGTAGGAAAAATGACACCATTTGACATAAATTGTGTCTTGATGTGTTGGTTAAGAGCTTGAATTTCCTCTAAGGGTCAAAGGTTTAACCTCAACGAGCACATTTCTCTTTTGTAAATATTTGAGAGAGTCTTTGTGGTTAAAAATTGTGATGAAGTAGAAGACCTTTTCTAACTTAAAACTCAACAAAACCAATAGACTAAGGCTATTACTTGTTTAAAGTATGATAATCAAAGTTATATTTCAATTCTTCTATAAAATTTCGACACCGCTTACAAAAATTTTTGCATACGCCCCTGTCAATAGTAGTGTGTCTTAGACCCACCTTTGAAAGATTGATCGTGTAAAAGATTTTTCATTAATAAAAAGTGCATAACAGGGATTTCGCTGTAAGGTTGATCGGTAAACTATGTATTATGCCTATTTGAAGAGCATCTGTCATGTATATTTGCAATATATGAAGATACCATTCTTTGAGTGACTATTTAAGGAAGAGAAATATCAGATGATACATTAAACCTTTCAGATTTATCAAATAGTATAAAAAGGAAATAGAGAAAATAGAAAACAAAGGTCACAGAGGATATAATTGATGGAGGGAGAATTATTATTACTTCCCTATATATATGTAAAACACCATTAATTTCATTTAGGTTTAAAAGTGTTCATTTAAATTTTGTACTAAAGAATAATATTTAATTAGGTCGATGTTAAATGTCGTAATTTGATTGAGAAGACCTCACATCAAACCACATACTAGTACTTAATTTATTAGTTAGATTAATTTCAAAACTTTAAAATTAGTGAAAAAATATATTATTAGTAGAACTATTAACATTGGATAATCTTAATGTCCTCCACTTGGTTAATTGATTAATTGGTTAGCTATGCTGAGATCATAAATCGTTACGAATACATCTGAGCTTTATCTGGCCTTTTTTCCCGTCAGACCGAAGCTTTTATATGTTTGACAAACAACTCTTATCAACTACACTTTAGGTACTGGGAATTAGCACGTACTTAAAATAATAAAATGCAAATATATTTTAAAAAGAAGAGGCAAAAGTGTTTGATTGGAACATCGTACATGACACCTAATTCCATTAGAAATAATATATTAAAAATAAACATTTACTTTTAAACATAAATATTATTTGTATCATATTATTTTCTAATTTGTTTTTATATAGGATGGACATTTAAGTAATAGAACATAAAGTATGTACTTCCAATGTGAAGGAGAAAATAGCTTTGTTCTATTATTAGTGCTAACGTGGTAATCCAAGACTAGAAAATGACTCATCAAATATTTCATATAAGGCTATGCTAATCTATTTAATGCCCATTATGCTAACCTATGAAGCTATACTAATTATTCATCTAATCATGGCATCTACTGATAATACCTAAGGCCTATTATGCTATGACCTATGAGGCTATGATAACCTATGGAGCTAACTAATCCTTTGTCTAATTAAGATAATCTACCACATCTTAACACCTAAGGCCTATTATTATATGACCTATGATGCTATGATGATTCCATTAATTGAATTATCATAAGTAACACCGTTGTTGAATATATGTGATTAACCAACTAAATACAAATAGTAATTGTTTGCTAATATCATTGCGCTAGCTAGAGCTAAAGTTTGTTGACAGCATTTATATTTGTTTGTTATAAAGACAATAAATAAAATGCTATTCATGATAAAAATGTATCCAACTCTTGTTATCATTTGACTTTCTTGCCAGCTCCATCAGTCGTAGAAGAAATAGTCCTTTCGTCTATTTTCATATACTAGTTATACAATACTCGTGTTGTGCGTGTGTCCCGTCACAACAAGTATATATTTTTAAAAAATCACATAAATACTTTGTTAGCTAAATATATTTTAGTTGTAAAATAAGTTTAAGAAAAAAGTGTGAGTTCCTGAAAATGATAATTATTGATTCTGTTTAACAACTGAATAAATGAAGAAATAATGGTAATAGAAGTCCTCAATCATCTTAGTCAATATTTTCAACTTAAGATTTATTCATTACAATAATTTCACAAGTTTTCGTGTTTCTTTATATTTTCATCAGGAGCACATAAACTCTCGACAATTTAAGAATTTTTCTTTTTTGAATTTTTTTGAGAAATATATATTCTTAAGTTCATTCTAAAAAACACACAGGATATTCATCTAACCAACATATGATCTTTTATTTTGTTCTCACAAGCAAAATATGAATTATTCTATTTCTTTAATTAATAAGAAATACTGCAAAAATTATAAAACAACTAAAAATATAAATAATTTTTTAGATTTTGTCCAAACAAGCCCATGTTCAATCAAGGTTCACAATTAAGAATACCACAATAAAGTGTACTTGTTGAATACGTGAATGTAAAATTTAATTATTAATATAAATACGTGATTGCAAAATTTAACTACTAATATAAACGCGTGAATGCAAAATTCAGCTACCATAAAAAAATTACTCAAAGAAAAACCTAAAAATTCTTAGTTTTATAGTTGCTGCTCGAACTGCTCGAATAATGTAAAGTTTGATGATGAAAACGTAAGATTGTCGCTTCTTTTATAAAAACAAATTGGGTATATAATTTGGAACATGAAATGATTTGTATAAAGTAAAATAATGTATAGTTTAATGATTTATCAGAAAATAAAGACTCCAAAACCAAAAAAAAAAATAGTTTTTACCTAATATTTTTTGAAGAAGTACTCTGTCAAAAGTTTATTAACTAAAAAACTTCCTACGATACTTTTCTTGAAAGTGAATAAAATTTTCCTAAGTTAGTTGAAAGACGAAACTTTTTTAGTTTATTGAATAACGAAAACTTTCCTAGTTTAGTTGAAAGTGTTTGAAATTTTAGATCTAAAAGAAATTCAAAAATAAAAGCTTTAAGTATTAGATTAATAATTAATTAAATGATTGTTCCTAAATAGTAGGAAATTAATTAAATGATTATTTCTAAATATAGTAAAATAAACAAAATGACTATTTTTTCCCGTGCAAACTCTATTTGAAAAGGGTAAAAAAGACGAACGATACTTCGCTAAGGACCTTCGTGCTTTTAATTTTAATATAGTATAGATAGGTAGATTAGTTTGAAGTTTGAACGTACGACACACATAATTTTCTTAGGCACCATTTCATGTGTTGTTCTATTTCAGTAACACACATACTTCTATTTCAATTTGACCATACGCAGAGGCAGATTCAGAATTCCAAACAAATGAATACACTATTATAAAAGGTTAATCCAAAATTTATATGTGAATGGGTTCAATCTTTAGATTCTTACCATGAACTCATTTTCATTTAGAAATTATAGGTTAAAATTAAAAAAAAATCTCACTATTAGAAATTCAGTAAATACCGACCAAAAAAATCGACCAACTTTGGTCGATTATGGCCAATTACCGACCAAAATACGGCCAAATACATTTTGACGGTATTTTGATGGTCGTTTTAATATACCGACCAAAGTTGGTCGGAAATTACCTACCACCGTTGGTCGGTCAATTAAATTCAAAAAAAATATTACAAAAAAAAACTGACCAAAGTTGGTCGGTATTTTAATTATGTAATCAAAAGATTCACCATCTGGGAATCAAACCGGGGTGTGTACTGTGTCAAGATACTATTTTACCACTAGACCATTGGTACATTTTGTTTTAAGATTGTCTTTTCTTTTATTTATACTCTTTAATTGTATTTTCGCACGAAAATAACCGACCAAAGTTGGTCGGTTTTCTTAAAAAATAAAATTACCAACCAAAGTTGGTCAGTTTTTTAAAATGACCGGCCGAATTTACCGACCAAAATTGGTCGATTTTTTTAATATTAATTTTTTTGGTCGATTTCTCGAAAAATAATTTGCGGGACTCAAAAATAGTTTCCTGCATTTTTGCGCCAAAGGAAACCGACCAAAATTGGTCGGTTTCCTAAAAAAGAATTTAAAATTAAAATATTTTGAAAAAACCGATCAACTTTATTCGGTTTTTTGACCGATCAAAGTTGATCAATTTTTCTTGGTCGATTTTTGCCGATTTTCTAGTAGTATCTTGCTCCACACTACATCATCCGCTGCTATTAGTTTTTAACTACATAAAATTTTGCAATGACAAAAGGAGATTAAGGATCTCAATGTGTTAGATTTGGAGATTTTGAATAAATAAACCAAATTAAAAAAAAAATACTTAATTAAAACACAAGAAGGGACACTAGACATGCCTATAAACCAAGATTTGAACCTCTAACTTCACCTGTAAATATGTACTCACTAATAATTGCACCATAAGACTTTTTGAGCTTGGGTGCACATGTGTAAATTTAAGAAATATAACATTATTATACATTGTATAGAGAGAGGAGCAATGGTTCACTTGCCCCATGCTCCAACACATAGATACGCTCCTAACCATATATTTTATAGATTCATTTGAACTCAGTAGGTGTGTCTCAAATTCTAGTAAATCAAATACATAGCGTTAAAATTCTAAACTCGAACTCCCATAATATTTAAATCTTGGATCTACATGTGCTTGCAAATTAAATTCTTTCATATAATATTTAACTTGCCTTGGTTAACAAGAAGTGCGTAAAATATTTGATTCCAAGTATCAGGTACACCAGCAAGACACCAATGACTACAATCATTGCCCTTTCCCTTTGCGTTAATACCATAAATGGAAGGGTGTCCATCTTTCCTTAGCTGAGAAAGTAGTGTGATATCAAGTAATGTCACTGGCTTTGACATGTTACTTAACACTTCCTTCACCACGGTTGCTGCAGCCATCGGTCCACCTGGATACATTGACCCACTAATTGGTTGGGTCTCTCCATTGCAATTACTACTTGCCTTGCTACCATTCCATTCTTGCCCACTGATATATATGTTCCCATAAAAACATTAGAAAACAAGCAAAAATTCTCAGATACTCTCACAATCATTAATTAATCATTACCCCCTGCCGCTCCTAGGCAGGGGTGACAAATGGATGGGTCGATTCGGATATGGGACAGACAAAAAATGGGGAATGAAAATTTTTCAAACTGACCCATATTTAATACGGATAAAAAACAAGTTAACCGGCGGATAATATGGGTAACCATATTATCCATGGCTTCTTGAATATGATCACTTTTGAGAGAATTCCTAATCTCTCAAACTTGAGGAGCTCCCAATTTGATGTTTTATAAACGTAAAAGTTAACCCCTTTAGTTATACATTGGTTATCCATTTTTTAAATGGGTAATATGGTTCTTTATTTGACCCGTTTTTAAAAGTCCATTATCCAACCCATTTTTAATGGATAATATGAGTAGCTAACTATTTTCTTTTAACCAATTTACTACCCCTACTCTTTCAGGTTAGTAATCTTACTGTTATTTGTGGCTTGAATTATTTCCTTGTATTTTTAGAAAACCCATAATCACTATAGGTTAGGAAAATCCATTGTCCTAATAGATTTGAGAATGGAAAACCTATAGTCCTTGTCAAATTAAGAAACCTTTCTCATATATGTTTGGGACCTTTTGGGATCTATATATAGGGGTTGTAGTTGGGGATTCTATAGATTGTATTGTACTTTTCTTCTCATTCATAATGTAAAACTCTCTCTTCTTTTGCCCCGAGGATTAGGCTTAGCCGAACCTGGTTAAATCCTTGTGTTGATTTTTCTTCTCTATTTGCTTTGTGTGAGATTGTGTGCTAGATAACCCACGATATTCTGCAACAATTGGTATCAGAGCAAGGTTCGGGTTTCTACAAATAATTTAGGGTTAAGATGTCTTCATCATCTTCAACAAAGTACGAAGTAGAGAAATTTGACGGAGGTTCTAGTTTTAGTCCATGGAAGATTAGGATGAAATCGTCCCTGGTGTTAAAAGGATTATGGAAAGCAATTGATGAGGGTTTTCTTAAAGATATGAAAGAGATAAAGAAGGAAGACCTGAAGGAAAGGGCTTTGAGTGCAATCTTCATGAGCGTTACAGATAGCGTTCTTCGGAAAATTGCTGAAGAAAATTCTGCAGCAATGGCATGGAAGAAGCTGGAAGATCTGTATTCTAAGAAATCGATGACAAATCGCCTCTACCTGAAAAAGAGGTTATACAATCTCCGTATGAACGAAGGTACACCTGTTAAAACACAACTTGATGAGTTTAATTCAATTATAATGGACCTGAAAAATGTGGATATCAAAATTGAGAGTGCGGATCAGGCCTTGATTGTGTTATGTTCTTTACCACAGTCTTATGATACTTTTGTCGATACACTGCTATATGGGAAAGACAGCATTTCACTAGAAGATGTAAGTAATGCACTAAAATCTATAGAGTTGAAAAAGAGCTTTCCAGACAACAGAATTGAGGGCGAGGGTCTTGTGATTAGAGGAAGAACACAACAAAAGGACTTTAACAGGAAAAAGTCAACCGCAAGGTCAAAGTCTAGAGCAAGGAAGCAAAACTGTTATGAGTGAGGGGAGCAAGGTCACTACAAGATAGATTGTCCTAAGCTAAAGGAGAAAAGAGGGAAACAGAAAATAGATAATTCGGCAAATATTGTTGACACTGGCAATAATTCTGATGATAGTGATTATGTAGGGGAAGTTTGTGCTGTGAGTTCTAGTCATGGGCAAAATTCTTGGGTTCTTGATTCTGGTGCTACTTTCCACATGAGTCCACACAAGAATTGGTTTGCAACTTACAAACAAATGAGTGGGACTGTCTATATGGGAGATGATAATCTATTACCAGTAGAGGGGGTTGGTAACATCAAATTGAGAATGTTCGACGGAATTATCAGAAACATTGAGTGTGGGCATGTTCCTCGGATAAAGAGAAATTTGATTTCTCTTTCGACTTTGGATGATCGAGGGTATAAATTTCACTCCGAGAATGGAATACTTAAAGTGTGTAAAAGCTCCACGGTACTCTTAAAGGGTAAACTACATTCTAAGTTGTATCATTTTCAAGCCAGTGTAGTTAAAGGGGAAGCTGTTGTAGCTTCTGGGAAAAGTGATCTGAATCAGTCTCAGTTGTGGCACTTGCGACTTGGCCATATGAGTGATAATGGATTGTCTTTGTTGAGTAAGCAGAATTTGCTGAATGGGTACAAAAATTAAGTTTTTAATTTTTGTGAGCATTGTGTGTTTGGTAAACAGACAAGGGTAAAGTTCATCAAGAAGGCCGAGTACAAGACCAGAGACAAGTTAGATTATATACACTCTGAATTGTGGGGTCCAAACAGAGTTCCCTTCAAGAGTGGTGTCAGGTATTTTATGACTTTGATTGATGATTACTCAAGAATGGTGTGGGTATATTTTCTGAAAACAAAAGATGAGCCATTTCTGACATTTGTTAAATGGAAGACGATGGTTGAGAGGCAGGCAGAAAGAAAAGTTAAGCATCTTCGAACTGACAATGGGTTGGAATTTTGAAATTCTGAGTTCGATAATTTCTGCAGCAAGAAGGGAATAGTGAGATACCGCATTTGTGTCGGAACACCACAACAAAATGGTATTGCAGAACGTATGAATAGAATGCTTTGTGATAGGGCACGCAACATGCTTTCACACTCATGTGTTAGCAAAGATTTTTGGGCTGAAGCAATCAATACAGCTTCTTATTTAGTCAATAGATCTCCATCCACAACTATTGAGTTCAAAACTCCTTTTGAGGTATGGTCTGGTTCGCCTGCTGATTATTCAAATTTAAGGATATTTGGTTGTCATGCTTATGTTTATGCTCATGTGAGAGATGGAAAACTTGAGTCGAGGGCAAAGAAGTGCATATTTCTAGGGTATGCAACTGGAGTGAAAGGTTATAAGTTGTGGTGCACAGATCAAAAGACTCTAGGGCTAATTATCAGTTGGGATGTAACATTCAATTAATCTGCCTCACTGGACAGTCAGAGGGAGAAGGCAATAGCAGAAACAGATCGTGGTGTTAGTGACCGCATAGAGCTAGAAATTGAATCTCCACTAGCTCAGCCTAATAGTTCTAAAGTAGAGGAAGTCGAGGAGGTGCAAAATATTGATCAAGATAATAATGTCGATGCACCTGCGCAACAACAACTATATAGCATTGCAACAGGCAGAGAGAAGAGAATGATCAACCGACCGCAGAGGTTGCAAACATAGTTGATGAGAATCTTCTTGGATATACGAATCCAGTGGGATTTGCTTTGGTAGTTGCAGAGACCGTTTATGCGATTGAGTGTTATAACTATCTAGAAGCTATTCCGAGTATAGAACCAAATCGACGGATTAGTGCTATGAGTAAAGAGATTGAGTCTCTTAACAAGTTTAGGTGTTTCCTAGACTTGGTTGATGCGTGCGAAAATGGATAGAGCCCTTGCGAGGGCTGAGGGCAAGGTAGAGAGACGTTGTTTCTGTTGATGAAGAGAATTCAAGCCAAGGGGAAGATTTGTTATTTGTGGCTTGAATTATTTCCTTGTATTTTTAGGAAACCCATAGTCACTATAGGTTTAGGAAAACCCATTGTCCTAATAGATTTGGGAAAGGAAAACCTATAGTCCTTGTCAAATTGGGAAACCTTTCTCATATATGTTTGGGACCTTTTGGGATCTATATATAGGGGTTGTAGTTGGGGATTCTATAGATTGTATTGTGTTTTTCTTCTCATTCATAGTGAAAAACTCTCTCTTCTTTTGCCCCGAGGATTAGGCTTAGCTGAACCTCGTTAAATTCTTGTGTTGATTTTTCTTCTCTATTTGCTTTGTGTGAGATTGTGTGCTAGTTAACCCACGATATTCCGCAACACTTACTATTATGAACGATTATCTATTGTTGTCTTTAAGGTGTGAGTTGATTGAAATCTTTTTTTTTTTTTAATATATAGAAGTTACACTTTAATTACCAAATTTTATTAGTAGTTGATTTTAGACCCTGCCTAAAAGGTTGTAATTATATGGAAGTTCTTAGATTGAGAAGTCTCAAAAAGACCTTAGTTTCTGAAAAAATTATAAAAAAGACAAATTAAATTTTAGTACTCATATATAGTAGGTGGGACGAGACGATTAGGAGAGGAAGGGGACACCTTTGTCGCTACTAGTGTGTGCTTTTATGTGTATTTAATTTGGCTAGGGACTCCCGATAATATAGCTTTTTTATTAGGGTCCTAAAACTTCATTTTACATGTTGAAAATAGACTTCACGATTTGCAATCCAGCGCAATGATCCTTAGGATTGAAACACCTTTCGGCCTTTCAAATATAGTAATTAAGACAAAATCAAAGTCTATGTTAAACCACGTAAAATAAAAATATAAGGAGAAGAAAGGACAAAGTTTACTTGTAATTAAGTTGTGACAATCGAATAGGGTTAGTAATCCCAGTTCTGCATTTCAAAGAAATTCTTAAATTTCAATTCCATTGGCTGGGAGAAGGTGTATGTGGCTGCTATGGATGACAAGATTCGGGAAGCGAGACTCAGTTGGTTCGGGCACATACGGAGGAGAAGCCCAGATGCCCTAGTAAGGAGGTGTGAGCGGTTGGCTTTGTCGGGTACGAGAAGAGGTAGATGGCAGCCTAAGAAGTATTGGAGAGAAGTAATCAGACAGGACATGGCGTGCCTTCAGATTTCCGAGGACATGGCTCTTGATAGGAAGGTGTGGAGGTCGAGCATTATGGTTGTAGGTTAGGAGCTAGTTGAGCATTTTTCTACATCGTACAGGTGTAAGGCTAGTCTGATAGGGTTTTGCCTTAGACTCTTAGTGGTTAATATTATGTTCACACTATTCTCCCGTTTTTTATTGTATCGGACCTTATTTACTGGTTATTGTTATTGGTTTTCATCTATTTTCTAGTTCTTGTGATGCTTATTTTTATGATTTTCTGTTGATGGTACTGATATATTGTCTCTTTTTGTCTTCTTGAGCTGAGGGTCTATCGAAAACACCTCTTTACTCCATTTGGGTAGGAGTAAGGTGTACGTACTCACTACCTTCTCCAGACTCCATTGTGAGATTTTATTGGATTGTTGTTGTTGTTGCTACAGTCAATTCCATTCTAAAGCCACAAGTACACAAATGAATTAAATTTAATACCAATCCTATGAAAAAAAGGATACCAAAAAAGAAAAGAAAGTAAGAAGCGTACTTGTAATGTGTTGGAGAGATGCCCTGAAAGAACACTTTTGTTTTGGTAGGATCAATATTAGATTCTACCCATCTGGACCAAGTTTTGAGTCCCTCCTTGAAGGCCTCCAAACGATCCATGTCTTTATAAATTTGATCTCCTTTTTGAATAAAATCCCATCTGGAACAAATATATCAAATTAAGCCACAAATATAGAGAATTTTACACGATACGATATAAAAGAATTAAAAAAGTGGATATATTTGAAAATCTTATTAGGATCGAAATAATTAAATGTCATGCGGAAGCTAATAAAGTAAATTTTAAACATTGAGAAATTGGACAATAAAGAGAAATATATCAAAAAAGATATAAATATTTAATATGGTTCAGTCAATTGACCTACATTCACAAGAGGAGATGAGCAATCCAACTATACAAAAGGTACAAATATCGGGAGAACAACTTCACAAAATGCACTCTTAAAGAGGTAAAGAAGGAATTAATCTCAATTGAGGACTGTGAATGCTACCAAGTGAGAAGGAATTTATCTCAATTTATATGAGTTTTTTTCTACAAGAAAAGAATTCGCCATATATATGGGAGATTTATATTTTCTTTTAGTAAAAACAAAATTAATTATGCTAAATATGTTGTCCGTCTTTAAAAAAAAACTAAATATGATTAGAAAATTGGGCAAATAGCTATCAAACCTTTCATAAGATAAATTAAGCAAGTTGTACAGCAAGAGCAAAATAAGTCAAAAGGCATATATAAAAGATTAATTAAGAAAAGCTTACGGTTGTTGGCTTCCCTTGTGGAGCCACCAATGCCATGTATTAAAAATGAGCATGTCCAAATCTTTCCAAGCATCACCATTTTGTATTGAATCCAGCTTCAGAACTCTGCCTATCCTCTCTTTCACCAAATCTACCAGAAAGGCGTTCCGTGATAAAATCAAAGAAACGTTATAGTCCTGCAACAAAAGTCCAAATATAATTAATTAACTTTTAGAAATGAAGTTGTACAGTAAAATTCAAAGAAATCACATTTTGTATTTATCAAGGGCGCTCCTATATGTAAGTAATGGGAGATGCTATATAAGCTATGGTAATTATTAAAGATCTTTTAATGTATAATTTTACTGACAGATTACTTATCATTTTTACTAGGTTTATCAATTAATAATAGTTATGATAGAGATATATTGTAATGGTCTTATTTATATGCATGTGACATGACAGTATAAATATTTTTATATACCGTTAGTGTATAGAACTTAAAAACGGAAGTTAGTAATGAAGTTTACCTGGAAAACAAAGTTGGAGACGTCGCCTTTCCTTTGGATTGTGAAGTTAAGGTGGGGCACTGTTGCATGCAACATGCATGTGAGTGATTGCCATTGGTTAAGGCTCAAAGAGTCCCCTATGAACATTATCTTCTTCCCCTTCACCCTCTTCAGAAAATCCAATCCATCAAATCTGTCCCCCAAAAAAATATATTGTAAACTAGGACGTTTTAGCGAAAATTAATTAGACAAAATATAATAAGGTATATATATGTAATTGATTATACGAACTTGGGCAATTCACACGCAGTAGGCTTCCACTTGTACTTGAGATAGAGTTTATCAGGTCGTCCATTTCCTTGGCAATCGAATTGTCCTTCGATAAAAGAACAGATCGATGAATTGTATAATGGATTTGAATCGTCATAAATCCAACTCCCCTGGAAAAAAACACATGAGCTTCTGGCTTTTGATCCTCCAGAGTGACTAAAATGCTTTAGTAGTACGGCGCTAGTTGACTGGTTGTGAAGGCACAAGACGAACAAAATAACATAAACGAAATATACATAGCTGAAATATCGTCCACCTTCCATCAAATCAAAGAACAGGGAAGAAGAAAATTAATTAAATTAATCTGAAAAAAGAGCGAAAAGTATCTAAACTGCAAGTGCTTATGATGAATAATTCATTGTAGAAATACAGGCTTAGCTTTGGATCAATGGTGTCATGTTGTTGGAGCCAAGCACACTTTTTTGTTTCTTTATTTTAATTATT
Organism: Nicotiana sylvestris; assembly: GCF_000393655.2. Lineage (NCBI taxonomy): Eukaryota > Viridiplantae > Streptophyta > Magnoliopsida > Solanales > Solanaceae > Nicotiana > Nicotiana sylvestris. Next base: position 57,611,022 of record NC_091063.1, read on the forward strand.
TTCATGTTATGTACTGAGTGTAGCGACCTTAGCTTATTTGGTAGAAAATAATTGTTCTCATTATTGCTTGATGTTTACGATTTGTTTTTATCAAGTTTCAGCAATTTAATTTGATCCTTCTAAGCAAAGGTATATCCTTGCTTTATTTATTTCCAACATTTGGACCATATGGCTACCAAATGATATAACATGTCACCTCATACTTTATTTTATGTCCTGCGAGATTTCTTTCCTTTAGTTATTTTAAGCTAGATCTCCCATCATATTGCCCACTTGGATAGCCAACATTCCCATGCATAATATTGCCCACTTGTATAACCAGAATTGTACGTTTTCGTTGGGCTTGAAAATTTTGGGCCGCTAGCCATATGATTTCTAGTCCACTTTCAATGAGTTTGGCCCATTCTAAAATTAGCTTAGGCTTCTTTTAAGGAAATTTTACCTCATATAGCAAAGGTTGACACATTATTTATTATAAATAATTTAATTTTAAATAATTATCTTCTACAGCTACCTTTTAATTTTTATAGCAAAATATTTATTTGTGGTCACTTCCTACCGTTAAGCCATTAAATACGCTGTGTATTATTTTTTTTCTCTCATTCTTTCTGTTTTTTCTCTCACAAAAATAACCGTATAGGATGTAAACTTCTTCCTCCACGATCACTCTCTCCAATTTCTCTCACTCACATCGCCATTCTCTTCCCCATTCTCCCTATCCCTAATTCTCCACTGATTCATCTCCATTGTCTATCTCAATATTCAATATTTTTGCTCCAAGGAGTGGTGGTAAGTATTAAAGTTGTTAGATTTTTACTGGTACTGTTTCTTCTATTTCTCTCTACTGATTGTTTTATAAATAATCACCATTGTTATACTTTCAACAAAAATATTAAAATTTCTTCTCTAATGGCTGATTGAACATTCCTAGAAGAGGGTTACCTGAGGTGTACCCACCAAAACACTCAATTTCGATGGGTCCTCTTTCGATTTGAAAATCACTCGAGCGAACATGTATTTGCAGGTTCAGCAGCAAATACAGTTGCAGAGAGGATAAAAAAAATATGCAATGACACATCGAAAGAAGCCCCGGTTGAGAAATCTTCGAAAGAATCAATACTTCCTGATGCGGAAGAGGGAAGAAAACTTATGGATGATGCTTCAGGTGTTAAGGGAAAGGAGGTCGATGCAGGAACTAGCTCGGATAAAGGTAATTGTAGATGTATTTATATGTATTTGAGTCCACATACATTGATTAATTACCTTTTACAATGGGTTTCTCTTATTATATGTTAATGTATTTATATGTATTCAATAGTGCCTACACTGTTTTCTCTTATTGTATATGGATGTATTTATATGTATGTTGATGTATTTATATGTATTCAATAGTGCCTTCTCTGATTTGTACTTATTATAGTGACTTTTGTATGTTGTATTTATATGTATTTAGATGTATTTTAGTTCATTCCAAAGCTTTTTTGAATACACTAGTTGTTCTAGTTTTAGTTATGTATTCCAACTAAGTGTTTTCATGTGTATTCTCAAGACAACTATATTTTGCTGTATTTAGAACAGCAATCATTGTCATAACTCTTATTTTTTGTAGTAATTATTAATACACTATGTTTGTAAAACATGAATGAGTTATGTATTTCAAATAATTGTATTCATCTATATTTTCACTCATTTATTAAATCTTTGTAATTTTATTTTATGCAGGAAATTAAACTATTTGTTAAACACTCGCCTATTTTATCACCGCATATAAGTTCTTATACTAACACAGACATAGTTTCCAACCTTAAAAAAAACTTACTCCAGAGCAGTATAAAATATATGGTATTACTTGTTTTGGTAATTTCCTCGATATGAAGCGGTGTGAGGTCCAACATCAATTGTTCAGGTGCTTCATGCTTCTACAGCTGGAAGGAAGTCATGATGATTCATTTTCAATATACGTCAATAATACAACATTATCTTCTTCAATCAGGGAGTTTATGCTGGTTACTGGTCTCAATTGTGTTGGTGACGCTAATGATTTTTAGTTTAACACAAAGATGCCTAATAGAATTGTGGATACATACTTTGGCAGTGAAAAAAATGTCAAGAAGAAAGATTTGTTGAAATACTTTGATGATAAGAATTGGGGTTATAACAAAGATGGGTATGCCATCAAAATAGCTGTATTGTATTTCATTCACACTTTCATATTATCCACTGAGAAGAACTCCTTTACCATCCCAAGACTACATTTTGACTTGTACAAGAGCAGGAGATATTTTGATTATCCATGGGCTAAGTATGCATTCAAACACCTATTAAATCCATGAGCAAGAAGATGGATTATCAGAAGAAGTACTATAGGATAGTTGGGATGCCTCTCGCTATGCAAGTATGATTTTACGAGTGTTGTTCAAAGGTTGACCCCAAAAGTGCATTGTGAGTTGATAACCGGATTTCCAGAATACTCAATTGGAAATCCATTTTCAACCATCCAACTTATGTTTACTTGATGAACGACATGTTCAACGACCAGGGAAATATGGTAATTTACTATTCGTTAATTGGCTAATATTTTTGTTTTAGAATATATTTATGTTAGTGAGATCATTGTTGAAATTAGCATTAAAATATAGTTCAATCCATCATACATCAATGTACCTATTTCAAAAATTAGGTCGAATACTGTAGAATACATAATACAATGTTAGAATTAAAAATTAAATACATCTGCATACAACATACATAAAACAGTAGCAAACAATGACTATTTTCCAAATTAATTGGAATACAGTAGACTACATAAAACACTTTACAGATACACATTTATTCTAATTTGCATGATTTTTTATACAATACAACTGAATATATGTATATAGATAATTTCTATCATATTACATTTGTAGTCATACATAAAGTATCATTTACTTTGAGTATATTTCTATTTTCAGATGGTATACAACAACATTCAACCAAACGATATAGAACTTGTTGTTATCCAGCTTCCTCCGGAAGGTGTTAATATAGACAAAAGTCATATTCATTCAGACAACAATGAAGATGACTTTAGTCCTACACCGCCTCATCAGCCTAAGAAGAAACATGAAGCAAGTGTTGGTCTATCTTCATCACCGTTCACAAAAAGCGCAAACAACAGCTCATTGATCCCTCAACTGCAGAGAGTCCAATTTTACATGTGTCCGAAATACCTCAAACCACGTTCCCTCCTACTAGTAATACTGAAATCAAGGAAACTATATTGCATGTTAAGAAGCCAGCAAATTCTATATCACATGATTTGTCTTCTTTGAGGAAGGATTTTAATTCATTCAAGGATTATGTGAGTACTGTTAAAACATATTCAACTTTACAGTTTATGTATTAACTTTCATATATGTTTCTAACCCCTCTCTAATTGTTTGTGTATTGATTAGGTGACGGGTGAGTTCACTTCTCTACAAACATTGATCAATGAAAATTTCAAAAAAGCTTTCTGAACACGTTAAAGCCAACCGGAATACAGAAAGGGTATACCAAAGAAAGAAATATACCGGGAGACATGATGGCGGTATTCAAATGTCATCCGAGGACAACTTGGACTAATCCCAACTGGCAAACACAAAGTGATATATCTATTAGGGAGAATTAAGAGGTTAACATTTTTTTTAACTCTTTAGTATATATGCAGTATAGCGATACATGTGTAATCAGTGTATGTATATGTTTATATAACTATATTTTGAATATATATTGTAAGTTAGATTTTGCTATTATTCAGTTTAATCATATATACAACAACATACATGTTACAGAATACAATTATATACACGTGAATACAGTTTTACATATGTATTCAGGATTTTCTAAATACATATTTTAAAACAACTTTTATTATTCTTCAGTTTAATCATGTATACTGTAACATACATGTTCCATAATATACTTATATACATGTAAACACATTGTTATATCTGAATTAATGATTTTTTTAAATACATATTCTAAAACAACTGTTGATACCCAATTTTTTCCTATAATATTTTTCAAATGCATATATACCTTCAAAACTATGCATTAGCATCAATTGATATTTTTTCATAATTTTTACATTTTAAAATTAATATCCCAGTATTTTATTTATATAAATAATTACAAATTGCATCACAAAGGACTTTATAACAATTTCATGGTTTAATATTTCTATTTATATTTCATATTGAGCTCAAAGTATTTCGCAAATAGCCACATCTACATTTTAGCTCATGCATGCATTATTGCATTATTTTACCAGAAAATAGCTCATTGTATTTTTAAAATTATTGAGCAATTATTTTAAAGCATTTCCATGCATGAAAATTATCTTTTATAATTAGTTAATTATTATATAAAATATATTTTATCAATTATTTGGGTATTTAACAAATAGCCCTTTTTATTTTAAGACCTAACCATTTTTACCAGCCCAAAATCCCTTTAATATTAACCCAAAAGCCAGCCCAAACCCCTTAGGCCCAATCTGCCTACCCGACCCAATAACCCCTTTTCAATCGTGGTCGTTGATATTTTAGATCAACAGTCCATGTTCACCCTTACCTTAATTAACCCTAACCTACCCCAAACCCTTTTCGTTCTCTCAAAACCCGCTGTCATCGTCTCCCCTCATCTCTAAAATCTCTCTCAACCTAAACCTAAACCTAGTCGCCATCACCGGCGTAAACCTCCCTTCTATGGTGCTTCTATGTCTTCTCCGACCACCTCTGACCTCCTACATTTCATGGCTCTTCAACTTCATGAGTCCTTGAGAAGATCTCAAGGAACTCCAAGTGGTTCTGGTTTGAAACTTTGTTTACCGGCCTGTCTCATGCCATTTTTCGTTCGTACGTAAGGATCTCTCCTTGTTTTATTACGAATCTATGGGTTCTTGGCCTATTCTCTTCACCTCTGCTATTTTTCTGAAAATCCTAATTCGATACTGTCGATTCTTCTCAGATCTTTATAGATCTGAGGTGATTCGAATGTTATTAAGTGTTTTCCTTAAAAAATTCTCTTGTTTTAATTGATTATTTCGATTTTTAATCACTCTTTCTAAACAAGGGTTCATCTCAAACTTACTTCAATGATTTTTCTAAGTTGTTAGTGTTTAGTTAATTGTTTCTTCGTCATCTTAACTGATTTTTGTATGAATGTTCAAGCCCTAAATAATTTTGTGCGATATACTGGTTTCTTCGATTTTGTTTCGATACTTTATTATTTCTGTGATTCCAGTCGTATTAGTTTACTCCGCTTTTGGGCTTAAATATTTTTCTTGTTAAGATCTAGTATTTCTTTGGGATTTTTCCCTAATTAATCTCTATTTATGGTTTGAACTTTTTTTTCTTGCTGAATTGTGTATTTCTGTGAAGCTTTACTTATTTAATTTCTATTTATGGAATATGAGTAATTCTTTCCCAAAATTCAGTATGCTTTTGAAGGTTTTATTGATTATTTCCTATTATTTTGCCCTATTAAAATCTGTGTGCACAGATCTTATTTGTGACTTTAATTGATCACATTTGCCTTAATAAGTTATCCGCATGGTTTTGAGATTCTTACTGATTCCCTATTTGGTATGATTTGAATTCCCTACCTTAATTAACCCCCTTTTCTTGTGACCGTTAAGTGATTACCCCTAATTAAGGGGTCTATTCCGGACTCCCTTACATGAATTGATTCTGTGATTATCTCATTGCACCCTAATTGACTGACTTCTGATTCTCTTTACCTTATTTGCTCTACTCCCTAAGTGTTATATATACACTCTTGTTTTACCTCGCAAAAACACGGACAGTAGTTCAAAAATACACACACACACACACAAAACTTTCTCTCATCGCTCTTTCTACTACTTGTGCTCCTTGCTCGTCTAGCCGAATGAAAGTCAAGGTTAGACTGTGGAACTCTACCTTCTTTACTTTCTGTACTTTGCTTCCTTAACTGGTATGTTCTTATTTTAATATCATTCTGAAATTCAAATCTATGTGCTCCATAGTTGTTAAATCCATGCCTATTTCTGCACTAGTTTAACTGACTATGTACTTAGTTGTTCTTCCTGTTTACTGCTTTGATCAGTATGCTTAAGTTTTACCCCCTCTTGTTCAGTGTTTTAATTAGAAGCATGTCTAGGTTTCAATCTTCTTGTTTGCTATTTTAGCCAGCATGTTTACTTGAGCTCTTGTCTATTTCCTTCAACTAGCATGCTCATTTTAAGTTGTTCAGGCTCCTAATTTATCTGATCAACCACAATTGGTATGACTAATTCTGTGTGGTAGACCCCTGTCCTCAATATGGATATTCCTGCTTTCTGTCTCTATGCTCTAATGTCTATTATCACTTTAGCTTTAAGTATAATTTCCTTGTTAATACTCTGAATCAGTAGTTTGTATTCTAATGCTATGAATTTGGTCACTGATTGTCAATCAATCCCTGTTTGTTCTGTGTACTTGTTGATAAATATGATTCCTTTCTTATCCATGTTCATGTGTTTCTGATTTAAGCTCCCTATGTTCCCAACTCCACTGATTCCTGTTTGTAAACTTCTTTGTCTTCAATTAGAATTAAGAAATAAATGGCTTTGAATCTTGGCACTCTAAGTTTTTGTGATTGTGTGGTTGTTTGTTGAATCTTTGTTCTTATTAGAATTGCTTCCAAAACTGTTTTTATTCTTAACATTTTTTTTCTTAAAACTGTATCCATTCCTGAAATACCTTTTCACCCTTAAAACTTTTACCTCTATGCTGTTTTTACTAAGTTCTTCCAACTATGTCAAGCACTCTCACTTCTACTCTTAGATTATTTAAGTTCCGCCCCTCTAGTGTGTGCACTGCCTAGGAATCCATGAGATTCCTCCGAACTCTGGCATACTAGGGTTGGCCCTTCCACACTGCACATAACTACTTCTCTATTTATAAGGATCTTGGTGTGAGCATTGCCCAGGGTCCTTGAGGCTCTTGGGAACTTTGATGCACCAGGATACCTCATTGGATACTATGGACTATGACATCTTGGACTATTTTGAAGGCATGGTACTTCCAGGTTCCCTTTGGGCCTATTTCAGGCTCCCTATAGCATAACTTATATTTATTATGTAATTTATTCACTTATGGTCTGTAATGATGATCTTTGTAAACAGATATAGGGGAAATTAGTAAAAAGGGGGATTCTTATATGATTTTTGTGGGGAATTGGATAGAATTAGAAATCATGCCTTTAGGTCTATATTATGTTTACTTGCATTAGAAATCATGCTTTAGGTTTATGCTATGTTTACCTGCATTAGAAACCATGCTTTTTGGATCATTTGGCATACTGGATAACATATTATAGGAACACTACCTCATTTGTTACGAAATTCTGTTTCTGCATAATCATGATCATTTAGAAATCCTGTTATTAAGTTACTGCTATAGTTCTACCTAATTAAAACGTCCATTCTTTCCGTGCATTAGAGATCCTGCCTTAGGACTATATTTGTATTCGCTTTAAACCATGTCTACATCGCCTAAATCAATAACTATATTGTCTATAAAAATGTTTAAAAACAATACCAACACTTAGATGCCATAGAGATAAGTGTGTATAAATCAGTTTTGTAATGTAATGTTCAGCACCTAGACAACATGTTTATAGGGTATTACAGATCCATGCCTAGGCAAGCTTATAGGTAATCAAGGTCTAACAAAAAATATGAAACTATGCTTTGCTTATTTGTGATTGCCCAGATTCAACAAGTTCTAAAATTAGTAGGCAAACTGACTAGGTCTCTATCACTTCACCTTAACACAATGCTGCATATTCTCTGCTTGTCATGCTCCCCTAGATATCCTGTTCTAGGACCTTTCTGAAATATCTGAAATCTGCTGTTTGAGACGTGCTAATTGTCTGTTTATTTTTGGAGGTAAACATGAGCCCCCTTAATTGTTTATTACTTGATAGTCCTTTTTGTTCTTTGCTGTCACTTAAATTTTCCCTTTTAAATACCTTAGGAAAGTCTAGAACCGCCTAAAATTAGAGGTCTTAAACACATCCACAACTACAAGGAAGTGACAAGTAATGAACGCATAGAGTTCGTCTAATTAAAACCGCTTATATAACTGCTAAGGGGAGGATAATTGGGTAGTAAAAGGATATGATGACATGTGCGCTAATATCATGTGTAGCCCCTCTAGTTGAGGAAGATTACCGGGTATTGTACAGATGTGATCCTATAGGCTAACAAACCTAGGACTTCCCTCATCTTATTTACATATGTGTGCTTAGCTGCTTATCTGTTAAATTTCCTTGATCTTATATGTGTGCTTAGACTACCTATCTGTTAAATGACTAATTCACGTAATTTGAGTTCGATCGGGACCCACCAGTGTGGACCGTGAGGGCTGTCTAACACCTTCCCCTCAAGGTTATTTCGAGCCCTTACCCATTCTCTAGTGATGCAAACTGGTTTTATGAGTTACTTGATTTAGGTGCCCTAACGCACCTTAAATCCGTTAGGTGGCGACTCTTCAAATTCCATACCCAATTCTCAAAAGGAAATAAGTTGTTCCCAATGAATGTTGAAACCCGAACTCTGCGAGGAAAAAGGGGGCGCGACAGCATGGCGACTCTGCTGGGGATATTTTAGGCTCTTACCATAATGAACTTGTTGTGTGAATTAGTCTTAAGCATGCTTATTTCTTTTAACACATGCGTACCTTTTCCCTTTCCCTTTCCCCTTTATTTGGATTTAGTTTCTTATTTCTCAAGCATTTGCGATTTCCTTTATTTCCCGAAACTAACTTATATCCTTGTTTTCTTTTTTGTAACTGTCTTTCAATTATTTAAATACCGCATTTATCATTTTTAAACGTGCAAATACTTGACAACATGCTATTTATTGTTGCATAAATCGTGCTCAACATCATATTCCACTCGTGCATAATTAATCCTATAGCAACGCTTGATGAGTGTTTGCACTATTCCTATATATCACCCTTTTAAATTCAGAAAGGCGTATTTGCGGTAAAGCTAGTCGATCAGTGGTGCATTCGAACGGTTCCATGCCTTTCCCTGTCAAGTTTTCCGCTTAAGGGTCCCAGTCTAGACCTCTGTAGCAACCTTACTCTGATCAATTGTGCATGCATCATGGTCAAACCTAGCCAGGTTAATATGTTGTCCACATAATAACCATTTAAGACAAGCCTCACCCAAAAGTTCATCGGGTATTCCATAATCCCAATAGATGCAACCACGATTGTGTGCATTAATTTTGGAGAAATAAGTGCCAATATACTAATCATTGTTGTATAAATAGACGAACCTGGAAGGGGAAAGGGACTAACTATACTTGTTTTGTAGAAAAAGAGGCATGAAGTCCCCAGGTTCGGCATGGTCGGTATCATACCTTCATTATTGCTAGATTGGTGGAGAGATCTTCCCTCAAGTTACCAAAATCATATGAAACGAGTCTTAGGAAATTTTCCTTCTTTGTTGGATCTTCAACCAAACAAAATGTTGATCGAGGCTGCCACCATGTTCTGGGACAAAGAAAAGGCTGTGTTTCTCTTTAGAAACGTAGAAATGATCCCTCTCTTGGAAGAAATAGGGGGATTCGCTGGGTTACCTTGGGATAACCCTGGTTTATTGGCACTTGAAAATCGCACCACTAGGGGGTTTCTGAAGATGATGGGGTTAAAGAAGAATGACGACTTGGAGTGCCTGAAAAACTCCTACATATCTTTCGACTTCCTCTATGAACGATACGGTCACAAAAACTCTTACCGTATTTTTGATGATGAATTCTCCATCACCTCATTGGGTTGGATTCATCGTAGGGTCTTTGTGTTCATTGTGTGTTTCTTGGGCATGCTAGTATTCCCGATCTAAGGGGACAAAATCTACACCAGGCTGGCCATGGTGGCCAAAACTTTGATGGACGAGATATAGGGGCAGACATTTACCATTGTCCCTATGATCATTGCAGATATGTACCGGGCCTTGGAATACTGTCAGAAGGGGTTCAGATTCTTCGAGGGTTGGAGTTTGCTATTGCAAGTTTGGCTGCTAGAACATCTCCAAAAGGGTCAATACTGTCAGGAATTTCCACGATGGTCGTGGAATGATCACATAGCCTTCCATCATCCCAAGAGCATACCTATATCCCAGACATGTTTGCTCAACCTAAGGATGCTGTAGGACGGGTGCAAATTTTCAACAATTTAACTGAGGACCAGGTTCAATGGATGTTCGAGTGGTTCTCTGCCGACGAGTTCATCATCAGATCCGGGGATGTTCCCCACTTGGTACTGATAGGGTTAAGGGGCATATACCCTTATGCTCCCCTCAGGGTTATGAGGCAGGTCGGCAGGAGATAGGTCATACCGTGAGTCGCTAAAATGAGTCACTTCATAGCCGATTTTTAGGGTGACGCCACCCATATAAGAATGAAGCACAACACATATGGCACTTGAATATTATCATAAAAAAGGATACCATCAAGCCGTATCAATATCATGCGGGTCATACATACTTCTACCCCTCATGGTTGGATGATAACATAGCAGGAATCTTCGAGCCAATGGTTGGTCCAAGAAACAGGGTCATAGACGAAGTTGCCGAATCACAGGTGAAGTATAACAAACTGTGCAAAAGAATTCATGAGTATGAAGCTGAACATATGGAGCAGCATAAGGCCGACATGGAAGTGATCAATGAGTGGAAAGAGAGGGCTGTTAAATCCAGCAAAAGGTTGGAATATCTGGAGTACAATCCGATGGAATTAGAAGGGAAAATGAGAAATAGAGTCACCGATTGCCAGAAAACTAAGGGAAATGAAAGAGGACATTTGGCAAGGGCATTCTTACTGCTGAACCTGCACGAACTGGGGAACTGATCGACAAAAGAAACCAGTCTAGAGAGGGTCCTTCTGGGACCAAGTAGATTAGGTTTACTTGCTTTTCAAATGTAATAAGGCCAAGTGCCATTAGTAACATTATCTTATTTAGTGTCGTTTTGGGTCATCTATTTTTGCATTAATGAAATGAGGCAATTATTGGCATTGAATTTCTCCAAATCTATTTGTCGCTAGGCTTACCTCGGGCACAACGAGGCTCCTAAGTTAGGACGCAAATTTACATTCCTACAATATGTGTTTAAATACTGCAAACTTTTCAGAACCCTTACTGACTTGTTTACCTTTTATTTTTCTTTATTTTTTAATATTCCCATTGTCGCACCCCCTTTTTCCCTCCGCGGAGAGGAGTCCAGGTTTTGATGTTCATGGGGTGTAATGACTCATTTCCTTTTTGGGAATTGGGTATTTGAAGAGTCGCCACGTAACGATTTTAAGGTGCGTTAGGGAACCTATAAGGTCCAACTACAACTATGTTTGATAACTAGAGATAGGATAAGGGCTTGAAATTATCCTAAGGGGAAGGTGTTAGGCACCCCTCAGGATCCACTAGTGTGGTTCCCGGCCAGATAGTTTTTGTGAATGTGTGCAATTAGCAAGTAAACAAATAAGGCTCAAGTAATAGGGGATTTTGAGTTTAAATACACGAATGTTTGAAAAACAATAAAAAAACAAGGTTTTGAAAAGAGTTATGATCTAAACGTGCTTATGAATGTAAAAGGGGTCCTAGGTTAGTTTGTAATATGGATCACATCAATGCAATAACCGGTATGACACTCCTCAGAAGAGGGGATACATGTGGTATTAGCACACCGGTCATCATTGTCGATGCCCCCTTTTTCTCTAACCGTGGGGTCAGAAATCGGGTATACGACATTGGGAGGACAACTCTATTCCTTTTCGAGAAATGGGTTTAGAAGTTGAAGAGTCGCCACCTAATGATTATAGTGAATTAGGACACTTTAAGAAGGGTTCGAGATGAAGAGACCAGAGATTAGGGTAAGGGCTAGAAATTATCCCGAGGGGAAGGTGTTAGGCACCCCTCAAGATCCATTAGTGTGGTTCCCGGCCATGTTACAATTGTGACTTTACAAGTAAACAATCAAGGATCAAATAAAGATTCGCATATAACATTGCAATTAGGTTGAAAATTTTCTAAGGTAAGTAGAGAGGGCAGAAATTTACGAAAGAAAAGATTTGAACAGTTTTACAAGAAGAGATAAAAGTAAATAAAGGGAGGGGGGTCCTAAGTTTATAATTAATATGGATCACTTCAATGCAATACCCAGCGATGACTCCTCAAAAGAGGGGTCGCACGTGATATTAGCGCATCGGTCATCATATTCATATCTACCCTTCCCACCCCGTTAAGGTGTTAAAGCACGAAATGGTAACGTTACTTATTACATGCTATTACCAGTCCCAATCCTATCAGTCCCGGAGGCATATATGACTACGAATCCTAAAGGGGAGAAATTTATGGCTTTTGCGGAGTTTCAAAAGGATAAAAATCTAGGCGACTAGCAATAACAGATAGCAGTTAAAAGGGATACAAATAGCAGTTAAGGCTCAAGTCAGCTTCCTTATTCAAAGTAGCAGATTATTTAGCATGACTTACAAATACTAGTTTGGTATGTATTAAACTTAACGTAGGAAGGGTGGCTAACTTATCACATATTTTCAGATAAGAGGTCCAAATTAGGCCTGCCTGCTGGTTGTAATTATCAAAACTGATGCAATTATAAAATTTTACCCTAAGGCTTGCCTAGGCGTTAAACAGAACCTATATGCATGATATCTATAAGTTTCAGAAATAAAGAAGTAAACTGATTGCAGAAAAGAATTGTCAGTTACAGGGACATAAGATCTGCAGGCGTTAAACATTATTGCTTCTAATTTTAGGCTTATATAGTTGACAATTCAGGTTTAGTTAACAGCTCCTATATACATGCTTTCTAGGTGTAACTGATTTGAGCACTGTCATTGCTTATGCAGGAATCCTATAGGCAGGTTGCCTACATGCAATTGATTAAGTATTTAAATCCTATAATAGGTTTGCCTAATGACAGATGCATAATGCAGAAAGTCCTATAGGCATGGTGTCTATATGAAGATGCAGAATTTTAGAATCGGCTTACAGGCATGGCATCTGTTATGAAATTGCAGAAAACCCTATAGACATAGCATCTATATGAGAATGCAGAAAATCCTATAAACATGGTATCTATATGAGAATGCAGAATTTCAGTGATTTATAAAATGCAGAACTTTAGAAAAATAGTAATCCCTATGAACATGGTATCTACATGAGTGTAGAATTTCAGTGATTTATAAAATGCAGAATTTTATAAAAATAGTAATCCCTACGGACATGGTCTACCCCTTGCATGCATAGTCCCCTACCCTTTTCCACTAGCCGACCCCAAATGTTTATTACAAGTTTATTACAGACCGGAATGAATAAGAAAAAATATATCAGAAATTAAAGATTCCAACCAAGGAGAGCCTAATTTAGACCCCCGGTCTGAAATATGAGATAAAACCAACTTCCAAATATCAAATTCTAAAGCCTTCTCTTCTCTGGGGTGTTTCAGAGATCCACAGAGTTTCAGGAACTCCAGGCAGTGCTTACACCCCAATTATATTGCAAATTCAGATTATAGTGCAGTGTGGAAGGGCCAGCCCTCAAATATCCATGTTCAAAGGGAACTCAAGGTCCCAAAGCAAGGCTCAAAAGAGAGGGGCAGAACTTAAGATTCTAGGAATAAGTGTAAGTGCACAAGGGGAATTAGGGAATGCCAAGGCAGGCTGGTGGTCATGCCCAGCAATTAGGAGTGCTGGCATACCCCTGACCAGCCTGTCAGCTAAAAATTAGAGAGTTAGGACCTATTGAAGGTCAGGTTTAGTCCTGGACAACAACTTGGATGCTGCCAGGCTATACCTCAACTCAACACACCTAAGGTAATGGGGTATGGGAAATTGAAAGAGCCTAGGATCCAAAGGATCCAGTTTTAATCCATGGAAAATAACTTTGTGTATTGCCATGTCTTAAACCACAGCTCAAGCACATAAAGGGGTACGTGGAATGGGATTTATTGCAGTAACAGATAGCAAAACATAAGCATACTATCATAGAAGTTGAACTCTACAAAGCAGTAAAGTAGGCATGGACATAAAAGCTTGTAAGTAAACACATTGGGGTTGATGCTAGAATCAAAACTAGGACATACCAGTTTCAGGAAAAATAAATGAAAGCAGAAATCTTGAGAAAGCCAAAGTGCAGAAAGTTTTAGAAGGGGTTGTGAGAATTAAGTGAAGCTCTGAAGTATATTCCGTTAAGGTGAAAAGAAAAAGAGTCAAGTATTTATAACTTGGAAAAATAGGTAGAGAGTAAGGGAAGAATCATAGTAATTTTAGAACTATGTATCAATTATAATCAATCAACATAAGAACTTCCTTTAATTAAGGAGTTCAAACTCAAGCAAGCAAGTTAAGGAAAGAGAATCAAGTAAACATCTTGTGTAAAGTAGGAAATTAGGGGTAAATACATAGGGGTTTAACTAAGGAAAGAAAATTTTAAAATATACGGTTAGCCCAAATAAGGCAAGAACACAGTAAATCAATTAGTACCTAGTAAATCAAGGAATCAGGGATTCGACATTACCAATGAACCAAGTCAGAAAGAGAGGAAAGATTTTAACTTAAGGAAAATCAATAGCGATCAATTAGACCTATTAAAAGGGATTCTGAATCAATCACAAGTTGGAAAGCCTTTTTACTGAAAGGTTCATCACATATAAAGAGCATACAGACACGTTAAGTATGAAAGAAAAAATTGTCATACCATCGTAAAATCAGTGGAAAATCAAGTAACAGAGTTTAGAAGAGTTTATCAAAAGGTCAGAATCATATGAAACTTCGAAATTATTCTAAAAGGGTTGGGGTTTTCGAAATAAGAACCCCAGTTTGGGCAAACCATAAAGCAAAGATGAGGGGGCCAGTATAAACATGTTCAGAGGTTTCTGAAAAGAACTGAAACTTCTAACATACTTCTCGCAGCAACAGAACTCATGAATAGCATGTAAATACAAATAAAGCAACAGAGTAAAGAAACTAATTCGAAGCATGATGAGAAAAAATTGATAAGAACAGTAGAAGGAAGCATGCTTAAGAAGATCCTTTTAGAAGAGGCTTAAACAAAGTTCAGTCGAAGGAAAAAATAGTAAGAGCACTTAAGAACACGATAGAAGAATACAGTAGGTGAAACACACCAGAACATGGTAGAAGAAAATAGTAGAACATAGTAGAAAAGCATGCAAGGACATAATGTAGAAAACACAATAGCAGATCATACAAAAACGGAATATAAAAAGCACGGTATAGGAACATACGTGGTAGAAGAAAAAAATAAGAAAACAGTAGTGGCAAATACATACAAAAGAAAAGGAGAAGACAGTCAGATAAACACTTATGCATTTCAGAAAACGCTAGATGGTAAAAGAGGCTTCGGAAAGTAATTTTTTTGAAAGAAAAGTTAGGGAAATCGTTTGAACACTCAAGTAGAGCATAGATACACAACAGATCTAAAAGAAAAATCGGGAAAACCTCGACGGGTTAGGGTTTCAGCAAAACCCTAGAAAAACTTTGAAAAGGTCACCGATCTGAGTCGGAGAGGTCAGAATCAAGCTCAAAACACCATGGTATGCTGGAGCAAGGCCGGAGATGGTCGGAATCTTCGAATCGGTGAAGGTCTGAGTGAAGACCTTCGAGGTCTGGCCTCGAACCTTCGAGCATCAGGCATGAAAGTGCCGGAGGAGGTGAGTATAGGCTGTCCATGGCCTGAGAAGCCATGGACTCCGGTGAAAACACGGTGGAACAAGGTAGGAGAAGGCTAGGGTTCCGAAGGAACTTGAGAGGGTTTTGGGATTCAGAGGCGGTGTCGTTGTGCAAATGGGGTTAGGGTTAGAGGGGTTAGGGGATTAAAAAAGGAAAGGGAGAATCAGGGCCGTTGATCAAAACGATCAATGGCCAGGATTTAAAGAAAACCTGGACGGGTCTAAAGACGGGTTAAGGGGTCGGGTAAAAATAAGAATTGGGTCATCTCAATTTGGGTTTGAAATTGGGTCACTTTTAGGATAGAATTGAAATGTAATGGGGCTATAATTGAAATGAACTGGGGCTACATGTTAAATAGCCAGTTTTACCCCTTTTATTTATAAAAATAGCAAAAATAATTTTAAAAATAAATTTAAAGCACTGAGCTAATTTATAATATATAAACATTAATCTAAAAATTCTGAAAATGATTTTATGATTGCAAAATTCTATTAATCGTAATATAGGCCATAGTTGCAATTTTATGTAATTTAGCTTAAAAAATATCAAATGAATTTGTAAAAATATGCAAAAATCACGTTAATTATAATTTGATGTAAATATGAGGATGGAAATAAATTATTCACCAAAATGATAATTTCAGAAATAATTATTGTATTTTGTACTGTTAAAATAGACAATAAATTGGTTTTGAAAATCTTTAAAAATTTAGGAAAATACCAAAATACTTGGGCATGCTTATATATGCATACACATGATATTTTGAAAGTATTTTGAGTATATAAAATATATAGGGAAAAATTAGGTATTAACAGCTGCCCCTCTTTACCCGGGAATGATGAAAGAGTTGTCGGGTAAAGATAAAATGGCCAATTTTGACCAGAAGTGGTGATTTGAAAGGAGTTTTGTCCGAGCTTTGGTTTTTTGAGCCTCCCACATATCCCTGGTCTTACAGGAATCAGGCCATAAGTAGTTTCGGAACCATTGACGGAATATGCCGATGGAGATTTGAAACGGGCAAACACGATGTTTAGATTGAGAGAGGTGGTTGAAGTCTGATAGGCTGCGGGAACTGGAGCGGGATCACTCCTGTTGAGGCGGATATTGATAGCCGGTGTACCTGCAAATGAATAATACCAACATACATTGTGCATAAATTTAAACGTGATTCAAGTTCCCATTGGACCATGAATGTTGTCTTTGGATGGTTAGGATGACGTCCTCAGACCATGACGTCCTGGGCCATGAAGCATATAATAAAGGATTCGTAGGCTATGAAATGATGTTCTCGGGCTATGAGAATGATGCCTCTGAACCATGATGCCTTTGGACAATTTGGCGATCTTTCAGCCCATGAAATGCAGAATGTGGCGATCTTTCAGCCTATGAAATGTAGGATTTGGTGATATTTCAGCTGATACGAGATGTAAAAAGTGGCGATATTTCAGCCATGCGAGAGAGAAAAGGTGGCGATCTTTCAGATGATGCAAGAAAATAAAGTGGCAATATTTCAGCCATGCAGGATGGAGACAGAGCTTAGTCTCGGAAGGCAGAAAGATAGCCTTGTGCAATGCAGGAAATGCAGATGGAGGTAGAGCTTAACCTCGGAAGGCAGAAAGGTAGCCTTATGCAATGCAGGAAATGCAGAAGGGAGACAATGCTTAGTCTCGGAAGGCAGAAAGGTAGCCGTATGCAAATGATGATGGAGGTAGAGCTTAACCTCGGAAGGCAGAAAGGTAGACTTATGCAAATGATGATGGAGGTAGAGCTTAACCTCGGAAGGCAGAAAGGTAGCCTTATGCATGGAGACAGAGCTTAGTATCGAAAGGCAGAAAAGTAACCTTATGCAATGCAGAGAAATGCAGATGGAGGTAGAGCTTAAACTCGGAAGGCAGAAAGGTAGCCTTATGCAAAATACAGATAGAGACAGATCTTAGTCTTGAAAGTCAGAAAGGTAGCCTTATGCAATGCAGAGAAATGCAGATGGAGGTAGAGCTTAACCTCGGAAGGCAGAAAGGTATCTTTATGCAGTGCAAGAATGTAAAAGGATGATTAGTAGTAAGATCTCTTAGCTGACAGCTGATTACAACAATATGACTGCTGGAGAGATTGTGTACGGATAGAAATTGTGGGCAAGTGATGATTCTGAGAAGTTGCATTCTTGGTAAAGTATGCGTACATAAATATACTTGACGATATTTTAAGTCGAGTGCCTGCATCCAAAGAAAATCGTGAGTTCTGTGATGGGAAAGGTTAGTTCGTCTTCCCCAGGCTCTTGACGTTGTGTGTCATTGGGGTAGCGTTGCTAAACAACAGCAATCCGAATAATAGTTATGCATGATTTAGTAAATATAACGTAAGTATATAGTCGAAAATAGTTTTCTTTAGATGATCCAACGACTGCGACGTGGTTCAAGACATTGCAACCTCTCTTTCTCCGGAATTTTGAGGGTCCTCCTCAAAATTTTGTCCCAGTTTGTTGAGCGGACATTTCTGACGGCTATGTTGAATGACCAAAAACATCTTTGGAATTTTGAGGGTCCTCCTCAAAATTTTTCCCCAGTTTACTGGGCTGGCGCTTCTGGCGATGCATGAACTAAAATTAACTTCGGAATTTTGAGGGTCCTCCTCAAAATTCTGCCCCAGTTCCAATAGCGGGGAAAATGGAATTTTTATTAAATTATGACCGAACCCATAGGGCTGCCTATGTATCCCCACTTAAACGGGAATCAGGTCAGGCATAGTTTAAATTACATCATTAAGGGAATCATAAGTGGTTACACATAATATCGTTTCACTGCATCTTCCTCATCCATTCATATCTGATGATACCCAGCGAAACAATCAACAAAAGACTGCAACTCATGCTTGGCACATTTGTCGATAAGAATGTGTATGTTAGGCAAGGGGAAGTCGTCCTTGGAACTGGCCCGATTAAGATCCTGGTAGTCAACACAAACTCTAACTTTCCCATCCTTTTTTTGGCACTGGCACGATGTTGGCTAACCATGTCGGATACTCTACTACCCTGAGAACCTTGACTTTGACTTGCTTGGTAACCTCTTCTTTGATTTTCAAACTAATGTCGGGTTTGAATTTCCTGAGCTTCTGCTTTACCGGCGGGCATGTTGGATCTGTTAGCAGTTTGTGAGCTACAATGGATGTGCTGAGACCAGATCATCATATGACCAGGGGAATATGTCTTCATATTCCTTTAGGAACTTCGTGTACTCTTTCTTTTCTGATGGTGACAGGTGAACACTGACGCGTTTCTTTAACATTCTCTGTATCTCCCTGATTAACGACCTCAGTTTTGTCCAAGTTAGCCTTAGGCCTATTTTCAAAATTCACAACTCCCCTGACGACCTCTTCTGGTATATCATCCTCTTCTGAGTCCGTATCCGTTTGTTGCGTTGTCTCGTTGCAAGTCACAATCGTTGGTTCATCATCAAGGCAAGTAATAGTAATGTTGTGCAAAATAAAGTGAATGATAGGAAAATATTAAGGGCAAGATATATAATAAACTGAAATGCTTCGATTAAATTCATAATTGTTTTGAGTATTAGAGCTCGTTTTAGAATTAAAGACAATGCGGAAATAAAATCAGCTAGTAAAAAGTAAAATGTGATGCATGGTGCTTTTGTTTAGCCTTGCTACCCTGAAGCTTTCCGGGCCCTGGTGGTTCTGATTGACCAATTGTTGAGGCGCTCTCCTTGGTTCACAACTTGTATAGAAGGGCATTCCTCCCCTTCTTCCTCGAAAATAACACGGCAATCCATATCATCATCCTCCAGGAACAAATTCTTCACGGCTGCCAATGCTTCATCTTCCTCCGACCCATATATAGTATTTGTCGGCTGGAAAGTCTGCTCCAGGTGAGGTATCGGATGCTCCAGTGGGTAATATGGACTGCGCTATGGTGGCGACCACTGATTGAACTCCTCCCAAGTGTACTCATACCCCAAACCAAATGTAGTGCCATATTTCTTCAGCCTGATGGGTTTGGCGATTCCTTGGAGGTTTTTGCCGAGTCCTTTTCCAGGTTCGTATCCACACCAATACTTTCAATCTTGTTATCCCACCATTTATCTTTGTCTACAACGTTGACTCTTTCAATGTGGTGGTATGTTTCTCCGCCTATTCTCCTTCTGCCTCCAATCATCGGGATGGTCTGGTGACTATATATGGGGTTGCTACCATCACCATGAATGATCACCTCTTGGTGATTCCATTCGTACTTCACTGCCTGATGTAGGGTCGATGCTACAGCTCCAGCGGCATGGATCCATGGTCGTCCCAACATCAAATTGTAGGATGCTGGGACATCTATCACTTGAAAGTCAATGTCGAACCAGGTTAGCCCCATTTGCAAGCATAGGCTGATCTCTCCGATAGTGGACCTTTGAGACTCATCGAAGGCTTTGACATTGATGACCCTATCTTTGATCTCGTGCAGGCTCTTTCCCAATGTTCTGAGAGTTACGAACGGACAGATGTTGAGTTTGGAGCCTCAATCGATCAAGACTCTAGTGACGAAGTAATCCTCGCATTGCACAGTGATGTGTAGGGCCATGTTGTGACTCAGTCCTTTCGGCGGCAGTTCATCTTCGTGGAAGGTGATTTTGTGGCTTTCCAGTATTTGTCCTACCATATTTGCCATTTCACCCCCGTTATGTTGCTGGGCACATACGCTTCGCTCAATATTTTCATCAAGGAATTTTTGTGTGCGTCAGAGCTAGGATGGAGATCTGTGCTAGTGTTTTGTTCAACTGCTCAACGACCGAATACTCCTTAGCTTGTATTTTCCTCCAAAGATCATTGGGACCAGTTTCAGTAGTCCGTCCCGAGGCTTGCTTACTGGACTCAGCTAGGTGCTCTGGAGTGTAAACCCTGCCTGTTCTGGTCACACCCTGCGCAATAATTGCTTCTCCCATCTTGGTCTTTCCTTTTCTCCTTGCTTCAGCTGTATAATCCCATGGTATTGCATTTGAGTGGAACAGTGTTACGTCTAACATTGCTACAGGAATGGGTACCCACGGTGGTAATACAACAATTTCAAAGAGTACAGGTGCCTTTGGAGCCCCAAACTCAACCTCAATTGGCCCGGCCACCTTCGCAGAAGAAGGTGCTTCAAATTCGATAGGTATAGACATGTTTACTTCATCGCCCCTGGAGGGCTAGTTCTGTACAACAATCGGGTTAAGTGTGATTGCCGGTTTATTTGGCTCATCATCCTCAGCAATCAAACCTATCGATCCCTTGGGGTCCTAGTCATCTTCGATCTCGATCATGTGAATGTCCTCACCTCTGTGATCAGGCAGAGGGTTGTTGCGGACATTAGGAGTAGGCTCCTTTACTATGATAACCTTATTGTCGATCAGAGTTTGAATCTTGTCCTTCAACGAGCGGCACTCATCAATGGTATGTCCCTTCATGCCGGAGTGGTATGCACAGGTCTTATTAGGGTTGACCCACTGGAACGATTTTCTGGAGTTAGGGCAGGGATAGGGGAGACGTAACCATCAACTTTAAGTTTCTCATACAGCTGGTCAATTGGCTCAGCGATGGCTGTATATTGTCTGGGAGGTCTGCGGTCAAAATTTGGTCTAGGTCTGGGGAAATGTTAGCGAGTGGGAAGTGCTTGGTAGTGAGAGGGTTAGGCATTATAGGCTTGGTAAACAGGTGCAGGTTGAGAGTATCTGGGTTAAGTGGGTTGATATGCGGGAGGTGGAGATGATTGGTAAACGGGTGATGGATTTTGGTAAGAGGGTACGGGTGCTTGGTAATTCGGGATAGGCTGATATGTAAGTGGAGGTGAAGGGTAAGTGTGGTATTTTAGTGGTGATTTGGCTCCCTGTGCGACCATCACGGCATTGACATCCTTCTTCTTGGACATGCCACCACACTATAAAGCCTTGTTGGTGGCCTGCAATGCTTCAAGATTAGTAACCATACCATTCTTAATGCCTTCCTCAATTCTTTCTCCCAGCTTGATGATATCGGATAATTTCTGGCCCTCGATCAGCATCAACCTTTCATAATATTGTGGGTCATAAGCCTGGACGAAGAGTCTGTTCATCTGTTCCTCTTCTAAGTCCGGCCTTACCGTAGCATCCTCTGATCTCCAACGAGTAGCATACTCGTGGAATGTCTCAGTAGGCTTCTTCTTCAGATTCTGGATGTAGAATACATCCGGTGCATTCTCTGTATTGAATCGGAACCTATCCATGAAATCCGATGCAATACCTACCCAGCTTGTCCATTTCTTGGGGTCTTGACTGATGTACCAGGATAAAGCATCCCCCTTCAGGCTTCTCATGAAGATCATACGGATTTTCTCATTCCTTCCGACTCCAACCAGCTTATCACAATATGTCCTCAAATGGACTTTGGGATCTCTTGTGCCATCGAACATTTCGAACTTGAGAGGTTTGTATCCCTCAGGAAGTTCAACATCTGGCTAAATGCAGAGGTCCTCATAATTCAGCCCCTCTATGCCTTTGTTTCCTTCCATGCCCTGGAGCCGGCTGGTCAACTTCTTGAGTTCTGATGCCAAGTTTCTAATAAGAGAGTCCTTGTCATCAGACTCAGGTGCACTTGAGATTGGTTGAGTGTAGTGGGGTATGGTATCTACGTAGATGGGAGTGTTGTGGGGATGGTCATTTGTGGTGTTCAGTGGTTCAGGAATGAGTAATAGAGTGTGGCATGTATTGCAGTGTTGAGCATGAGTGGGTTGCATCTGTGGTTGTGGGGTGTTCTATGGAGGTGCAGGATTTTGAGCATTTGGAAAGTTGACATCAGGAGCTGTGAGAGGGAATGATAAACTTGCCAAGTTCCAAACTTGATCCAGTTCTTCTTGGAACTTCAATAGTTTCTGCTCAAGTTGGGCAACAGTTTCCTTAGCAACCGGGGTACCTTGAGGAATATCAATTCTTTCAATTTCCTTTCTGGCGCTTGAATCTCCCATTCTACCTTTGTTCTTGTTCCGGATAGGACTCGGAGGAGGAGGAGGTGGAAGGCCCTTGGATCTCGTACTGTATGATGATGGTGCCAGAATGCACGAACTAACCTTTGGGGAGGGGAATAAAAATGAAGAAAAACAAAAAGGTAACAAGTTAGTACGGGTTATGAGAAGAAAATGTTGCAATATTTAACTACACTGTGCAAGAATATAAATTGTGTCCTAATTTGGGTGCCTCACTGTGCCCGAGGTAGGCATAGCGACAAATTAATTTGGAGAACTTATAATGCTAAATGCCTCATTTTATTGATAAAAAATAAGACGAATCCAAAACGATGCTAAATAAAATGTCACTAGTGGCCATCGGCCTTATTACATCATTAAAAGCAAAATAAAAGACTCCTAACTACTTGGTACCAGAAGGACCTTCCCCAGATTCGGCATCTTTATCCCTCTCGAACAGCTTCACCAGCTCGCGCAGTCCTAGCAGCAAATAAGCTTGGGCCAAATGTCCGCCTGCATTCCCTTCAGCGTTTCGACAATCTTCAATCCTTTTGAGGAACTTTCCTTCTAGCTCCACTAAACCTCGCTCCAAATACCCTAGTCGCTTGTTGGCGCTGACAGCCATATCCTTCCATTTCTCGATCAACTTCTGATGGGCTTCTTGTATTTCCCGATGCTCACTTTCACACTCTCGAATCCTCTTGCGCAGTTGATTATACTTAACCCGTGCTTCAACTTTCTCGTCGATGATTCTGTGTCCGTGAATGAACCCGAGCTGACCCATACCATTATGATTATCTTTCAACCAACCCGAATAGTGTGGCACGCAACCAGCGTGATACTTACCTAGCTCAATAGATTCTTTCCCCAAAACGAGCTTGCAATGCCACATGTGTTGAGATTGGCATTTGTGAGGGCTATCATCGTCCTGGAAATCAGCCCTAAAGTGACTCATTTTGTCGACCCTTGGTATGATTTGCTTTCTTCCCACCTGCCTCATGGCTCGGAGGGGAACGTAGGGATAAGTTCCTCTTAGACCAATGAGTATGAGAAATGGTGCGTCTCGGGATCGAACAATGAATTCTTCCGTAGGGAACCATTCAACCATACATTGTACCTGGTCTTCTTTTAAATTCTCAAATAGCTCCACCCACCTTCCAGCGTCCTCTGGCTGAGCGAACATGTTAGGCATATAATTCATACGCCTTGGCTGGTAGAAGGCAATGTGATCATCCCAGTCTCCGCGTAAGATCTCGTGTCGGTATTCTCCTTTCTGGAGGTGCTCCATGAGCCAGAGCTGAAGTAATAAATTGCATCCCTCAAAATGACTGGCCTTTCGCTGACAGTTGTCCAGAGCTCGGTATATCTCAGCAACAATCAAAGGCAATATGCTGAAAGGCTGTCCACCGATTCCTTCCATCAGAGTCTTGGTTATCATGGCCAGTTTAGTGTGGATCCTAGCCTTCTTCATAGGGAACAATATCATCCCCAGGAAACAAAACATAAATACTAAGACCCTTCTGTGAATATGTTCCAGTGAGGTGAGGGAAAATTCATCTGAGTAGGTGCGGTATGACTTGCTATGGTCGTACCTCTCGTACAGATAGTCGAATGGGATGTAGGAGTCTTTCAAACAGGTCAAGTCTGGGTTCTTATTCAGTCCCATCATCTTAAGGAAACCCCTACCCTTACGATTCTCTGGCATAAGCAAACCCGGAGTCTCCCAAGGAATACCAGCTAAGCCTCCTATTTCTTCGAGTAAAGGAATCATTTCAAGGTTCCCGAAGCGGAACACAGACCTGTCACTATCCCAGAACAGAGTTGCAGCCTCTATGATTTTGTTGTTAGGCTAGATTTCTAGAAGAAAAGGCAGATTCCTAAGTATTTGCAGATGAGTGTATGAACACTGGAGTCTTGGATGAATGTTGGTTACCATGCCAAATCTAGGGACTTCGTGCCTCATTTTCTGCAAAATAGAGTGTTAGACCCTTACCCCGCCAGACTCGACTATTTAAACCAATAATTAGCATAAAAAGCATTTAATTCTCCAAATAAATGCACAGAACATGTAGGTGTCCATTTGGGTTTTAGGGAAACCTGATGGACTTTGGACGAGGCTATCTTAATGAGTCATTATGTGGACAACATAACTGACTCAGCTAGGTTTGGACCATGATGCATGCACAGTTAGACAGAGTAAGGTTTCTATTGGGGTATTAGACAGGTACCCTTGAGCGGACAACCCAAGAGGGAAAGGCACGAAACCGTCGACTGCACCGCTGATCGACTGGTTTTACCGCAAATACACCTTTGCCGAATTTAAAGGGTGATAATATTGGAAGAGCGCAACCACTCATTATAAGCGTTGCTATGGTATTTGTTTGGTACGAGTGGAATATGATGTTGAAGATGCAGTTTACAAGAATGAAACAAATTGACATGTATTTTCACGTTCATAAGATAAATGATTACAATAATTACAGTAATTACAACAACATTGAAATAAAGCAGTAAAGGAAAGCAGCTAAAGGAAAGAAAAGACATGAAGAGCCAAGTTAGTTTCGTAATGAAAGAATAAAAGACAGTAAATAAAGCAATTAATGAAATAGTAAAGTCACAAGCAACATGCAATGGTAAAAGCCTAAAGGGTTTCCCAAGCAGAGTCTCCATGCTGTCGACGCCCCCTTTTTCTCTAACCGTGGGGTCAGAAATCCAGTATACGACATTGGGAGGACAACTCTATTCCCTTTAGAGAATTGGGTTTAGAAGTTGAAGAGTCGCCACCTAATGATTATAGTGCATTAGGACACTTTAAGAAGGGTTCGAGTTGAAAAGACCAGAGATTAGGGTAAGGGCTAGAAATTATCCCGAGGGGAAGGTGTTAGGCACCCCTCAAGATCTACTAGTGTGGTTCCCGACCATGTTACAATTGTGACTTTACAAGTAAACAATCAAGGCTCAAATAAAGATTCGCATATAACATTGAAATCAGGTTAGAAAATTTCGAAGGTAAGTAGAGAGGGCTGAAATTTACGAAAGAAAAGATTTGAACAGTTTTACAAGAAGAGATAAAAGTAAATGAAGGGAGGGGGGTCCTAAGTTTATAATTAATATGGGTCACTTCAATGCAATACCCAGTGATCACTCCTCAAAAGAGGGGTCGCACGTGATATTAGCGCATCGGTCATCATATCTATATCTACCCTTCTCACCCCGTTAAGGTGTTAAAGCGCAAAATGGTATCATTACTTATTGCATGCTATTACTCGTCCCAATCCTATCAGTCCCGGAGGCATATGGGACTATAATCCAAAAAGGGAGGGAGTTGGGACTTTTGCAGAATTTCAAAAGGATAAAAATCTAGGCGACAAACAATAATAGATAATAGTTAAAAGGGATACAAATAGCAGTTAAGGCTCAAGTTGGCCTGCTTATTCAAAGTAGTAGATTAGCATGACTTACAAATACTGGTTTGGTCTGTATTAAACTTAACGTAGGAAGTGTGGCTAACTTATCACATATTTTCAGATAAGAGGTCCAAATTAGGCCTTCCTGTTGGTTGTAATTATCAAAACTGATGCAATTATAAAATTTTACCATAAGGCTTGCCTAGGCGTTAAACAAAACCTATAGGCATGATATCTATAAGTTTCAGAAATAAAGAAGTAAACTGATTGCAGAAAAGAATTGTCAGTTACAGGGACATAAGATCTGCAGGCGTTAAACATTGTTGCTACTGATTTTAGGCTTATAAGCGAGTTGACAATTCAGGTTTAGTTAACATCTCCTATATACATGCTTTCTAGGTGTAACTGATTTGAGCACTGTCATTGCTTATGCAGGAATCCTATAGGCAGGTTGTCTACATGCAATTGATTAAGTATTTAAATCCTATAATAGGTTTGCCTAATGATAGATGCAGAATACAGAAACTCCTATAGGCATGGTGTCTATATGAAGATGCAGAATTTTAGAATCGGCTTACAGGCATGGCATCTGTTATGAAATTGCAGAAAACCCTATAGACATAGCATCTATATGAGAATGCAGAAAATATTATAAACATGGTATCTATATGAGAATGCATAATTTCAGTGATTTATAAAATGAAGAACTTTAGAAAAATAGTAATTCCTATGAACATGGTATCTACATGAGTGCAGAATTTCAGTGATTTATAAAATGCAGAACTTTAAAAAAATAGTAATTCCTATGAACATGGTATCTACATGAGTGCAGAATTTCAGTGATTTATAAAATGCAGAACTTTAGAAAAATAGTAATCCCTACGGACATGGTATCTACCCCTTGCATGCATAGTCCCCTACCCTTTTCTACTAGCCGACCCCAAATGTTTATTACAAGTTTATTACAGACCGGAATGAATAAGAAAAAAAATATCAGAAATTAAAGATTCCAACCAAGGAGAGCCTAATTCAGACCCCGAGTCTGAAATATGAGATAAACCAACTTCCAAAGATCAGATTCCAAAGCCTTCTCTTATTTGGGGTGTTTTAGAGATCCAATGAGTTTCAGGAACTCCAGGCAGTGCTTACACCACAAATATATTGCAGATTCAGATTATAGTGCAGTGTGGAAGGGCCAGCCCTCAAATGTCCAAGTTCAGAGGGAACTCAAGGTCCCAAAGCAAGGCTCAAAAGAGAGGGGCAGAACATAAGATTCTAGGAATAGGTGTAAGTGCTCAATGGGAGTTAGGGAATGCCAAGACATGCTGGTGGTCATGCCCTGCAATTAGTAGTGCTGGCACACCCCTGACCAGCCTGCCAGCTAAATATTAGAGAGTTAGGACCTATTGAAGGTCAGGTTTAGTCCTGGACAACAACTTGGATGCTGCCAGGCTATACCTCAACTCAACACACCTAAGGGAATGGGGTATGGGAAATTGAAAGAGCCTAGGATCCAAAGGATCCAGTTTTAATCCATGGACAATAACTTTGTGTATTGCCATGTCTTAAACCACAGCTCAAGCACATGAAGGGGTACGGGGAATGAGATTTATTACAGTAACAGATAGCAAGACATAAGCATACTATCATAGAAGTTGAACTCTAAAAAGCAGTAAAGTAGGCATGGACATAAAAGCTTGTAAGTAAACACATTGGGGTTGATGCCAGAATCAAAACTAGGACATACCAGTTTCAGGAAAAACAAATGAAAGAAGAAGTCTTGAGAAAGCCAAAGTGCAGAAAGTTTTAGAAGGGGTTGTAAGAATTAAGTGAAGCTCTGAAGTGTATTCCGTTAAGGTGAAAAGAAAAAGAGTCAAGTATTTATAGCTTGGAAAAACATGTAGAGAGTAAGGGAAGAATCATAGTAATTTTGGAAATATATATCAATTATAATCAATCAACATAAGAACTTCCTTTAATTATGGAGTTCAAACTCAAGCAAGCAAGTTAAGTAAAGAGAATCAAGTAAACATCTTGTTTAAAGTAGGAAATTAGGGGTAAATACATAGGGGTTTAACTAACGAAAGAAAACTTTAAAATATACGGTTAGCCCAAATAAGGCAAGAACACAGTAAATCAAGGAATCAGGGATTCGACATTACCAATGAACCAAGTCAGAAAGAGAGGAAAGATTTTAACTTAAGGAAAATCAGTAGCGATCAATTAGACCTATTAAAAGGGATTCTGAATCAATCACAAGTTGGAAAGCCCTTTTACAGAAAGGTTCATCACATATAAATAGCATACAGACACATTAAGTATGAAATAAAAAATTGTCATACCATCGTAAAATCAGTGGAAAATCCAGTAACAGTGTTTAGAAGAGTTTATCAAAAGGTTAGAATCATATGAAACTTCGAAATTGATCTAAAAGGGTTGGAGGTTTTGAAATAAGAACCCTAGTTTGGGCAAACCATAAAGAAAAGATGAGGGGGACAGTAGAAACATGTTCAGAGGTTTCTGAAAAGAACTGAAACTTTTAACATGCTTCTCGCAGCAACAAAACTCATGGATAGCATGTAAATACAAATAAAGCAACAGAGTAAAGAAACTAATTCGAAGCATGATGAGAAAAAACTAATAAGAACAGTAGAAGGAAGCATGCTTAAGAAGATCCTTTTAGAAGAGGCTTAAACAAAGTTCAGTAGAAGGAAAAAATAGTAAGAGAACTTAAGAACACGATAGAAGAATACAGTAGGTGAAACACACCAGAACATGGTAGAAGAAAATAGTAGAATATAGTAGAAAAGCATACAAGGATATAGTGTAGAAAACACAATAGCAGATCATACAAAAACGGAATATAGAAAGCACGGTATAGGAACATACGTGGTAGAAGGGAAAAATAAGAACACAGTAGAGGCAAATACATACAAAAGTAAAGGAGAAGACAGTCAGATAAACACTTACGCATTTTCAGAAAACCCTAGATGGTAAAAGAGGCTTCAGAAAGTAATTTTTTTGAAAGAAAAGTTAGGGAAATCGTTTGAACACTCAAGTAGAGCATAGATACACAACAGATCTAAAAGAAAAATCGGGAAAACCTCGACGGGTTAGGGTTTCAGCAAAACCCTAGAAAAACTTTGAAAAGGTCACCGATCTGAGTCGGAGAGGTCAGAATCAAGCTCAAAACACCATGGTATGCTGGAGCAAGGCCGGAGATGGTCGGAATCTTCGAATCGGTGAAGGTCTGAGTGAAGACCTTCGAGGTCTGGCCTCGAACCTTCGAGCATCAGGCATGAAAGTGCCGGAGGAGGTGAGTATAGGCTGTCCATGGCCTGAGAAGCCATGGACTCCGGTGAAAACACGGTGGAACAAGGTAGGAGAAGGCTAGGGTTCAGAAGGAACTTGAGAGGGTTTTGGGATTCAGAGGTGGTGTTGTTGTGCAAATGGAGTTAGGGTTAGAGGTGTTAGGGGATTAAAAAAGGAAAGGGCGAATCAGGGCCGTTGATCAAAACGATCAACAGTCAGGATTTAAAGAAAACCCGAACGGGTCTGAAGACGGGTTAAGGGGTCGGGTAAAAATAAGAATTGGGTCATCCGAATTTGGGTTTGAAATTGGGTCACTTTTAGGCTAGAATTGAAATGTAATGGAGCTATAATTGAAATGAACTGGGGCTACATGTTAAATAGCCAGTTTTACCCCTTTTATTTATAAAAATAGCAAAAATGATTTTAAAATCAAATTAAAAGCACTAACCTCATTAATAATATATAAAAATTAATCTAAAAATGTTTAAAATGATT
This sequence comes from Nicotiana sylvestris, assembly GCF_000393655.2. Lineage (NCBI taxonomy): Eukaryota > Viridiplantae > Streptophyta > Magnoliopsida > Solanales > Solanaceae > Nicotiana > Nicotiana sylvestris. The sequence goes on from NC_091063.1 coordinate 57,640,960, forward strand.
TTATGATTGCAAAATGCTATTAATCGTAATATAGGCCATAATTGCAATTTTATGTAATTTAGCTTAAAAAATATCAAATAAATTTGTAAAAATATGCAAAAATCATGTTAAATATATTTTGGTGTAAATATAAAGATGGAAATAAATTATTCACCAAAATGATAATTTCGAAAATAATTATTGGATTTTGTACTGTTAAAATAGACAATAAATTGGTTTTGAAAATCTTTAAAAATTTGGGAAAATACCAAAATACTTGGACATGCTTATATATGCATACACATTCTATTTTGAAAGTATTTTGAGTATATAAAATATATAGGGAAAAATTGGGTATCAATCATATCCATATCTACCCTTTCCCACCCCATGAAGGTAATTAGAGCGTTGATTGGTCTCGACCTCTATTGCATGCTGTTACCCGTCTCATTCCTATCAGTTCCGGAGGAATTTAAGACTCATATTCCTATAAGAAGGAGGTTCTAGGCTGACCCTTAGGTTTAAAGGTAAAATGCTAAGGCGACATACAAAAACATAGAAAATTGCAATTAGGGGGAAACATATAAGCAAATAGAAGGCTCAGTTATAACTCCTCAAATAGTGCACATAGACAGCACGACTTACACACAGTTAAGGTGAATTTTAAAATCCTAAAGCAGGGTGTTTAAGTCAGAAATAAATTTATTATATAACTCAGAAAAGAAGTTCGAATCAGGCATGCCTGCTGGTTGTAGCAGTTGATATTTAAACAAAGGTAGCTCCTGTTTTATTTAAGTAATTACCTAAGACTTGCCTAGGCGTAAGCAATATTTAGTAGTTATTCAGAATAATTAAGACGGTTTGGAGATTATTTATATTACCTACAACGTGTTGTTCTAGGTGTTCAACACATAGAATTATGGCCAGTTGCTTGTAAAAACGGAGTAAAATCGTTTTATTCCTTTAATGCATTCGTAGTTAGCCTAAGCGTGCTTAAGTGAATATAAATAAAATCCTAAAGACATGGTATCTAATGCAGAGATGCAGAATGTAGAATCCTAAGCAGGATTTCTATATGCACAAATATTACAGCGTTTAAACATGCTTACCAGAATATGCAGAGATGATATGTTTGTTTGTTTAGGCCTAAAACAGGATCTCTAAGTGTGCATGGCAGTAAGAACATGATCACAAAAACACCGGTTATTAACATATTTAATGCAGGATTTCCTAATGATGTGACAGTGAAATGGACATGCTGAAAATAATAAGTGCAAGTCCTAGGGAACATGATCTCTAATGCATGAAATGAGTCCTAAGCATGGTTTCTATTGCGCAAGTAGGAATGTAAACCTAATAACATATTTTCTACCCTTTTGATAGCTAAAGCATCCATTCTTTAGTCACCCCTTCCCTTTCCACTATCCAACCCTAGAGTTGTTTACAAATCATTACAAACCAAATGATTGAATTACAAAATAAGTGCAAAAATAAGAAGTTACAACCTAAGAAGCCTGATCCTAACTTTCTCTATGAGTTATGTAATAAACCACTTCAATGCCAATATTGTTCCAATGCCTTGCTCATATCTGGGTGTGTCAGAGTTCCCTAAGGACCTCAAAGGATCCCAGGATGTGCTCACACCTAGATTGTATAACCAAGAGAGTGAGTGCAGTATGGAAGGGCCAACTCTTATGTGTCCAAGTTCAGAGGGACCTCAAGGGTCCTAAGGCAAGGCTTACACAAAAGGGGCAGAACCTAGATTTTAAGAGTATAGTGGAAGTGCAGAACACAAGTTGAAAGGGATTTTTTTAAAAGCTGGATTGATAGTCCATTTTGAAAGTAATCAGTAGCAGAGGTGATTAAAATCAGTTGTAGTAGTAAAAAAAACTCAAAACTCCCAACATGGGATCACACATAGAATCAGTAGTCACACAAGAGGTCAAGGGGGTTTGGGACACACAAACATTTGACTGTAAACACATAACCCCATCAAGGGTCTTAGGACTAGTTGGACATGCACAGCAATAGTTGATACTGGCTAATCACAGGTTAGTCAGAAAGAACAGAAACACATTGAAGGGATAGGGACTTGGGATGGCAAGTACACAATAAGTGACTGACAAAGTATGCCTTTGTAAGGCCCCGGAAAATTTTTCCAAGTAATTTGAGATTTCGTCGTGCCAAGGTAGGCTAATTATTTCATTTTGTGTGAAAATGAGGATTCATGATATAGTGGGTATCAATTGGATATGTTAATAAGCATATAATTCATGTTATAGGTGAATTGGGGTCTAAGGAGAGGCCTAAGTCTAAGCCAATTTAGAAAAGTTTCATATTAGACGAAATCTGTAAATGAGTGCGCACAAGATCTCACTGTGAACGATCATATCTCCAGTTATATAAGGAGTTGTGTGATGAATAACCTATAAAATTAAATCCCTTTGAGTCTAGTTTCCAACGCAACAAACTGTTTGTCTTTTGGAGGTGTATACAGAAAGTTATGACCATTTTACTTGGAAGGTGTCACTAGCGCGAACATTAGCGCGAAGTCGCACATTATGCTGAGTATTCTGCCTCCCGCGCACGAACATAGCTCGAGCTCGCGCGCGTGGAAGGTTTTTAAATATCCTAAAGACCGGAAATAAGAGAATTTGAGTCATTTCTCAAGCTTAGGGCTTCCTCTACACCCCCAACTCGACCAAGGCATCCAATTGCACACCTAAGGTGAGTTTTTAAGTGTGTTTTCATGGTGATTTCACTTCTCAATCACTAGTTACAACATGATTTTGATTGGGTTTCATAGGATTTCTTCAAAATCTCAAGAACACCCCAAAGTTGTCTTTCAAGATTTGGTCTACAAGAGGTAATCCTACACCTTAGACTTACATATATGGAGTTATTATGGAAATATGAGTATGGATTAAGTATTGTAACTCATGGGATGGGGATTGGAAGTCATAGGTGCCTAACCTAGGTTGTGTTGGTATTGTAGAGATTGTGAGGTGGGTTATTGGGGTATGATTCTTGGGGTAATAGTATTATGTATACATGCATGTACAAATTAGGTTTGTGGGAAGATTGATGAATATAAATAAGTAAAGATTGGGTTGGGGAAAGAAGAAAATCTTGTAAAAGGAATTTAAAATCAAGATGCTCAACTAGTGTTTGATAAAATGCTCAAATGAGCTGAAACCATGAATACCTTCCTAATTTGTGTTAATTTTGTTATGTTTCAAGTAGATTGGGATTGCTAGAATTTTCGAAACGTCGTAGTAACTTAAGGAAAGCTCAAACGAGGTATGTATGACTAACTTTAACTCTTGTAGAGTCCCCTTGTTATGACGAACATACGGTATGTGTACCTTGTATGAAAATATGTGAATTGATTGTCTTAGTTGATTTCCACACCACCAAGTTATATGTGATTGTGAGCAGTGATTTGATGTGATTACCCTATTATGTGCTAATCTTGTAAATGCTTGAGGAGGACGATATGGGAGTATGTGTTAACGAATAAAAGAATGTTAATGTGTTCAAATGTAAAAATGTGTATAATGGCTAAAAACCGTGCGTGGTAAGAAATGAAAGAGGGTATTGTGAAATGACGTAAATAAGTTGAACGATTACGACAACACCTTATACATAAATTACTGCTTTGTGATAGTTATGGTGCCTTGGGCCCAAATGTATGAATTGTTGATATGAACTTGTGTTTCCTTGAAATGATGGTGTAAAGAAATGGCAACAAATCAAGTGTGTGTGTGTGAATATGGTTATGTGGTAAGAACTGAGAAACAAATGATGGAAGGAAATCGTAAATGATGCAATTGGAAAAACTGTGGTAATAACATATTTAGCTTGTCGTGGGTAATTATTGGGGTGACTTAAATTGCATATGAGTTGTTGAATATGTTGAAAGGGTATTGATGGCTACGGAAATTCTTGTGAATTGTTGTGGCTGTTCTTTGAGAATTGTTGTTGTTGTTGTTGTTGTTCTTTGTGAATAATTGTTGTTGTTGTGAAGTGATATTCTGGATGGCCTGAAGCCATGCGATTGAACTGTAGACTACTGTTGTTGTGTGAAATATGATTGTCAGGTGGGATCGGGTTGCGCGCCGCAACACAAATTAATAAATTGTCAGGTGGGATCGGGTTGCACGCCGCAACACAAATTGATAAATTGTGGGTTGGGATGATAAGGGTGGCCGTGTTAATAAGGGTGGAAAAGTGATCGAAATCACTATTGAAATGAAAATATGTGAAAGTTGTGAAATCGTTGATGTGATGAAATAATGTTAAAAAGGGAAAAGATGAGATTGCGAAACTTGTTTGGCTTTGGTTGTTCCTTTCTTGTGCATTTGGTTGTTTATTCTATTACTATTTGTTATCTGTGTATCAGTTGATTTTACTTGGGGTAAAGTTTGTACATACATACCAGTACAATTCAAATGTACTGACGTCCCTTTTGTCGGGGCGCTACATTCGTGTTATGATTTTAGGTGGTTCTATAGCAAGTACTCCAGTCCACCGGCAGTAGCACCTCCTCCACTTTTCGTCAGTTGTATTGGTGAGTCCCTTTCCTCTCGGGGCCCTGCGTGGCTCATGCCGTTTTTCTTCCTGGAGTCTTATTTTGGTATTTGTGTAAGGTACAGCCGGAGCCTTGTTGCCGGCATTTCCGTATTATTCTTCAGTTGTATTTAGAGGCTCCATAGACAGGTTGTGGGTAGTGTCGGGTGTTGGAATTTAAATAGAAATATTGATGTTTGGCAAAGATTTATGAAACTTGTAATATTTTGATAATTATGATTTAAGTTGCTAATGGAAGTTGTTAATGAAATACTTACTAAATCTGATTAAAGGAGTCCATCTCCTATTTAATCATGAAGTTGTTTGGGTAGAATGAAACCTATCAGGCTTGCTCAGTCGGGTTTACTCGGTTGAGCGCCGGTCGCGCTCCTTGGATTTTGGGGCATGACAACCTTGAAACACACATAGGGGAGTGCATTAATCTAAAGGGGAAGGGGAGACATTATAGCCTGCTGGTAATGTAACTTGACTGCAGGTTTCATGACAGAATCACAAGCAGAAGTAGACAAGAATGAGAGAACTGAAACAATTAAAGAAGAATGTTGTTGTTGAAGCTTTAAAATTAACTAGGACATACCAGTTGAGAAAGCAAAGTGCAGAAAGGTAAAGCACGTAGGATTCCACAGTCTAGCCTTGGCTTTCAGCCGGCTAGACAAAGCAGTAGCACAAGTAGTAGTAGAGAAAGAGAGTTTTGAGTGTATAAGTGTGTGTTCTTAACTAAATTGTTCGTGTCTTTAGAGAAGAGAGGGTAGGGTATTTATACCTTTAAAAACGAGTAAAAAATAAGGTAACAAGTAAAGTTTTAACACAAACATGGAAATAATCACAATCAGAATTAATTAATACAAGTACTTTCCTTTAATCAAGGAATTACTGCTTAACAGATACTAACTGGGATAATTAAGGAAAGAAAATCAATTTGAGGAAGATTTATTTCTGACCATATAAGGGATAGTAAAAATATAGAGTATACAATTGAGTCTAGGTAACAAAATATATTTAATTGGGGAAAGGATTCAGCAGGGGTACAACATCATAACAAATAAAGGAAAGGAATCAATCAACTCAAACAAACGGGTAAAATTAGGTGTTTATAAGAAAACCTTTGCAATCAGTCGTAACTTGAGGAAATCAAGATCAATTAAGAAAAAATTATGATTCTGCACTTTGCCATATAAATAGAGAAGAATGAACAAGAGTATCAGACATGCAAGGCCAACCATACTGACAAAAGAAGCAACTGGACAAACACAAACATATAACAGTAAAAGGAGTAGGCTTAGGGACTCAGTAGTAAAAGAACCTACTCGAAGCATGGTAGTCAACAAGTCAAGTAGTCACATAGAACCAACAATGAAGAAACTAGTCTAACACATAGTAACAGGTAAAGGAGATCAACACACAGAAACAAGAAAAGTCTTTAAACTCATAGCAATAAGTGAAGAAAAAATTTATAAGGAATTAGAGTTTTAACAGAGCTGAGTTAAAATGGTAAGAACTTAGAATCGGTCAAGTTAAACAAAGAAAAGGATCTAAACACAAAGAACTCAGTCGAAACCAGTACAAAGACAATTCCAAAACTCGGATAAACCAAAATACTTAGGGTTATAAACCCGATGAACCAGGTAGAAGAAGAACATAAACAAACCGTTTAATCATAGTGAAATCATAAAACAGTACTGAAAATCGGAGAAGATATCTTTTAAAAAAAGGTTAAGAAAACCCTAATTTTTGAAGACGGAGAGTCGCTTTGAAAAAATCGGAAAAGCTTTGAGAAAAATACCTAAGAGGTTCATAACATACACAGATCTAAGATAGATATGAAAGAAAAATTGAAAGATCTTAAAGGTTAGGGTTTTAGAGAATCCAGAAAAGTGAGAAAAACATTGAAAAGTTACCGATCTAGCCAGAAAAATCAAGGATCTGACTCGAACAACCATGGATGACCGGAAAGAGGCCATGGAATGGAGTTGAGCAAGGACTGGACCAGATTTCTTCGAGATCTGTCCATTAAATCACACAAGCGGGACACCAGGGGATGTAGGAGACGAGTACACGTCTCAAATAGCCCTAGGAGTCCATGGATTGGGTGGGGGTTGAAGGGGATTAGGGTGGATTTGGGTGGCGGAGGCTAGGGTTAGCCTTAGGTTTTCAGAGAGAGTTTGAGAGGAGAAGGGATTCAAGGGCGGCGGGTTGGTATAAATGATTTAGGTTAGGGTGGTCATTTGGGTTTAAAAAGGTAAGAATGAATAGTGGTCGTTGATCTTAGAGATCAATGGCCAGGATGAGAGGGGGTCTGGGTCAGGTAGGATTTGATTGGGTTAGGTGCGGGTTTTAATTGGAATCGGGTTGGGAAATTTGGGGTCTAATTTAGGCTATAATTAAAATACAAATGAGTTGTTATTTAAATAACCATTTTCCCTTTTAATTTATAAAAAATAGTAAATAGTTTCTGAAAATAAATTGAAAGAGATAAAATGATTTATAGCACGTAATTAACAATTTAAAAATACAAGACCCAATTTTATGAATATAAAACCTAGTTAATCCTTACAAGGGTTAATATTGCAATTATGTGCAATTTAGCTTTAAAAATAATAAATAAAATTGTAAAAATATGTAAAAATCACTTTAGCCAATATTTTGGAATAAATATAAAAATCTAATAGATGAATTACCAAAAATAATAATTTTGGAAATAATTATTGGGATTTTATGGATAAAAGGGAGAAAATAAATCAATTTAAACCTTTAAAAATTATGAAAAAAATAATAAAACACTTGGACATGCTTATATATGCATATATATGCTATTTTGAAGTTATTGTGCATATTGAAAATATATAGGGAAGAATTGGGTATCAATATCTATCCCCTAAGGTTGGTTCGCACATACTGGCATCATCAGCATATTACACCAGATCTAGAGGCCCTCCACCTCCTCCTCCTCTGAGTGATCCGAAAAGTAGAGGAAAAGATAAGATGGATGCCTTAAGTGGTATTTGAAAGGAAAATGCTGAGAATGCGAAAACTTCAGACGGTCGGAGTACTCCAGCACCAAATGAGTTGGTTTTACGGTTGGAACAAAAGATACTGGAGTTACAGGGAGAACTTGAGAACGTGCAGAACTTAGCAATCCTATCCCTCACCCTGAACGTCCCTGATATCAACCAACAAAATACATAAAACCTAGTACCTCCCTAAAATACACCAAACCAGCATCTAGAAAATCCTCCCGCACCACATCAATATGCAACTCCACCTCAAAATCCCAATCTTTTACCAATACCAACCCCACCACAACACCATCATCAACCAATCCAATACCCACAAGCCACTACCTATCACACTCCTTAGAACACACCACAACCCATCCCCGATCCTTAAAACTCAACCAACGACTACCACTACACCCAAGTTCCTGACACTCACCAAGACAACCCTATATATGTGGAGACCTTACCTCACTCTACTCAACCAATCTCCTATACACTAAAATCCGCTGAGAAGGACTTGTTCATCAAGAACATGGCCGAAGAAATCAAGAAATTGACAAGTCGAGTTCAGGGTGTCCAAAGAGGCAAAGAGATAGAAGGTCTGAATTATGAGGATCTATGTATACAATCGGACGTGGAACTACCAGAGGGTTAAAAACCTCCCAAGTTCGAAATATTTGACGGAACAGGTGATCCCAAGGTTCATTTGAGAACTTACTGTGACAAGCTCGTGGGGGTAGGAAAAGAAGAAAGGATCTGAATGAAGCTCTTCATGAGACGTCTTACCAGAGATGCCCTATCTTGGTACATAAGCTAGAACCCTAAGAAGTAGGCCAATTGGGTGAGTATGGCATCCAAATTTATGGACCGGTTCAGATTTAATACGGAAAATGCACCAGATGTCTTCTATATCCAGAATTTAAAGAAGAAGCCAATTGAGACTTTCCGCAAGTATGCTACTAGATGGAGGTCAGAAGCAGCCAAGGTCAGACCAACACTAGAAGAACAACAAATGAACAAGTTCATTGTCAGCGTACAGGACCCACAGTATTATGAAAGGCTAATGGTCATTGAGAATCACAAGTTCTCCAATATCATCAAACTCAGGGAAAGGATTGAAGAAGGTATCAAAAGCGGTATGGTGACAAACTTTGAGGCATTACAGGCCACGAACAAAGCATTGCAATCAGGCAGCATATTAAAGAAGAAAGACGTGGGGGTAGTAATGGTGGCCCAAGGCCCAAAATCTCCACTCACACATCAAACACCTCCACCCACATACTAGACACCTCCACCTACATACTAGCCCTCATCTCCCAGATATTCTCAATCCGCCACTGCCTATCACACTTATAACACCTAGCCAACCTACCATCACTCACCTCCAACTCATCCAAATTACTAGAGACCCCGACCTAACTTTGATCACAAAACACCCAGATAATACATTACTATTGCTGAACCCATCGACCAGCTGTACGAAAAGTTGAAGGCCACCGGTTATGTCACCTCTATTCTTGCTGTGGCAATGGAGAACTCATCTTAATGGGTTAACCCAAACAAGACCTGTGCGTATTATTCCCGTATGAAGGGGCACACCATTGGCGAGTGCCAAACATTGAAAGATACGATCCAGGCATTGATTGATAGAAAGAACATACAAGCAAATGAAGCTACACTCAACGTCCGCAAAAATCCTCTCCTAGATCATAGGGGCGATAGGGTACATGTGATAGATACAGATGAAGAATGAGATCCTGAGGGGTCAATCGGGCTTATTCGAGAAGTCGATGACTTTAAACTTGCGGTCACACTCACTCCTATTGTGGTACAGACACAGTCATCAGTTGAGGTTGAGGTAGCCACTTCAGTTCTATTTGAGGTAAAGGTAGCTCCGCCTACAACCACACCTGCTCCATTTGAGGTAGAAGTGGCCACACCTTTCATAGTGACAGTATCAACTACACCTCCTTTCAATTTTAAAGCCATAACTTGGGATTACGTTGCCGAAGCTAGGAGAAAGGGAAAAGCAAAACTGGAAGAATCTGATGCTGTACAAGGAATGACCAGAACAGGAAGGATCTATACACCTGAACACTTGAGAGGATCAAGCAAGGAAACTACTACTAGATAACCTATCATTGAAACTGGCCTAGATGATCTCTAGAGGAAAGTACAAGTGAAGGAATACTCCATTGTTGATTATTTGAACAAAACCCCCGCTCAGATATTTATCTTGTCACTGTTGCAAAATTCAGAGGCGCACACGAATGCTTTGATGAAGATGTTAAATGAAGTTTATGTGCCCAACAATATCACCTGCGGAAAAATGTCCAACATAGTGAGGCAAGTCCTGGAGAGTCATAAAATCACCGTCCACGAGGATGAATTACCGCCAGAAGGTTTAAGTCATAACCAGGCATTGCACATCACGGTGTAGTTTGAAGATAAATTCATTTTCAGGGTCTTGATAGATGGAGGTTCAAGCCTCAACATTTATACGTTGACTACTCTAAAAAGATTATGCAAAGGTTTTCATCAGATATGGGCAGGAAGTATGAAAGTGAAAGCCTTTGATAGGTCTCAAAGGGCCACAATTGGGGAGATTAATCTTTGCCTGCAGATGGGGCCAACTTGGTTCGATGTTGAATTCCAAGTACTTGAGATATCAGCTACATACAATCTTCTGTTGGGTCGACCTTGGATACATGCTGCTAGGGCTGTGTCTTCCACACTACATCAGGTCGTGAAGTTGGAATGGAACCATCAGGAGGTGATCATTCACGGAGATGGAAATAATCCTATTTACACCAGTCAAACCATCCCGGTTATCGAGAACAGAAGAAGGCTAGGAGGGGAAACTTATCACCACATAGAACATGTCAATACCATTGAGAAAGACAAGTGGTGGAGTAACAAAATAGAAAGCATACAAACATGGTGTGGGTATGGAGCCGACAAAGGGCTTGGGAAGAATATCCAGGGCATTACTAAACCAATACAGCTAAAACATCATGGTACAAACTTCCGGCTCGGATACCAGTATACATGGCAAGAGTATGATGACTGGTCGCCTCCATGGCATGGAACTTATTACCCTCTCGAGCAACTAGTGCCACATCTGGGTCAAACTTTTGACCAGGCTGACACAATATGGGGAACTATAGAGGAAGAAGCTTTAACTAGGCTGAGGAATTTGTTCCTAGAGGACAAGGATATGGATTGCAGTGCGATAATTAAGGAGGAGGAGGAAGAAGGACTCACATTCAGACTGTGGAGAAAGGAGCTATTCTCAGGAACTGGACCGCCACACCATCCTGGGCTCGCCGAGTCCCTGGGTAGCTTGGCATTTAGCTTAATTTATTTCTATAGCCATGCTAGGCATTTTAGATGTTTTCAGTAATTTTGTTTTAAAGACGCGTTTTGTTTCAAAATAATTGCTCAATTCATTGAGCCGTACTTGTTTTGGGTATTTTTAATTTTTTATCAATGCATGGCTATTATTATTCATTGTTATATTTCACTCTTTTCTTTCTACAATGTTAGTATTAATTTTCTTGATGAGCCGATGACTGTGGCATGTAATGAGACAACACAACAAAAGGATAGTGACTCAGAAGAAGAAGATGAAATACCTGAGGAAGTTGTCAGAGAGGTTGATAACTTCGAGAATAAACCTAAGTCCAACCTGAACGAAACCGAAGCAGCAAATTTGGAAGACGCCAAAACCGTTAAGGAGACTCACATAAGCATTCACTTATCACCGTTAGAGAAGGAAAAGTACATTCATTTGTTGAAGGAATATGAGGATATCTTTGCATGGTCATATGATGACATGATCAGTCTGAGCACATCCATAGTGGCTCACTAATTGTCCACCAATCCCATGTGTCTACCAGTAAAGCAGAAACTTAGAAAGTTCAAACCAGACATGAGCCTGAAAATCAAGGAGGAAGTCATTAAATAGATCAAAGCCAAAGTCCTCAGGGTAGTTGAGTACCCAACCTAGCTAGCCAACATTGTACCAATTCCAAAGAAAGATGGGAAAATCATAGTATGTGTTGACTATCGAGACTTAAACAGAGCAAGTCCCAAGGATGACTTTCCACTACCAAATATACATATCCTGATCGACAATTGCACCAAGAATGAACTCCAATCCTTTGTAGATTTCTTTGCGGGTTATCACCAGATCTGGATGGATGAATAAAATGTAGAGAAAACAACTTTTATTACACTGTGGGGAGTGTATTGCTACAAGATAACGCCATTTGGTCTAAAGAACACTAGGGCTACTTACATGAGAGCCATGACAACCATATTCCATGACATGATATACAACGAAATAGAGGTGTATGTTGATGATGTCATCATCAAATCCAAGAAGGCCGCAGATCACATAGCAGACTTGAGAAAGTTCTTTGACAGGCTTAGGAGGTACAATTTAAAATTTAACCCCACAAAATGTGCATTTGGGGTTCCCGCAGGAAAGCTATTGGTTTTCATTGTCAGCCGCTGATGGGTTGAGTTGGACCCAACCAAAGTTAAGGCTATTCAAGAGTTACTGCCACCAAAAAGCAAAAAATAATATGATGAGCTTCCTAGGGCATCTCAACTATATCAGTCTCTTCATAGCACAGTCCTCAGTTATATGCGAACCCATCTTCAAAATGTTGAGGAAGGATGCTGAAACAAATTGGACCGAAGATTGTCAGAAGGCTTTTGACAAAATCAAGGAGTACCTGTCTATACCACCAGTCCTAGTCCCGCCAGAACCTGGGAGACCTTTGCTACTCTATCTATCTGTATTGGAGGGAGCTTTCAGATGTGTTTTGGGACAACATGACGAGACAGGGAGAAAGGAGCAAGCCATATACTACTTGAGTAATAAGTTCACACCCTATGAAGCATGATACTCTCTACTGGAGTGCACTTGCTGTGCTTTCACCTAGACAACTTAGAAATTGAGGCATTACTTCTGTGCATATACCACATACCTCATATCCAGGATAGACCCTCTGAAGTACATCTTTCAGAAGCCCATGCCAACTGGGAAGTTAGCCAAGTGGCAGATATTGTTAAGTGAGTTCGATATCGTCTATGTAACTCAGAAGGTGGTCAAAGGACAATCATTGGTAGACCATCTTGCTGAAAATCATGTGGGAGGGGAATAGAACCCTTGAAAATGTATTTTCCTGATGAAGAAGTATCATTTGTAGGAGAGGACATTGCTGAGGCTTACGATGGTTGGAGAATGTTCTTTAATGGAGCTGCAAACTTTAAAGGAAAGGGCATTGGAGCAGTTTTGGTATCAGAAACAAGTCAACACTACCCTGTATCCACGAAGCTTAGGTTTCCATACACCAATAATATAACAGAATATGAGGCTTGCATTTTGGGGCTCAATTTGGCCATCGATATGAATGTACAAGAGTTGCTTGTAATCAGCAATTCAGATCTTTTGGTACATCAGGTTCAAGGAGAATGGGCTACGAAGAACACCAAAATACTACCATACTTACATCATGTACATGAATTGATGAAAAGATTCACAAAGGTGGAATTCTAACATGTACCTAGAATTCAAAATGAGTTTGTAGATGCACTGGCCACTTTGTCATCAATGATACAACATCCAGAAAAGAATTTCGTTGATCCCGTCCCAGTGAGAATCCATAATCAACTGTCTTACTGTGCTCATGTTGAAGAGGAACGGATGGAAAACCTTGGTTCCACGACATCAAAGAATATTTGGCAAAGCGAGAATATCCAGAGCAGGAAAACCACACTCAGAAATGCACACTGTGGAGGCTATCCAATCACTTCTTCCAAAGCGGAGGGACTCTGTATAGAAGAACTCCTGATCTAGGGTTGTTAAGGTGTGTTGACGCAAATGAGTCTTCCAGACTGCTCGAAGAAATACATGCCGGAACTTGTGGACCACATATGAATGGTTTTGTTCTAGCCAAAAAAATACTTAGAGCTGAATATTTTTGGATGACCATGGAGTATAATGTATAAAAATGCCACCAATGTTAGGTACATGCAGGTATGATAAGGGTACCACCCAATGAGCTCAATGCAACAAGTGCACCTTGGCATTTTGCTGCTTGGGGAATGGATGTCATCGGTTCGATCGAGTCCACTGCTTCAAACGGGCACATGTTCATTTTAATGGCCATTGACTACTTCACAAAATGGGTAGAGGCTGCATCCTACAAAACTGTAACCAAGAAAGTCATCACAGACTTTGTCAAGGATCATATTGTTTGCCGATTCGGAGTTCCGAGTCCATTATCACTAATAATGCCGCCAATCTCATCAGTGACCTGATGAAAGCTATGTGTGAAACCTTCAAAATCAAGCACAAAAACTTTACAACATATAGACCCCAAATGAATGGAGCTGTGGAAGCTGCTAACAAGAATATCAAGAAGATAATAAGAAAGATGGTAGGAAACCACAATCAATGGCATGAGAAGTTACCCTTTGCCCTATTGGGGTACCGCACTATAGTCCGCACATCAACTGAGGCAACTCTTTATTTACTGGTTTATGGTACCGAAGCTGTCATTCAGTCGAGGTAGAAATACCTTCTTTAAGAATCATATGGGAAGCGAAACTCAGCGATGCAGAATAGATAAGGAGATGCTATGAGCAATTGGCCCTTATAGACAGAAAAAAATGAACACAATATGTCACGGTCAGCTTTATCAGAACATAATGTCTAGAGCTTTCAACAAAAAGGTCAATATGAGCATCTAACATAAGTCTAAGAGTATGAAAAAAAGAATACACAGTCTATTACAAAATCCAGTACAAGGGAAAATAAAGATAAGAGGGAGAAACACTAGGCTGCGAATGCCGAGCAGCTATCTAGTGAACTCCAATAGCTGCTGGAAGCAATCATCCATCGCTAGCAGGACCCGAGGCTCCTGTATCTGCACACAGGGTGCAGGGAGCAAGGTGAGTATGCCAACTCAGTGAGTAATAAAAGTAAAGGTAGTTGAGCGATAAGAAAACATGTAAAACGCAGCAAAATGCTACAAAGAGGCAGTATAAAATCAATACAATGCAATAGAACAGTGAAAACTTGTAAAGACACCTCGATTCCGTAAAAACCTCTTTAAAACATTCTTTAACAGTTTAACAAGTGAATGAAAAGCAGCGAGAAAAGATAAACACATAAAATAAGCCACTCGGGCACAATATCAACTAAATTAGACCCTTGGGCAATAAAATGGAACAACATCAGCCCCTCGGGTTATGTCACATATCACACTAGGTACCCTCGCTCACAGGGGGTGTACAGACTCCGGGAGGGGCCCCGTACGGCCTAAGCGCAATATAAACAAATCTCATGGCATAATCAATAGGCTCTCGACCTCATATCAAGCCACCTCGTGGCATAACAACTCAGTCCATCGACCTCATAATCATAAATCAGTACAACATTGTTGTGGCGTGCAACCCGATCCCATAATAACCTCACAACATAGGCCATCAGCCCTACTCAGTCAGAAATCTTTAAAATCCACTCGGACACAGTAAAATATGACGCTCAACTCAAAATATCATTTAAGATGTCAAAACAGAGTAAACATGGTTGAGTTATAAAATAGTAGAATATAGCATAACTGAGTACAAGTATAAAGTCAAAACAGTAAGGAATAGTAGTAAAAATCCCCTAAGGGTCCAAAACAGTTGACACAAAGCCCAAATATGGCATTCAGCCCAAAACATGATGATAGCAAACAATTTTTCAATCAAATACGAACAGTCATACGGGATGGACTAAGTCACAATCCCCAAAGGTGAACGACCCCATGCTCGTCATCTAGCATGTGCGTCACCTCAAAATAGCACAACGATGTAAAATCCGGGGTTTCATACCCTTAGGGCAACATTTACAATCATTACTCACCTCTACCTGATCCAAAATCCAGCTCGCGATGCCTTTGCCTCTTGAATCGGCCTCCGGATGCTCAAAAATCTAACAAAAATTAGTGCAAAACCATCAAAATATGCTAAGGGAACAAAGCCCACTCGAAGGTAATCAAAATACAATTCAAATTCCGAAATTAACCAAATCCGACCCCCCACCCCCGGGGCCCACAACTTGGAATTTGATAAAATTTACATCAATAGACTCCTTATCACTCCCTGAGTTCATTCATATCAAAAGTATCAAAATCCAACCACAAATGACCCTTCAAATTACTAATTTTAGGTTCTCAATTACAAGCCCTAGTTCTTCAATATTTACCACCATAGGAATGAGTTTAGGGTCCACAAACATTACCTCTATGAAATCCCTCTTCGAATAGCTCCCTCAAGCTCAAACCCGCATGAAAATGGTGAAGAAAAACTCAAAAATAGCGAAAAAAATCTTTTATACCTTCTAACCCAAGTCTTTTGCACCTGCGGTCCCATTGCCTCTTCTGTGGTCCCACTTCTACAGTCTTGACCACCGCACCTGCGGTTTTCACTTGAAGTCCAAGTCTCGTTTCTGCTAGCACATCCTCGCACCTACGCTACCACAGGTGCGTTTCCTTAGCCGCTTCTGCGATTCCATCTCCCCATGGCCATCCCGCTTCTGCGACATGCTTCCGCATCTGCGGGGCTCGCACCTACGGCCACCTAACCGCAGATGCGTTTATGACAGTAGTCATAACACTTCAGCTGCAAAAACCCAACTCAAATCTTCTGCCAACCATCTGAAATCACCCGGAGGCCCTCGGAACCTCTACCAAATATACCAACATATCCCATACCCTCGTCCAAACTTATACCAATCTTCAAAACACTTAAACAACATCGAAAAAGTAAATCACATCGGATTCAAGCCTAATGACTCTAAAAACATCCAATTTCCGCTTTTGATCAAAAAGTCTATCAAACCACGTCTGAATGACCTGAAATTTTGCACACACATCCTAAATGACACGACAGATCTATTGTAACTCCCAGAACTCCATTCCAACCCCTATATCAAAATCTCACCTACCAACTGGAAAATGCCAAAATTCTAATTTCGCCAATTCAAGCCTAAATCTACTCCGTACCTCCAAAACACATTCTGATCATGCTCCTAAGTCCCAAATCACCTCTCGAAGCTATCCAAACCATCAAAACTCACATTCGAGTCCTCTATCACATAAGTCAACATCAAGTTGACTTTTCCAACTCAAGCTTACTCAAAAGAGACTAAGTGTCTCAAACCTTACCAAAACCTCTCCGAACCCGAGCCAACCAACCCGATAAAACATAACATAGCTGAGCAAGGCAATAAGAAGTAGAAATGGGGAAAACAGAGCGGTAACTCATGAAATGGCCAACTAGGTTGTTACACCTTAATTAGGGGTAATCACTTAACAGTCACAGCAAAAGGGGGTTAATTAGGATAAGAAATCCAAATCATACCAAATAGGGAATCAGTAAGAATCTAAAAACCATACGGATAACTTATTAAGGCAAATGTGATCAATTAAAGTCACAAATAAGGGAACAAATAAGATCTGTGCATACAGATTTTAACAGGGCAAAATAATAGGAAATAATAAATAAAACCTTCAAAAGAATACTGATTTTTGAGAAACAATTACTCAGATTCCATAAATATAAATTAAATAACTAAAGCTTCACAGAAATACAGAATTCAGCAAGAAAAATAGGTTCGAAC
Organism: Nicotiana sylvestris; assembly: GCF_000393655.2. NCBI lineage: Eukaryota > Viridiplantae > Streptophyta > Magnoliopsida > Solanales > Solanaceae > Nicotiana > Nicotiana sylvestris. Next base: position 57,658,207 of record NC_091063.1, read on the forward strand.
CATAAATAGAGATTAATTAGGGCAAAATCCCAAAGAAATACTGGATTTTAACAAGGAAAATATTTAAGCGCAAAAACGGAGTAAACTAATACGACTAGTATCACAAAAATAATAAAGTAACGAAACAAAATCAAAGAAACCAATATATCGCACAGAATCAACTAGGGTTTGAACATTCATGCGAAAATCAGTTAAGATGATGAAGAAACAATTAACTAAACACTGAGAACTTAGAAAAATCATTAAAGAAAAGTTTGAGATGAACTCTAGTTTAGAAAGAGTGATTAAAAATCGAAATAATCAATTAAAACAAGAGATTGTTTGAAGGAAAACACTTAATAACATTTGAATCACCTCAGATCTACAAAGATCTGAGATGAATCGATAGTATCGAACTAGCGTTTTCAGAAAAATAGCAGAGGTGAAGAGAATAGGTCAAGAACCCATAGATTCATAATAAAACACGGAGAGATCCTTACTTACGAACGAAAAATGGCCTGAGACAGGCCGGTAAACAATGTTTTAAACCATAACCAGTTGGAGTTCCTTGATATCTTCTCAAGGACTCATTAAGTCGAAGAGCCATGGAGTATAAGAGGCTATGGGTGGTCAGAGAAGACATAGAAGCACCATAGGAGGGAGGTTTATGTCGGTGACAGCGACTAAGGTTAAGGTTAGGTTGAGAGAGAGTTGAGAGATGAGGGGAGACGATGACGACGGGTTTTGAGAGAACGAAAAGGGTTTGGAGTCGGTTAGGGTTAATTAAGGTAAGGGTGAACGTGGACTATTGATCTAAAAGATCAACGACCACGATTGAAAAGGGGTTATTGGATCGGGTAGGCAGATTGGGCCTAAGGGGTTTGGGCTGGCTTTTGGGTTAATATTAAAGGGGTTTTGGGCTGGTAAAAATTGTTAGGTCTTAAAATAAAAAGGGTTATTTGTTAAATACCCAAATAATTGATAAAATATATTTTATAAAATAATTAACTGATTATAAAAGATAATTTTCATGCATGGAAATGATTTAAAATAATTTCTCAATAATTTTAAAAATACAATGAGCTATTTTCTGGTAAAATAATGCAATAATGCATGCATAAGCTATAATTGCAAAGTTATTGCAATTGTAACCCAAAAATGTTGATGTGGCTATTTGCGAAATACTTTGAGCTCAATATTAATATAAATAGAAGAATTAATCCGTGAAATTATTATAAAGTCCTTTTTGATGCAATTTATAATTATTTATATAAATAAAATACTGGGATAAATTAATTTAAAAATATAGAAATTGTGAAAAAATATAAATTGATGCTAATGCATAGTTTTGAAGGTATATATGCATTTGAAAAATATTATAGGGAAAAATTGGGTATCAACAGTTGCCCCTCTTTACCCGCAAAAGATGAAAGAGTTGTCAGTTAAAGATATGATGGCCAATTTTGACTGAGCGAGATGGTTTGAGAGATTTGGGCCGCACCCTGGTTCTTGAGCTACCTACATGTCCTTGGTTTTACATGAATCAAGTTGTGTATAATTCTAGACCCACCGGTGAATGAAGTCAATGGAGTTGTTATAGGAATGGTAGCCAGTTTCAGTAAAGGTTCTTTTGTGAAGAGTAACGTCGGATGGAGTTATGGTTGTAAGTCTGGCCTGTAACGAATGTATTATATGGTGGATAGCTGGATACATAGAGTAAGGTGGGTAATTGATGGGAATCGGTTATGATAGCAAAGTAAAAATGGCATGAGCAGAAACTAAAGCGAAGGTTGCTCCTGTTTGAAGAACGGTTACCTCCTAGATTAACTGCAAAACTTAAAACACAATGCATGCGAGTATATAGATCATGTGAATTCCCTTTGGACCATGAAAAACTGTCTTTGGACAGTGTGGATAACGTCCTTAGACTATGATGTCCCGGGCCTTGAATTGTGAGATAGGAAATTCATAGGCCATGAAATGATGTTCTTGGGCCATAGGGATGGTGCCTTTGAACCATGACGCCTTTTAATAATGATGTGAAAGCATTGAGAGATCCTCATGCCATGACATGGTATGTACAGGCTATGAGGATGATGCCTTCGGACTATGACGCCTTTGGACAGGTTGGCTATATGTCAGCCCATGAAGTGCAGAGATATAATATTAAAAGTGATAGCAAGACAAAGCTTAGCCTCGTGCGGATTTTGTGGCAAAGCTTAGCCCGAGGGAAGAAGATAGTGCCAAGAATAGAGCAGCATTTATGCAAGGAGGGACAATGCTTAGTCCCAAGGAGTAGACAATGTTTATCCTTATGCAAATATGGAGGCAGGGCTTAGTCTCGTGCAAGATTTGAGATATGGCTTAGTCTCATGCAAAAAGAAGGCAATGCTTAGGCTTATGCAAATATGGAGGCAAGGCTTAGCCTCATGCAAAGATTTGAGACAGGGCTTAGTCTCATGCAAAGAGAAGGCAATACTTAGCCTTATGCAAATATGGAAGCAGGGCTTAGCCTCAGTCAAGATTTGAGACAGGTCTTAGTCTCATGCAAAGAAAAGGCAATGCTTAGCCTTATACAAATATGGATGCAGGGCTTAGCCTCATGCAAGATTTGAGATAGGGCTTAGTCTCATGCAAAGAGAAGGAAATGCTTAGCCTTGTGCAAATGTGGAGGCATGGCTTAGCCTCATGCAAGATTTGAGACAGGGCTTAGTCTCATGCAAAGAGAAGGCAATGCTTAGCCTTATGCAAATATGGAGGCAGGGCTTAGCGTCAAGCAGAGAACAAATAAGAATAGAATAGTTCTTAGATTCGAGATATATTTGTGTCTGGTGGCCTGATCGTTAGGACTTTGGTATGTGTATGTTTGCGAATACTTCTGCTATGTTCACCATGCCTGCATCCAAAGAAAAATTGTAAGTTTTGTAAGGGGAGGTTGGCTCGTGCCTTCGTCTGCTAGCTTTTCTCTGCTCTGTTCTGGAGGCCTTGTTTAAGTTGCCCAGGGTAAAACCTGGTTGTCACGGAAATAGAGTTTTCGAAAATATGCATTTATTGATAAAACTTGAGTTATTTTTTAGAAAACATAGCGAAATATCAAGTAATTTTAGATGAACTAGTGACTGTAACACATTTCAGAGACATTGCAGATTTTCTTATTTTAGAATTTTGAGTGTCCCCCTCAAAATTCTGCCCCAGTTCCGTAAATGATCCTTTAGCCGTTTACGAGTGACGAAACTTGCTGAAACTTCTCCGGAATTTCTAAAATCCTTCTCAAAATTCTACCCTAGTTTCTTAACCAATTCTGACTGTTTTTCATATGATGGCATCGACTGGACTTTCTCCAGAATTTTGAGGGTCCTCCTCAAAATTCTGCCCCACTTTCTAGTTCTAGGGGAAATGAAAATTTTATTAAGATATGACCGAACACGTAGAGATGCCTACGTATCTTCTCTTAAATGGAAATCAGGTCAAGCGTAATTCAATTACATCAGATGAAGAAATGTGAATAGTCTAAACATAGTATGTCTTGACTGCGTCTGAATTGATTGGTTCCGGCCAAACTTCTTCGTCCATTTCTGCAAGTATGAGTGCCCCTCCTGTTAGCACCCTGTGAACTATGTAGAGACCTTTCTATTTGGGAGAGAATTTCTCTTTGGCTTCATCTTGATGCAAGAAGATCTTCTTCAACACCAGCTGTTCTGGTGCAAACTATCTTGGTTTACTGGTGACACTCTGATGTTGGGCTGTGTTTATTTTTGTGTTGTTCTATTTCACCTTATTTTGCGATATATCATCTGTTAATGATTTAAATTAAATTATTATAACTATTAAAATGGATTGGGAGTTTGTGTCGGCTGGCCTTGTTTCATGATAGACGCCATCACGACCGGGTCTGATTTAGGGTCTTGACAAGTTAGTATCAAAGCCTAGGTTACATAGGTCTCACGAGTCATGAACAGGTTTAGTAGAGTCTTGCAGATCGGTATGGAGACGTCTATATTTATCCTCGGGAGGATACAAAACCTTTAGTAAACTTTGTATTCTTGAAATTCTTGTCGTGTGAATCTGTTAATCCGAGTACTAAACTTCTGTTATTCTATTCTCTCACAGATAGTGAGGATACGTGCTACCGTTCAGGATGGATGACTACCAGTACCACCAGCTGTGGCCACTAGAGGCTGAGGACGCAGTCGAGGTCGCGGTAGTGGTAGGGGTGTAGCCCACACAACAGCTAGGGCAGCACCTGCAGATCCACCAACCGCCCTAGTTCAGGATTAGGTCCCATTTAGGGACGCTCCAGTAGCACCAGCTCAGGCACCATCTATGCCCATTGTGATTCCGGGTCTTCAGGAGGCTCTGGCTCAGATTCTATAGGTATGTAGTGTCCTAGCTCAGGTAGTCTAAGTTACTATAGCCGCAACTACTTCTCAGGCCAGGGGAGGCACTTAGACTCCCACCACTCGCACACCTTAGCAGGTTGTGCAGGGACTTCAGACGTCGGGGGCACATCTAGCCCAGCTAGTTGCAGCTGCGCAGGACTATGTAGCTCTTACTATGCTAGAGGACGAGCAACGCAGGTTGGAGAGGTTTGTTAGACTTCAGCCTCTGACTTTCAGTGGTGTAGAAGGCGAGGATGCCTAGGGTTTCTTGGAAAAGTGTTAGAGGATTCTTCGTATAGCGGGTATTCTGGAGACCAGCAGGGTCACTTTCACTATTTTTCAATTTTCTGAAGCCGCCTTCACTTGGTGTGAGGCTTATGAGAGGCGTAGGCCTGTTGGTGCAACACCCCTTACCTGGTAGCAGTTCTCCGTTCTCTTTTTGGAGAAGTATGTGCCATAGTCTCGTAGAGAGGAGCTGCGTAGGCAGTTCGAGTGGTTACATCAGGGAGATTTGACTGTGATGCAGTATGAGATGAGGTTCTCAGAGTTAGCTCGTCATGTTGTTTGGTTGTTTCCACCATATATAGAGAGGACTAGGAGGTTCGCTGATGGCCTTACTTATTAGCTTCGTATTCTCATGACCAGGGAGAGGGTACCTGGTGCTACTTTTGAGGAGGTTGTCAACATTGCTCATGAGATTGAGTCAGTTCGTTGCCAGGATCGAGATGAGAGGGAGGCCAAAAGGCCTTAGGATCTAGTAGTTATGGTGGTGCTCCTTCAGGGGGTCAGTTTCAGCACGGCAGGGGTCGTCCATTCAAGCATGCTCAGCCATCTCGTCCAGGTTATCGTGGGGCATCATCAGGTCATGGTTCTCATAGTTCTTATCAGGGCCAGTCATCACTCAATGACCTTCCTTCCCAGAGTTCGTCCTGTGCTCTATCAGTTTAGGGCTCTTCTATGCCAAGTGCATCTGCTAGTCATTCTGGTGCTAGGGGTTCCCTTTAGTCCCTGTCTCCAGCACCTAGGATTTGCTTTGAATGTAGAGAGTTGGGTCATATATGGAGGCAATGTCCTCGTCGTCTTGGGGGCTCATCTCAACAGAGGGATCAACCATCGGCTTTAGTGCCAGTTACTTCACTACCACCCACCCAGCCAGCTAGGGGTGGAGGTCAGTCAGCTAGGGGTTGCCCTAGAGGCGGAGGTCGATCAGGTAGCGGTTAGGCCCGTTTCAATGCACTCCCAGCTAGACCCGATGCTATTGCTTTAGATGCCGTGATCACAGGTATTGTCTCAGTCTGCCATAGGGATGCCTCTGTATTATTTGATCCTGGTTCCACTTATTCTTATGTGTCATCATACTTTGCTCGTTATTTAGATACGCCCTATGAGTCTGTTGTTTTATTTGTTCGTGTATCTACTCCGGTGGGCGATACTGTTATTGTAGACCGTGTGTACCGGTCGTGTGTGATGACTATTGGGGGTCTAGAGACCCGAGTGGGTCTTTTGTTGTTATGTATAGTAGAATTTGATGTTATATTGGGCATGGATTGGCTATCTCCGTATCGTTCTATCTTGGACTATCATGCTAAGACAATGATATTGGCTATGCCGGGTGTACCACGGATTGAGTGGCGAGGTTCGACAGATTATGTTTTGAGTAGGGTAATTTCATTCTTGAAGGCCCAGCGTATGGTTGAGAATGGTTGTCTTTCATACTTAACATTTGTAAGGGATATAGGTGCAGAGACTCCCAGTATTGATTCTGTTCTAGTTGTGAGGGATTTTCCCGATGTGTTTCCTGCAGACTTGTCAAGCATGCCACTGGACAGAGATATTGATTTTCGTATTGATCTAGTGCCGGGCACTCATCCCATTTCTATTCCACCTATCATATGGAACTAGCGGAGTTGAAGGAGTTAAAGGAGCAGCTTCAGGAACTCCTCGATAAGGTCTTATTTGGCCTAGTGTGTCACCTTGGGGTGCGCCTGTTCTATTTGTGAAGAATAAGGATGGCACGATGAGAATGTGCATTGGCTACAGACAGTTGAACAAAGTAACAATCAAGAACAAGTATTCTTTGCCTTGTATCGATGATTTGTTTGACTAGCTTCAGGGAGCGAGAGTGTTCTCCAAGATTGATCTCCGTTCAGGTTATCACCAATTAAAGATCAGAGACTCGAATATTCTTAAGACAGCTTTTAGTATCCGATATGGTCATTATGAGTTCTTGGTGATGTCTTTTGGGCTGACCAATACCCCAACAACGTTCATGCACTTGATGAACAACGTGTTTTGGCCCTATCTCGACTCGTTTGTCATAGTTTTCATTGAAGATATTCTGGTGTATTCGCGTAGTGATGAGGAGCACGCAGAGCATTTGAGAGTTATGTTGCAGAGATTGAGGGAGGAAAAGCTTTATGCAAAGTTCTCCAAGTGTGAGTTTTGGCTCTGTTCAGTGTCTTTCTTTGGTCATTTGGTGTCCAGCAAGGGTATTTAGGTTGATCCTAAAGAAGATAGAGGCAGTTCAGAGTTGGACCAGACCATCCTCAGCCACAAAGATTCGTAGCTTTTTTGGTTTGGCGAGTTATTACCACCGGTTTGTTCGGGGATTTTAAACTATCGCATCGCCCTTGACCAAGTTGACTCAAAAAGATGGTCCATTCAGGTGGATGAGTGTGAAGAGAGCTTTCAGAAGCTTAAGACTGCTTTGACCACGACTCCAGTGTTGGTTCTGCCATCAACTTTAGGTTCATATACCGTGTATTAAGATGTTTTGAGAGTTGGTATTGGGTATGTGTTAATGCAGAAGGGTAGAGTTATCACTTATGCTTCTCGTCAGTTCAAGTCCCATGAGAAGAACTACCCTGTTCATGATTTGTAGTTGGCTGCCATTGTTCACGTGTTGAAGATTTGGAGGCATTATTTGCATGGTGTGTCTTGTGAGGTGTTTACTAATCATCGTAGCCTCCAGCACTTGTTCAAGAAGAAGGATCTTAATTTGAGGCAGCGGAGATGGTTGGAGTTGCTAAAGGATTATAATATTACTATTTTGTACCATTCGAGGAAGGCCAACATGGTGGCCGATGCCTTGAGTAGGAATGCGGTGATTATGGGGGGTTTGGCATGTATTCTAGTTGGGGAAAGACCTATTGTAGTTGATGTTCATGCCTTGGCCAATCGGTTCGTGAGGTTGGATATTTCGGAGCCTAGTCGGGTATTGACTTGTGTGATTTCTCGGTCTTCCTTATATGATAGCAGCAAAGAGCGCTAGTATAATGATCCTCATTTGCTTGTCCTTAAGGACAAAGTTCAGCATGATGATGCTAGAGATGTGACCATTGGTGATGATGGGGTTTTGAGTATGCAGTGCAGGATATGTGTGCCCAATGTAGATGGGCTGCGGGAGTTGATTTTGGAGGAGGCGCATAGCTCACGGTATTCCATTCATCCGGGTGCTGCAAAGATGTATCAGGATCTGAGACAACATTATTGGTGGAGGAGAATGAATAAAGACATTGTGGGATTTGTAGCTCGGTGTCTCAATTGTCAGCAGGTGAAATATAAGCATCAGATAACGGGTGTCTTGCTTCAGCAGATGGATATTCCGGGGTAGAAGTGGGAGTGAATCACCATGGACTTTGTAGTTGGGCTCCCACGGACTTTGAAGAAGTTCGATGCTATTTGGGTGATTGTGGATCGGCTGACCAAGTTCGCGCACTTCATTCCTATGTGTACTACCTATTATTCAGAGCGGTTGGTAGAGATCTATATCCGGGAGATTGTTCATTTGCATGGTGTCCCAGTTTCCATCATTTTAGATAGGGGTACTCAGTTTACTTTGCAATTTTGGAGGTCTGTGCAGCGAGAGTTAGGTACTCAGGTTGAGTTGAGTACAACTTTTCACCCTCAGACGGACGGGCAGTCCGAGCACACTATTCAGATATTGGAGGACATGTTGCGTGCTTGTGTCATTAATTTCGAAGGGTCGTGGGATCAGTTTCTACCGCTTACAGAGTTTGCTTATAAAAATAGCTACTAGTCCAATATTTAGATGGCTTCATATGACATTTTGTATGGGAGGCGGTGTAGATCTCCGATTGGTTGGTTTGAGTCGGGTGAGGCCAGGCTATTGGGTACAGACCTAGTGCAGGATGCTTTAGACAAGGTGAAGGTGATTCAAGAGAGGCTTCGTACACCGCATTCGAGACAAAAGAGTTATGCTGACAGGAAGGTTCGGGATGTGTCGTACATGGTGGGTGAGAAGGTTCTATTGAAGTTTCACCCATGAAGGGTGTTATGATTTGTGGGAATAAGGGTAAATTGAGTCCTCGGTTCATTGGGCATTTTGAGGTACTTCGGAGGATTCGGAAGGTGGCTTATGAGCTTGCTTTGCTGCCCAGCTTGTCGAGTGTGCATCCAGTATTTCATGTTTCTATGCTTTGGAAGTATATTAGGGATCTGTCTCATGTTCTGGATTTCAACACGGTTTAGTTAGATGGTGATTTGACTTATTATGTGGAGCCAACAGCTAATTTGGACCGTCAGGTTTGAAAGTTGAGATCAAATGATATAGCTTCAGTGAGAGTGCAATGGAGAGGTTGGCCCATAGAGGAAGCTACCTGGGAGATCAAGAGAGAGAGAGATGCAGAGCATATACCCTCACCTGTTTGAGGCTTCAGGTATGTTTCTTGACCTGTTCGAGGACGAACGTTGTTTAAGAGGGGGATGATGTAATGACCCGACCGGTCGTTTCATGAGTTACCGCTCAGTTTTCCCCATTTCTACTTCTTAATGCCTTGCTCAATTGTATTATGTGTTACCAGGTTGGTTGGTTTGGGTTTGGAGAGGTTTTGGTAAGGTTTGAGACACTTAGTCTCTTTTGAGTAAGCTTAAGTTGAAAAAGCCAACCGGATGTTGACTTATGTAATAAAAGGCTCGGATGTGAGTTTCGATGGTTCGGATAGGTTTAGGAGGTGATTTGGGACTTAGGAGCATGATCAGAATGTGTTTTGGAGGTACGAAGCAGATTTAGGATTGAATTGGCGAAATTGGAATTTTGGCATTTTACAGTTGGTAGGTGAGATTTTGATATAGGGGTGGGAATGGAATTCCTGGAGTTGCAACAGATCCGTCGTGTCATTTGGGATGTGTGTGCAAAATTTCAGGTCATTCGGACATGGTTTGATAGACTTTTTGATCAAAAGCGGAAATTGGAAGTTTTTATAGTTCTTAGGCTTGAAACCGATGTGATTTGGTTGTTTCGATGTTGTTTGAGGTGTTTTGAAGATTGGTATAAGTTTGGATGGTGGTATATGACTTGTTTGTGCTTTTGGTTGAGGTCCTGGGGGCCTCGGGTTGATTTTGGATTGGTTGGCAGAAGATTTGAGTTGGGTTTTTGCAGCTGAAGTTTTATGACTGCTGTCATAACCACATCTGCGGTTGGGAGGCCGCAGGTGCGACCCCCACATATGTAGAAGAAAGTTGCAAAAGCGAAATAGGCCATGGGGAGCTGGACCGCATAAGAGACTAATGAAGCGTACCTGCGGTAGCATAGGTGCGAGGATGTGATAGCAGAAGCGGGACTTGGACTTTAAGTGAAAACCGCAAGTGCGGTGGTCAAGACCGTAGAAGCGGGACCGTAGGTACGAAAGTCCTGGGTGAGAAGGTATAAAAGATTTCTTTTGCGGTTTTTGAGTTATTCTTCACCATTTTCATGCGGGTTTGAGCTTGAGGGAGCTATTTGAAGAGGGACTTCAAGGGGATTTTGTAACGGTAATGTTTTTGGACCCTAAATTTGTTCCGATGGTGTTATTTCATTGATTAGGCTTGAAGAACTAGGGCTTGTAATTGGACACCAAAAACTAGGGATTTGAAAGATCATTTGTGGTTAGATTTTGGTACTTTTTATATGAATGAACTCAGGGAGTGATAAGGAGTCTATTGATGTAAATTTTATCGAATTCCAAGACGTGGGCTCGGGGGTCAGGTTGGGGGTCGGGTTTTGTTAATTTCAGGATTTGCGTTGTATTTTGATTACCTTCGAGTGGGCTTTGTTCCCTTAGCATATTTTGATGGTTTTGCACTGATTTTGGTTTAGATTTGGAGAGTCTGGAGGCCGATTCGAGAGGCAATGATGTCGCCGGCTAGAGTTTGGACCGAATAGAGGTGAGTAATGATTGTAAATGTTGTCCTGAGGGTATTAAACCCCGGATTTCACATCGTTATGCTATTTTGAGGTGACACACACGCTAGATGACGAGCGTAGGGTCGTGCACCGTTGGGGATTATGACGTAGTCTATCCCGTATGACTGTTTAACTGCGTATTTGATTGAAAAACTATTTGCTATCATCATGTTTTGGGCTGAATGCCATATTTGGGCTTCGTGCCAACTGTTTTGGACCCTTAGGGGATTTTTACTACTATTTCTCACTATTTTGACTTTATACTTGTAATTAGTCATGTTATATTCTACTGTTTTTATAACTCAACTATGTTTACTCTATTTTGACATCTTAAATGATATTTTGAGTTGAGCATCATATTTTACTGTGCCCGAGTGGCTTTTAGAGATTTCTGACTAAGTAGAGTCGAGGGCCTGTGTTGTGAGGTTATTATGGGATTGGGCTGCACGCCGTAGTAGTGTTGTATTGATTTATGATTATGAGGCCGAGGGCCTGAGTTGTTATGCCATGAGGTGGCTTGATATGAGGCCGAGAGCCTGTTGATTATGCCACGAGATGGATTGATATTGCGCTTGGGCCGTAAGGGGCCCCTCCCGGAGTCTATACACCCTTAGTGAGTGCGGGTACCTAGTATGATATGTGATATAGCCCGAGGGGCTGATGTTGTTCTATGTTATTGCCCGAGGGGCTGATTCAGTTGATATTATGCCCGAGGGGCTGATTTTATGTGTTTATCTTTTCTCGCTGCTTTTCATTCACTTGTTAAACTGTTAAAGATCGTTTTAAAGAGGTTTTTACTGACCAAAGGTGTCTTTACAAGTTTTTACTATTCTATTGTATTGTATTGATTTTGTACTACCTCTTTGTAGCATTTTGCTATGTTTTACGTGTTTTCTTATCGCTCATCTGACTTTACTTTTAATACTATGAGTTGGCGTACTCACATTACTCCCTGTACCCTATGTGCAGATACAAGAGCCTCGGGTCCTGCTAGCGAGGGCTGATTGCTTCTATCGGCTATTTAGAGTTCATTAGGTAGCTGCTCGGTGTTCGCAGCTGAATGTTTATCCCTCTTATCTTTATTTTCCCTTGTACTGGATTCTGTAATAGATTATGCAGACTTTTTCCATACTCTTAGACTTATGTTAGATGTTCATGACTGGTGACACCCCGATGTCGGGCTGTGTTTATTTCCGCGTTGTTCTATTTCACCATATTTTGGGATTTATCATCTGTTAATGATTTAAATTTAATTATTATAACTGTTAAAAATGGATTGGAAGTTTGTGTCGGCTGGCCTTATTTCACGATAGGCGTCATCACGATCGGGTCCGATTTAGGGTCGTGACATAAGGGGTCTATTCCGGACTCTCTTACATGAATTGATTCTGTGATTATTTGATCGCCCCCTAATTGACTGACTTCTGATTCTCTTTACCTTATTTGCTCTACTCCCTATGTGCTATATATACACTCTTGTTTGACCTCTCAAAAACACAGACAATTGTTCAAAAATACACACACACACTCAAAACTTTCTCCCATCTCTCTTTCTGCTACTTGTGCTCATTGCTCTTCTAGCCGGCTGAAAGCCAAGGTTAGGCTTTGAAATTATACCTGCTTTACTTTCTTCACTTTTCTTCCTTGACCGGTATGTTCTTATTTCAATATCATTTTGAAATTCAAATCTATGTGCTCTATAGTTGTTAAATCCATGCCTATTTCCGCACTAGTTTAACTGATTATGTACTTAGTTGATCTTCATGTTTACTACTTTGATCAATATGCTTAAGTTTTACCCACTCTTGTTCAGTGTTTTAATCAGCATGTCTAGGTTTCAGTCTTCTTGTTTGCTATTTTAGCCAGCATGTTTACTTGAGCTCTTGTATGTTTCCTTCAACTAACATGCTCATTTTAAGTAGTTTAGGCTCCTAATTTATCTGATTAACCATAATTGGTATGACTAATTCTATGTGGTAGACCCTTGTCCTCAATATGGATATTCCTGCATTCTGTCTCTTTGCTCTAATGTCTATTATCAGTTTAGCTTAAAGTATTATTTTCTTGTTAATACTTTGAATCAGTAATTTGTATTCTAATACTATGAATTTGGTCATTGGTTGTCAATCAATCCCGGTTTGTTCTGTATACTTGTTGATCAATATGCTTCCCCTCTTATCCATGTTCATGTGTTTCTGATTTAAGCTCCCTATGTTCCTAACCCCAATGATCCTTGTTTGTAAACTTGTTTGTTTTCACTTAGAATTAAGTAATAAATGGCTTTGAATCTGGGCACTCTAAGTTTTTGTGATTATGTGGTTGTTCGTTGAATCTTTGTTCTTCTCATAATTGCTTCCAAAATTGGTTTCACTCTTAATATTTTTTTTTCTTAAAACTGTTTCCATTCCTGAAATACCTTTTCACTCCTAAATTTTTTTACCTCTATACTATTTTTACTATGTTCTTCCAACTATGTCAAGCACTCTCACTTCTACTCTTAGATTATTTAAGTTCCTCCCCTCCAGTGTATGTACTACCTAGGAATCCATGAGATTCCTCCGAACTCTGGCACACTGGGGCTGGCCCTTCCACACTGTACGTAACTATTTCTCTATTTATAAGGATCTTTTTGTGAGCATTGCCCGGGGTCCTTGCGGCCCTTGGGAACTTTGACGCACCAGGATATCTCATTAGATACTATGGACTATGACATCTTGGACTATTTTGAAGTACTGCTACTTCCAGGTTCCCTTTGGGCCTATTTTAGGCTCCCTATAGCATAACTTATATTTATTATGTAATTTATTCACTTATGGTCTGTAATGATGATCTTTGTATACAGATACTGGGGAAATTAATAAAAGGGGGAGGGGGGATTCTTATATGATTTTTATGGGGAATCGTGTTGAAATCATGCCTTTAGGTCTATATTATGTTTATTTGCATTAGAAATCATGCTTTAGGTTTATACTATGTTTACCTACATTAGAAACCATGATATTAGGATCACTTGGCATACTGGACAACATGTTATAGGCACAGTACCTCATTTGTTACGAAATTCTATTTCTACATAATCATGATCATCTAGAAATCTTTTTACTAAGTTACTTCTATAATTCCGCCGAATAAAAAAGTCCATTCTTTCTGTGCATTAGAGATCCTGCCTTAGGACTGTATTTGTATTCGCTTTAAACCATGTCTACATCGCCTAAATCAATAACTATCTTGTCTATAAAAATGTTTAAAAACAATCCCAACACTTAGATGTCATAGAGATAAATGTGTATAAGCCAGTTCTGTAATGTAATATTAAACACCTAGACAACATGTTTATAGGATATTACAGATCCACACCTAGGCAAGCTTATAGGTAATCAAGGTCTAATAAAAATTGTGAAACTATGCTTTGCTTATTTGTGCCTGCCCAGATTACAGGTTCTAAAATCAGTAGGCAAACTGATTAGGTCTCTATTGCTTCGCCTTAACACAATGCTGTATATTATGTGCTTGTCATGCTCCCCTAGATATCCTGTTCTAGGACCTTTCTGAAATATCTAAAATTTGTTGTTTGAGACGTGCTAATTGTCTGTTTATTTTTGGAGGTAAACATGAGCCCCCTTAATTGATTCTTACTTTATGGTCCTATTTGTTCTTTGTCATCGCTTAGATTTTCCATTTTAAACTCCTTAGGAGAGTCTACAACTGCCTAAAATTAGAGGTCCTAAACACCTTCGGGACCACAAGGAAGTGACGGGTAACGCATGCATAGAGTTCGTCTAATTAAAACCGCTTATATAACCTCTAAGGGGAGGGTAATTGGATAGTAAAAGGATATGATGACCTGTGCGCTAATACCACATGTAGCCTCTCTACTTGAGGAAGTTTACCGGGTATTGTATAGATGTGGTCATATAGGCTAACAAACCTAGGACTTCCCTCATCTTATTTACATATGTGTGCTTAGACTGCTTATCTGTTAAATTTCCTTTATCTTATATATGTGCTTAGACTGCCTATCTGTTAAATGACTAATTCACGTAATTTGAGTTCGTCCGGGACCCACTATTGTGGACCACGGGGGTTCCTAACACCATCCCCTCAAGGTTATTTCGAGCCCTGACCCATTATCTGGTAACACAAACCGGTTTTATAAGTTACTTGCTTTAGGTGACCTGAAGCACTTTAAATCTGTTAGGTGGCGACTCTTCAAATTCCATACCCAATTCCTAAAAGGAAATGAGTTGTTCCCAATGAATACCGAAACCCGGACTCTGCGAGGAAAAAGGGGACGCGACAACAGCCTTAACCATTCTTCAAGTTAATCATGTATATAGCAACATACATGGTTCAGAATACACTCATATACATCTATATACATTAACAGAAAACAAGTCTGTAAAAAATGTGCTATATTAATATATTCTATTGGATGCATTATTAGGCCATGGAAAGGAAGTTGAACATCGACATTCATGACGATGAACACCCACATGTTATTTCAACTGGAGACACTTTAAATGCATCTATAGAGGTTAATCATGTTCGTGGTGAAGTAAGAAAGAAAGGACCTACTAGGTGCTGTGTATCATACCACCTAAAACTTGCGATGATGTATCCATAGAAATACATGTATCACAATATGAGTTGGCGGATGAGTTCCTTCCATTTCACGACCCCAAATACCCCGGTCGTGATGGCGCCTATCACAGTACTAGGCCAGTCGAAACAACACGAACAATATAGAAGATCTTTTGTAAAATTTGTTTTCTAAACATATTAAGTCTCAAATCTTTCATTTTTAAAATATCCAAAAGAAATACGCGGAAACAAGTGCGTAACTACATCAACATAGCCCTGAATATGATGTCACTAGTCATGAGCCACTAAGTACAACTCAACATTGTCTGCTTAATACAAAATAAGTATGAAATATAAAGTATTAGGATAGGAAGGAGAAAGGCAGGGCTGCGAACACCGTACATCTACCTTGCTATCTTCGGAAATACTCAGAAGCTACTAAAAGCTCTCACTCTAATGCTCGGGCACCTGGATCAGCACACAAGGTACAGGGAGTAACGTGAGTACGCCAACTCAGCACTCCCGCTCAATAGATCGGGCAATCAGCACCTGGATCGGGCAAGCTTCTCAGTCACTCGTGACTCAACTCTCGTCAATCAGCTCTCACACTCAGCACTCCCGCTCAATAGATATATATCATAATAAATATTGTTGCGGCATGCAGCTCGATCCATAATATATAGTCGACAATTATCACTAGGGGTGTACAGACTCTGGGGGGCTCCTACAACCCACCCAAGCGCTATATCGCTACGACCCGCAACCTGATCCAATATATCGCTGCGGCGTGCAACCCGATCCATATATATCACTGCGGCATGCTGCCCGATCCATATATATAAATATCATCCTCACCATCAGGTCCTCGACCTCTCTCTCAGTCATTAACCTCACAGCCACTCGGGCATTTTAGTGAAAATCAGGGAGCTCAGCCCAAACAATTTTCTTATATTTGAAAGTAGAGTAATGAAATTGAATCAATAATAAATAGGAAAAAATCATGACTGAGGATTTGCTTTCAAATCAAAACAGTGTGAGAAAAGTAGTAAAATACCCCTAAGGGTCCAAACAGTTCGGCACAAGGCCCCAAACATGGCATTCAGCCCAAGTTAACAAATAAATTTCTAAAACACATGGAGATCATATAAGGTTTTATCAAAATATGTAACTCTACGGTCACCACGGGACGGGCCAAGGCAGAATCCCTACGGGTGCATGCCCACATGCCCGTCACCTAGAATGTGTGTCACCTCATTTGTCAAAACAGAATGAAATTCCAGGGTTTCATACCCTTAGGTCTAGATTTACAATCGTTACTTACCTGAAATCGGATGAAATCCCACTCCGCGACACCCTTGCCTCTCGACTCGGCCTCAACTCGCGTTGAATCTATCCAAAATCAGAATCATAACATCAATATACGCTAAGGGAACAAAGCCCAAGCAAAAATAATCAAATTACATCAAAAATCCCGAAATTGGTTAAACCTGATCCCGAGACCACATCTTAGAATCGTATAAAAATCACATCAATAGAATCCTTATCCTCCCACAAGTCCATACATACCAAGAACATCTAAATCAGACCTCAAATGGCCCCTCAAATCCCCAATTTTACCTCTCCAATTTCAAGCCCTAACTTCCCCAATTTTTCACCCTTAATCTCATAAATTTCATGCTTAAACAACTGAAAATCAACATAGAATCGAGTTTTAGATTCAAGAAACTCATCTCAATGGAAACCCCCTTGATTCCCTCTTCAAAACCCTGTAAAAAGCTTCAACTCCGGATAAAAAATGGTGGAAAACAATCCAAATTTTGCGAAGGAGAACTTATATACTTTCTGACCCAGGGATTCCGTACCTATGGTCATTTTCCCGCTTTTGCGGTCTAACCAACCGCATATGCGGTTTTCACTTATTTCCCTGGAAATGCATATGTGACTCCCTACCCGCACCAGCAGTCATGTAGGTGCGTACCTTCTTCTGCACTTGCGGCTTCTGCCCTTTTCACTTGTGGCCGCATCTGCGGCTGCTCCTCTCTCCTGCGGACATCGCACCTGCGGTCCTCTAACCGTAGGTGCGGTTATGAAAGAACCAGCAACTTCAACTTCACTCTCAAATTTCCAAACTTCCGATAACCATCTGAAATCATCCCGAGGCCCCCGAGACCTCATCTAAAAATACGAACAAGTCACAAATCACTGTTATAACTTATACCAACCTTCGAGACACTCAAAACAACATCAAATCATCAAAACACCCTCGGATTCAAGCCTAAGGTTTCCAAAACATCCGAATTCCGTTATCGATCAAAAATTCTATCAAACCTAGTCCAAATGACCTGAATTGTACACATACGTCACAAATGACACAACAGACCCACTACAATTTTTGAAATTCCATTCCGACCGTGATATCAAAATTTTCACTACAAACCGGAAAACGCCAAAATTCCAATTTAGCCAATTCAAGTCTAAATCTACCACGGACCTCCAAAATGCATTCTGATCACGCTCCTAAGTCCCAAATCACCTAACAAAGCTATCAAACCATGAAAACCATATTCCGAGATTGTTTACTCACAAGTCAACTTTCGGTTGACTTTTCCAACTAAATGGCCAACTTAAGAGACTAAGTGTCGCATATCACTCCAAAACTGCTCCAAACCCGAACCAACCAACATGATACGATGAAATGTAGCTGACCAACACATAAGAAGGCAGATATGGGGAGAACAAGACTGAAAATCATAAAATGACCAGTCGGGTCATTACATCCTCCCCCTCTTAAACACATGTTCGTCCTTGAAGGAGTCAAGAAACATACTTGAAACCTCGAATAGTTGAGGATATCTGCTCTGCATCTCCCGCTCGGTCTCCCAGGTAGCCTCCTCCACGGGCCAACCTCCCCATTGCACTTTCACTAAAGCTATATCCTTTGATCTCAACTTTTAAACCTGACGCTCCAAAATAGCCGCTGGCTCCACATCATAAGTCAAATCACCGTCTAACTGAACCATGCTGAAATTTAAAATATGACACGGATCGCCAATATACTTTCGAAGCATAAAAACATGAAATACCGGATGCACACTCGACAGGCTAGGGGGTAAGGCTAGCTCATAAGCCACCTCCCCAATCCTCCGAAGCACCTCAAAAAGCCCAATGAACCGAGGACTCAATTTACCCTTCTTCCCAAATCTCATAATATCCTTCATGGGTGAAACTTTCAATAGAACCTTCTCCCCAACCATGCAGGACATATCACGAACTGTCATGTCAGCATAACTCTTTTGTCTCGACTGTGCTGTATGAAGCCGCTCTTGAATCACCTTCACCTTGTCTAAAGCATCCTACACCAAGTCTGTACCTGAAAGCCTAGCCTCGCCGGGCACAAACCAACCAATTGGAGATCTACACAGCCTCCCATATAAAGCCTCATATAGAGCTATCTGAATGCTCGACTGATAACTGTTGTTATATGCAAACTCTATGAGCGGTAGAAATTGATCCCATGACCCTCTAAAATCAATGACATAAGCGTGTAACATGTCCTCCAATATCTGAATAGTGTGCTTAAACTGCCCGTCTGTCTGAGGGTGAAAAGTTGTGCTCAACTCAACCTGAATACCCAACTCTCATTGCACGGCCCTCCAAAACTGTAAAGTAAACTGAGTACCTCTATCTGAAATGATGGAAACTGGAACCCCATGCAGGTGAACAATCTCTCAAATATGAATCTTTGCTAATCGCTCTGAGGAATAAGTAGTACACATAGGAATGAAGTGCGTGGACTTGGTCAGTCGATCCACAATCACCCAAATGGCATCGAACTTCTTCAAAGTCATTGGGAGCCCAACTACAAAGTCCATGGTGATCTTTTCCTACTTCCACTCTGGAATATCAATCTACTGAGGCAAACCACCCGGTCTCTGATGCTCATATATTTCACCTACTGACAATTGAGACACCGAGCTACAAATCCCACAATATCCTTCTTCATTCTCCTCCACTAATAGTGTTGTCTCAAATACTGATACATCTTTATGGCACCCAGATGGATGGAATACCACGAGCTATGAGCCTCCTTTAAAATCAACTCCAGAAGCCCATCTAAATTAGGCACACATATCCGTCCTTGCATCCTCAATACCCCATCATCACCAATAGTCACATCTGGGGCATCGCCATGCTGAACTCTATCCTTAAGGACAAGCAAATAAGGATCATCATACTGGCACTCTCTGATGCGATCAAATAAGAAAGACTGAGAAAGCACACAAGCTAAGACCCAACTGGGCTCCGAAATATCCAACCTCACGAACCTATTGGCCAAGTCCTAAACATCAACTACAAGAGGTCTTTCCCCGACAGGAATATAAACTGCCCATACTTACCACCTTCCTACTCAAGGTGTCGGCCACTACATTGGCCTTTCCCAGATGGTACAAGATAGTGATATCATAATCCTTTAGCAGCTCCAACCATCTTCGCTGCCTCAAATTGAGATCCTTCTATTTAATCAAGTGCTGGAGGCTACGATGATCAGTAAACACCTCACAAGACACACCATACAAATAATGCCTTAAAATCTTCAATGCGTGAATAATGGTAGCCAACTCCAAATCATGAACAAGGCAGTTCTTCTCATGGGCTTCAACTGACGAGAGGCATAACCAATCACTCTACCCTCTTGCATCAACACACACCCAATACCAACTCTCGAAGCATCACAATATACGGTATATGAACTTGAAGCTGATGGCAAAACTAGCACTAGAGTTGTGGTCAAGGCAGTCTTGAGCTTCTGAAAGCTCGCCTCACACTCAACCGGCCACCTGAATGGAGCACCATTTTGAGTCAACTTGGTCAAGGGTGATGCAATAGATGAAAACCCCTGAATGAACCGACGGTAATAACCTACCAAACCAAAAAGGCTAGGAATCTCTATGGATGAGGATGGTCTAGGCCAACTCTGAACCGCCTATATCTTTTTCGGATCAACCTAAATACTCTCAATAGACACCATGTTCCCCAAGAAAGCCACTGAGCTGAGCCAAAACTCATACTTGGAGAACTTTGCATAAAGCTTCTCCTCTCTCAATCTCTAAAACACAACTCTCAAATGCTCTGCATTCTCCTCCAGACTACGCAAGTATACTAGAATATCATCAATGAATACAATAACGAATGAGTCGAGATAAGGCCGAAATATGTTGTTCATCAAATGCATGAACACTGCAAGGGCATTGGTCAGCCCCAAAGACATCACAAGGAACTCTTAATGACCATATCTGGTCCTGAAGGCTGTCTTAAAGATGTCTGAGTCCCTGATCTTCAACTAGTGATACCGTGACCGACGATCAATCTTGGAGAACACTCTCGCTCCTTGAAGCTGGTCAAATAAATCATCAATATGAGGCAAATGATGCTTGTTCTTGATTGTAACTTTGTTCAACTGCCTGTAACCAACGCACATCCTCATTGTTCCATGCTTCTTCATCACAAATAGAACAGGCACACCCCATGTTACACCCCATGCTTTCATAGGTGAGAGTATTCATAAGTCAATTGATGTAAGTTCAGAAATGAGATCAACTTTGAAAGTACATAGAGTAAGTTAATCATGTTACAATGGAGGTTAAAACTATTTAAGATCATGAATACCAAGTACCAAGAGGGTTTGAAGGCTTCAGAGCTAAATTAATTGAAGAAAATAAGTTTCGTCGGAAGTCGACAAGTTGGGAATGTTGTAACATGTACTTTTGGGGCGCGAATAAGGTGTTTAAAATTATAAGGAGATTATGTTATGGATTATTTTAGTCGTATGATAGACGTGCGTTATGATTTGAAGTCAAGCGAGTTATGGAACAAAAGTTGGAAAAAGTCATCACAAGTTACATTCATAAATGTGTTGAAACTTAGCTCATATGTAAATGCAATTTTCTCCTGTCACACCTCCTTTTTCGCCCGCGCCACCCGCGAAGGGGCACGGAAGGGAGTTTTTTCCAATTAAAGCACAATCGAATCGGGATTTATTTATTTATTTCAGAGTCGCCACCTGAGATATTTATGGTGTCCCAAGTCACCGATTGAATCCCGAATCGAGGAAAATATTCGACTTTCCAAATGAAGTCTGCGAACCAGAAATTCTAAGTAAGGAATTCTGTTGACCCGAGGGAAGGTGTTAGGCACCCCCGAATCCCGTGGTTCTAGCACGGTCGCTTAAATTGTTATAATGGCTAAATATCTGATTTAAATACATGTTGTGACTTATGTGCTTTTATTAAGTTTAAACCGCTTTTATTATTATCATTTATTTTTATAGAATTGCAACGTCGTGAAAATGCATCTCGAACCACGTCACAATCAATGCACCCGTGGTCGTCGACACATTTTGACTCCGTTGAGATTTGGATTTGGGTCGCATAAATGCACACCCGAGTTTAAGGATGTAGTATTATTAAAATCGTGCCTAAAGAATATAACGATTTATTACTTTGGAGAAGGCCGTGAAATTTGCTAAACGGCCCATCTCGAAATCTAAGTATTCAATTAAACATTTATTGAGGGCCCCGCAATTTGTGCGTTTTATTGGGCTCATCTCATCTCATTTATTTTAAAAGGACAATCCTAAAATGCCTACATTTTTCTCTATTAAATTTGTCTCTACAAAATGAAAGAGAAAAAGGTCTTAATTTATTTACATGCTTGAGTTGTTATAGTTGGGTTTCAAATATGATTCATAAAATTTGAAAATGATGCAATCAGGGCAGTCTGTTGCCAATGCGGGCCCAGGCTCAATGTGTATGGAACAAAACTGGACCTGGGCCATATCATTCACATGTTACTACCTAATTACATTATACTAGGTATGTTCACAGTTTGTCAAATTTAAAAAAAAACTTGGCAATCTACTTTTAATCCTAGACCATTTACATGCTGAAATTAACCAATATTATTTAGCTAAACAATATTCCTAAAAGTTCTGAAACGGTCTATTCGTTTAATGAACTAAGTGTTGGATGTTTAAGAATAGTCTAAATCAACTAACATGCTTTTTGAGACATGATAATCATAACAATAACGAATTAATTAGATAGAGTTACTACACAATTTATTTATTTTTTAGGCAATACCTAGATAGTTCGTCCGCTAAACTATCGTCAGATATTCCACTATATATATTAAACATCTACATGATTCTGATTAGAGTAAGCTAAATAATTTATATATACAAATAAAATTCAGAATATAATTAAGAGAAATTCAGAACTTCAACTCTTCATTTCATATTCATGCTTCATGTTTCAGTTTACAATAACCAGCGTGTCAGTTGTGTACCTGATATTGGAAGCAAAAGAAAAGGGAGATCAGCAGCAATTCAGTAGCATACAACAACAGAAACACCCAGCAACCAGTAAGAACCAACAACGAGAAACCAGTGACAGATTTCAAAATCAAGATAAAAATCCAGAAACACCGACAACAATCAACGGACAGAAGCCAATGGAATCTTTTCAGATTTGAAAGACTAATCAATGTTCCACCCTTAATTTCTGAATCCGTATATCAGAATATTTAGATTGTATATCAGGTGTATACTACTCTCTCTTTTAATTTCCAGAATGTTTTTATTTTGTATTTTTGGAAGTCTTAATATTTTCGGAATTTTTCTCTCTCTTCAATATTCAGCTCCCTCTTTCTTAATTTTGTCCAAGTCACCTCTATTTATTACCATCTTTCAGCATTTTTTAAAATTAAAACTCACTATCTTCCACTCATCCCCCTTTTAATCCCACTACCTAATGTTTTGTCCCCCACTACATTAAACAAATATATTATTCCCCCTATTATATCTTGTCCCCCATGCCTACATTAAATAATTATTATTCCCTACTACATTATGTCTTGTCCCCCACCATGTACTATTTTAATATTATTAAAATATTATTTAATCTTAATGGACAGAACACTCAAAATAAATAATTGTTCAGAATTTTAATTCCAAAAATACCCCTCTGACCTTACTGAAATTACCATTTTAAACCTGAAAATACTGCAATTTACCAATCTACCCCGTCAGTTATAATCAATTCTAACCAAAATATAGCAGCTATAACCAATTCCTAATCAGATTTTATGAACAAACTCAAACTATATGATGAACAACAAAGAAAACTGGAATTATTTTGACTGAACAATATTTTTTAACAACAAACCTATTTTCAGATTCAACAACAATAACAAACAAATATATTCAAATCATTGAGCTCAAATTCAAATTAAACTTAAACAAAATAAATAAACAGATTCAAATCACTAAACTTAAATGATCAATTGATCTTCAAATTAAATCCAACAAAAATTACAACAAAGATACATGATTCAAACTAAATCAAGAAACTAAAAAAAATAAAACATAAATTCTCATTAAATCACTGGATTAAAAACGAACTTCAAATAAAAAATGAACACGAATTAAATCTATATTAAACAACAAACATGACGGATTCAAACGATTTAAACTAACACTCTAATATATTAAAACTAAATCCTTTTAATTTAATAAAACAAACTGAAGAAATAATTAATTGAACTTCAACTTAAATCTAGCAACATTATAATTAAACTAACAATTTCTTCCAAAAAAACAAGAAAAATGAGACAAATTATGGATCTGACATGAAACTAATATCAAACATATCTGATTTCAAATCCGAAAAATATCAAACAAATTACGGACAGAAACAAAACTTAAACCAACTAACCGGATCGGAACGACGATGAACTCGAACAAAAACAAATCTGCCCGGAAACAATTATCACACCAAAATAACTCGACGCCGAAGACGACCACGAACGGACCATCAAAGAAGATGGTCATTTGGTGTCATTTGAAAAACGAAGCAGAAGGCAGCATCAACGGTGAAGAAACAAGAACGCAGCAGCAGCGGTCCACAGCTGGAAGACGCAGCCATGGCAGCAGCGACGCGAAGGAGAAGAAGAAGCTACGAGCAGTAGTGCGACGTGAAGGAGGAGAAGCAGCAACGGGCAGCAGTGAAGGAGGAGAAGCAGCAGCCAACAGTGCGACGTGAAGGAGGAGAAGCAACAACGGGCAGCAACCATGGATGTCGTTGGTTGTTTGGATGGTTTCGACGTGAGGATGAGGGGGGAAGCAGCCATGGCTGCTCGTGTTGGGGTAGATGGGATGATGGAAAATGACGTGCGTGTGTGTGTGTGTGTGTGTGTGTGTTGAGGGTGAGGCATCGTTGGACTGGATGGTGGTGGTTGTGTTGAAGGTGGTGGAGGCGTGAGGGGGGCAGCCATGGTTGCTGGGCTTGGAGGGGTGTGGTCTTGGAGAAGAAGAGAAAGAGAGGGGGGCGGGTAGTGTAGGTTTAGTTTTAGGGTTTGTTCAAGAATGAAAAATAGAAAGGGTGGGATGAGGTTTTGGGTTATGGACTGGGTCGACCTGGTTTGAAATGGACCGGGTCGTAGGGGAAGGTTGGGTATCCTTGGGCTCCGTGTGAAGCATTTTTTGAAAGATTTGACCGAACCTTTGCTTCAGAGGTTTCCTACATATTCTGGGCTAAACAGGAATCAGGTCAATGTAGTTCGGGAAGTTTTGGTAGCTGGGACTACCATCATGCTACTTTTACTACTTGCTGACCTCCTTATTACACCATGCTTAAAAGAAAAATCAAGAAGCTAGGCTAGACTACGGATTAAAAGATCCCATCTATCTTCCATTTGTTCTTGATGCCTTGCTTTCTTGTCGGCTTGCATCATGAAATGTATTCCCTTGTTATACAGGTGGGCGCCTAATGGTAAAGACATGAAATGTATTCCCTTGTTATACAGGTGGGCGCCTAATGGTAAAGACATGAAATGTATTCCCTTGTTATACAGGTGGGCGCCTAATGGTAAAGACATGAAATGTATTCCCTTGTTATACAGGTGGGCGCCTAATGGTAAAGACATGAAATGTATTCCCTTGTTATACAGGTGGGCGCCTAATGGTAAAGACATGAAATGTATTCCCTTGTTATACAGGTGGGCGCCTAATGGTAAAGACATGAAATGTATTCCCTTGTTATACAGGTGGGCGCCTAATGGTAAAGACATGAAATGTATTCCCTTGTTATACAGGTGGGCGCCTAATGGTAAAGACATGAAATGTATTCCCTTGTTATACAGGTGGGCGCCTAATGGTAAAGACATGAAATGTATTCCCTTGTTATACAGGTGGGCGCCTAATGGTAAAGACATGAAATGTATTCCCTTGTTATACAGGTGGGCGCCTAATGGTAAAGACATGAAATGTATTCCCTTGTTATACAGGTGGGCGCCTAATGGTAAAGACATGAAATGTATTCCCTTGTTATACAGGTGGGCGCCTAATGGTAAAGACATGAAATGTATTCCCTTGTTATACAGGTGGGCGCCTAATGGTAAAGACATGAAATGTATTCCCTTGTTATACAGGTGGGCGCCTAATGGTAAAGACATGAAATGTATTCCCTTGTTATACAGGTGGGCGCCTAATGGTAAAGACATGAAATGTATTCCCTTGTTATACAGGTGGGCGCCTAATGGTAAAGACATGAAATGTATTCCCTTGTTATACAGGTGGGCGCCTAATGGTAAAGACATGAAATGTATTCCCTTGTTATACAGGTGGGCGCCTAATGGTAAAGACATGAAATGTATTCCCTTGTTATACAGGTGGGCGCCTAATGGTAAAGACATGAAATGTATTCCCTTGTTATACAGGTGGGCGCCTAATGGTAAAGACATGAAATGTATTCCCTTGTTATACAGGTGGGCGCCTAATGGTAAAGACATGAAATGTATTCCCTTGTTATACAGGTGGGCGCCTAATGGTAAAGACATGAAATGTATTCCCTTGTTATACAGGTGGGCGCCTAATGGTAAAGACATGAAATGTATTCCCTTGTTATACAGGTGGGCGCCTAATGGTAAAGACATGAAATGTATTCCCTTGTTATACAGGTGGGCGCCTAATGGTAAAGACATGAAATGTATTCCCTTGTTATACAGGTGGGCGCCTAATGGTAAAGACATGAAATGTATTCCCTTGTTATACAGGTGGGCGCCTAATGGTAAAGACATGAAATGTATTCCCTTGTTATACAGGTGGGCGCCTAATGGTAAAGACATGAAATGTATTCCCTTGTTATACAGGTGGGCGCCTAATGGTAAAGACATGAAATGTATTCCCTTGTTATACAGGTGGGCGCCTAATGGTAAAGACATGAAATGTATTCCCTTGTTATACAGGTGGGCGCCTAATGGTAAAGACATGAAATGTATTCCCTTGTTATACAGGTGGGCGCCTAATGGTAAAGACATGAAATGTATTCCCTTGTTATACAGGTGGGCGCCTAATGGTAAAGACATGAAATGTATTCCCTTGTTATACAGGTGGGCGCCTAATGGTAAAGACATGAAATGTATTCCCTTGTTATACAGGTGGGCGCCTAATGGTAAAGACATGAAATGTATTCCCTTGTTATACAGGTGGGCGCCTAATGGTAAAGACATGAAATGTATTCCCTTGTTATACAAGTGGGCGCCTAATGGTAAAGACATGAAATGTATTCCCTTGTTATACAGGTGGGCGCCTAATGGTAAAGACATGAAATGTATTCCTTTGTTATACAGGTGGGCGCCTAATGGTAAAGACATGAAATGTATTCCCTTGTTATACAGGTGGGCGCCTAATGGTAAAGACATGAAATGTATTCCCTTGTTATACAGATGGGCGCCTAATGGTAAAGACATGAAATGTATTCCCTTGTTATACAGGTGGGCGCCTAATGGTAAAGACATGAAATGTATTCCCTTGTTATACAGGTGGGCGCCTAATGGTAAAGACATGAAATGTATTCCCTTGTTATACAGGTGGGCGCCTAATGGTAAAGACATGAAATGTATTCCCTTGTTATACAGGTGGGCGCCTAATGGTAAAGACATGAAATGTATTCCCTTGTTATACAGGTGGGCGCCTAATGGTAAAGACTTGAAATATATTCCCTTGTTATCCAGGTGGGCGCCTAATGGTGAAGACATGAAATGTACTCCCCTGTTATGCAGGTGGGCGCCTAATGGTAAAGACATGAAATGTATTCCCTTGTTATATATGTGGGCGCCTAATTGCTAAGACATGAAATGTATTCCCTTGTTATACATGTGGGCGCCTAATGGTAAAGACATGAAATGTATTCCCTTGTTATACATCTGGGCGCCTAATGGTAAAGACATGAAATGTATTCCATTGTTATGCAGGTGGGCGCCTAATGGTAAAGGCATGAAATGTATTCCCTTGTTATACAGGTGGGTACCTAATGGTAAAGACATGAGCGCATAATGGTAAAGACATGAAATGTATTCCCTTGTTATACAGGTGGGCGCCTAATAGTAAAGACATGAAATGTATTCCCTTGTTATACAGGTGGGCGCCTAATGGTAAAGACATGAAATGTACTCCCTTGTTATACAGGTGGACGCCTAATGGTAAAGACATGAAATATATTCCCTTGTTATACAGGTAGGCGCCTAATGGTGAAGACATGAAATGTATTCCCTTGTTATGCAGGTGGGCGCCTAATGGTAAAGACATAAAATGTATTCCCTTGTTATGCAGGTGGGCGCCTAATGGTAAAGACATGAAATGTATTCCCTTGTTATCCAGGTGGGCGCCTAATGGTAAAGACATGAAATGTATTCCCTTGTTATACAGGTGGGCGCTTAATGGTAAAGACATGAAATGTATTCCCTTGTTATACAGGTGGGCGCCTAATGGTAAAGACATGAAATGTATTCCCTTGTTTTACAGGTGGGCGCCTAATGGTAAAGACATGAAATGTATTCCCTTGTTATACAGGTGGGCGCCTAATGGTAAAGACATGAAATGTATTCCCTTGTTATACAGGTGGGCGCCTAATGGTAAAGACATGAAATGTATTCCCTTGTTATCCAGGTGGGCGCCTAATGGTAAAGACATGAAATGTATTCCCTTGTTATACAGGTGGGCGCTTAATGGTAAAGACATGAAATGTATTCCCTTGTTATACAGGTGGGCGCCTAATGGTAAAGACATGAAATGTATTCCCTTGTTTTACAGGTGGGCGCCTAATGGTAAAGACATGAAATGTATTCCCTTGTTATACAGGTGGGCGCTTAATGGTAAAGACATGAAATGTATTCCCTTGTTATACAGGTGGGCGCCTAATGGTAAAGACATGAAATGTATTCCCTTGTTTTACAGATGGGCGCCTAATGGTAAAGACATGAAATGTATTCCCTTGTTATACAGGTGGGCGCCTAATGGTAAAGACATGAAATGTATTCCCTTGTTATGCAGGTGGGCACCTAATGGTAAAGACATAAAATGTATTCCCTTGTTATGCAGGTGGGCGCCTAATGGTAAAGACATGAAATGTATTCCCTTGTTATCCAGGTGGGCGCCTAATGGTAAAGACATGAAATGTATTCCCTTGTTATACAGGTGGGCGCTTAATGGTAAAGACATGAAATGTATTCCCTTGTTATACAGGTGGGCGCCTAATGGTAAAGACATGAAATGTATTCCCTTGTTTTACAGGTGGGCGCCTAATGGTAAAGACATGAAATGTATTCCCTTGTTATACAGGTGGGTGCCTAATGGTAAAGACATGAAATGTATTCCCTTGTTATACAGGTGGGCGCCTAATGGTAAAGACATGAAATGTACTCCCTTGTTATACAGGTGGGCGCCTAATTAGTAAAGACATGAAACGTATTCCCTTGTTATACAGGTGGGCGCCTAATGGTAAAGACATGAAATGCATTCCCTTGTTATACAGGTGGGCGCCTAATTGGTAAAAACATGAAACGTATTCCCTTGTTATACAGGTGGGCGCCTATTGGTAAAGACATGAAATGTATTCCCTTGTTATATAGGTGGGCACCTAATGGTAAAGACATGAAATGTATTCCATGTCCCTGCTTCAAATCAAACAAAATTTGGTAGTGTGGTGGTTGGTTGCGATACTCCTGCTGGGGATGCCATCAACCATTCTCCATCTATGCGTTGTCTGTCCATCTTGAAGCTTAGGTTGATACCTTCCGCCCTTCTTGACGATTCATTATTCCCAAACCTCTTAACCATTTTCCCGGTCTCCTTATCTGACCTCATGCATTTTCTTGATAGCTGATGTCACTTGAAGATCGTGCATATTCATTGATTAACCACTTTCTTTTTCTATTCGTGTCACTGAAACAACCTTTTCTGCTGGGGATATCCCTTTTCTTTTGTGGCATAGCTCGGAAACTGGCATTTCCCCGACCTTTTAGTCTCATATGAATTTCCCAGATCATGCCCATCGCTCTCCGCGTTGTTCTTTCTTGATTTGTCCACGGGCCTTGGTCTTGAGGTCTATAACCTTTGATTTCAGCGAGGATATCCCTCTTGACACTCGATCATCCTTTTGTCAAGTCCCTTTTGCTGGGGGGATATCTTTCTTGATACTGGCCTCGCGCTTGTTCCTTGCTGACTATACCACTTGGATGTACTAGTCAGATCTCGTCTTGCATAATTGGAAAGCTGATGGTAGATTTTGAAGTCATTTCTCACTTGTTTTGACCAAACAAACTCTATTGGGGAATTTTTCTATAAAAAGGAGAAAGATAAAACGGAACAGAATAAAAGGCAACGAAAAGAGATGACTCTCTTGACGAAACTGTAAAATAAAAACCTATCAACTGCGGATACCAACCCTAATGGTCATGACCTGCACATATCGCCTATCATCTGTCATTAATCGCCTTTCACAACTTTCGTCTAGTGATTTCCATCTGATTCTCAATCTTTATTCGACTTGTAGTGCCCGAAGGGTTTTCACTGTTAAGCCTCTCTCATTTTGGTTTTTTTCTCTCAACTTTCATCGCCTTATGGTGTTTGTGAAGATTTTCACCGATAAGACTCTCATTTGTATCACTTTCTAGCTAGGGATTTGGAGTGTTGCCGATATGACTCTCTCTGCTGGGGATTCTTTTCGGCTATCAATTCATTTCCAGTCCATGATCCTCTTCTCTGTTGGGAATCGGGGTGCTATTCCTGACTTCCGTTTGTATGACTTGGCATCTTTTGAAGACTAGTCAAAAGTTCTTTCTTTGGACCATAACGTGGGGCTTTGAATAGAGCTAGAAAGAAAGGGTATTAGCGGCTCAAAACAAATCAATTTGGGTTCAAAATTTACAACCTTCGGAACCGGCTTTCTCTACATCAAGCACAACTTCTTCCCCAGTTTCTTACTTGGGGATTTTTATTTTTTTATTTTACACTATGCACACTATGCACACTATGACCGAGCCGTGAAGCGCCTACGTATCCTTTTTGAGGAATCAGGTCAAACGTAGTTCCCAATTCCTCTGTTTTTTTCATTTACCTATTATTTTCTTTTATTTTCTTTCTTTTTCTCATTTCTCCTTTCTCTTTTGTCGTTTTGTTGTTTTCTTTTCTTTTTTTTTTCTTTTCTTTTTCTTTACCTTCCATGCTTGTGTTTTCTAGTCGTTGCTACTGGTTCCGAACGAGGGGTACGAAAGAAAAACAATAAGGCTCAAAAGGGGTAACGAAGGATAAAGTGTTTAGGTAGCAGAACAAAATGCTTTCGTCATTTCAGTCTTCAAAACATGCCAAGTGCAAACAACACAATTAAACAAAGATTTGTAGCCTCTTCCGATGGTGCTGGACTTGACAATTATATTCACACATTTGCTTTTTCATTTGTCATCTCTAAAGTACCGTTGGGCAACACTCTCACTCTCATTATCATGAACGACGCTCATGTCAATTTGGCGAATCTTACTTTTAACGGTTTTCTTTATGTTTTACTTGCCCTAGTTCCGCATGACTCGAGCTCTGAATAATCTCAAACCGTCCTTATTTCTTTTAAATGTTCTGATCACCTCTCAATGGTTTTATGATTAACTTTTAAGATTAGGCCCAAACTATGTGCGCATGTCATATCACTAGAATCGGCGCTGAACAAAATGATAAAAGAACTAAACAAAAAGATGACTGGAAATAATAAAATACCGGATTTTGCATTAGACTAACGGTGAAATGGTTTGAATAACAAAACAAACAAAAACAAACCAGAATAAAATCCCAAAACAAACCTGGACAAAACTAAGCAAACTGCTATGACAAAAATGGAAAGATAAGAAAGTTTGACACAAGACAATATCCGAATTACAACCCTAAGAATAATCCGGACAACAGAAACGACAACAAAATAAGCCACCAAAAGCTTCTCTCTTGCTAACCAAGGAACGGAGCGTCCTCCCACTTTATCAAACCTGACATCTTAGCCATTGAGCTTTGCATCAATATTGCCCAGACCATTACCAACTTCAATATCATCAACCTCGGTCAACAAGTTCCCAATAGGATTCGAGTGCTTCTGTCATCAGGTGTCATCCCCACAAATTGTGCATCATGATGTACAGGTAAAGGATTCTACGCGATATTCTCGGTGTCATTGTCTTGGGTTACAATCAGGTTTTCCTAGATCTTGTGTTTCCGGCTTACCACAAACCAACCACCTTAACTTTCTTTGCGATTCAAAAACAGAACAGGTTAGAATGGACTCAGTCGGTCCTCATTATTAAGAACATCTTTTTCCCTTTTTTTTCTTTTTTTTTCATTTTTCTTTCTTTTTTTTCGATTTTTTTTTGTTGTGGTCGAATCTTATGGAGATTGCCTACGTATCATGACCCCGCATGAATCAGACCTTGCGTAGTTTGGCCAAAATGAAAGGTAACAACAATGAAATATTTTTTTTTGGAATTATCAATTTTCATAATAAAACAAACTGGGTTTCAAAGGTTTAAAAATGACCTACAAACTCGGAAATCAAACAACCCACATATTCTAATCAAAAGTTTTACAAACTCAAAAACAGACGGCCAGCTCCCTTTCTCCGTTTGACGAATGCAACCGAACGGTTATTTTTGCAAATGTGGCCCCTTCCAAATTTCACATGAATTTTGAGGTCGGGGAGGATTATTTTATGACACTTTACAGACTTGTCCATTCTTTTACGAAAATAGTCTTTCGACAACTGAAAGATACTCTAAGGCTATTTCGGCAAGAACGGTTTAAGACGCTGCCGAAGTTGGCTCGACTTATTTTGACCAAAAATCCAACCGGTATTCACCTGACCGCTGACTCTTTGTTTTTTTTCCAATTAAAATAAAAGACCTGGTGTTGCAAACACAACCTTTCAGCGTCTCGGGGACAAAGATTTTAAGGCTGTGTTAGCTAACCGGCCAAAATTCGAAAAATGACCCAAGGTGGCTGTTTATACAAAGTCAGCCTTCTGGCGTCCCTTTCGGGAACATTCGGCTATTTTTGACAAAAACAACATCACTCAACTTATTTGAGACTCTTTTTATTGTTTTTCAAAATAGAAGACCCGATATAGCAAACATGGCCTTTTAACGCCTTGGGGACGTAAATGTTTAAGGCTGTGTGGGTCAATCGGTCAAAATCTAAAAAAAATGACCCCAAAAGAGGATGTTTATGCAAGGTCAGCCTTCCGGCGTCCCTTTCGCGAACATTCGGCTATGTTTTGACAAAACAGCGTCAATCGACATATTTATGACATTTTCTTGTTTTTCAAAATAGAAAACTCAATATTGCAAACACGACCTTTCAACGCCTCGGGGACGAAGATTTTTAAGGCTGTGTGGGTCAATTGGACCAAATCTAAAAAATGACCCAAAGGTGGCTGTTTATGCAAAGTCAGCCTTCCGGCGTCCCTTTCGGGAACATTCGGCTATGTTTTGACAAAACAGCGTCACCCGACTTCTTTATGATGAAATTAAAATTTGACATATTTTTTGGGGCTATTTTAGCAAAAGGGGAGGTTGGACCCTACTAGGGTTTCCTACGTATCTCACATCTGGTGAGAATCAAACCAGCGTAGTTCGCCCAATTAACTGAACTATTTTAAAACAGGACCCCTTTTTTTTTTCATTTTTGGCAGCAAATAACAAAACCACTTTCAAAGCATGACTCTTTTCATTTTTATTTTTGGCATTTTTATAAACAACAAAAAAAAACTATTTTAAAAATAAGACTCTTTTTCATTTTCATTTTTCATGGCAAGACAAACTATTTTCCTTTTCTATTTTTGAAAACAAGACAGAACAACGACTCTTTTTTTCATTTTCAACAAACAATAAAACAACCTATTTTTCCCAAACTAAAATAAAGACTCTTTTCTTTTTCTTTTTCTGCGATCAATTTCCAAAAATAAAGACTCTTTTTCTATTTTTCCTTTGCTTTTTGTAAAACAAACTATTAAAAATAAAATAAAAAATTTAAAAAATTTCCGCAGAGTTTCGACACTATTTGGACATTGTTATTTTTTCAAAGTAGAAGATTAACCCTATACACTGCTATCTTTCTTTCTTTCTTTTTTTTCAAATTTTTCCAATATTCAAAACCGGTCAGCATGTAAGTCCAAAGCAAATAAAATGCACAAGCAGTAAGTAGGATGCATCAGGATGGTCTTTTCTGTTTCAGGTTGCTATTCCTAGACGGACCCAACCCCTGTGTTGAGTCCCCTAAGTCAAAAATGCACATGATGCAGATAAGCGTTCCTACTAGGGATCCAGTATGAAGTTGAGTTATTCTAGGTTCAGAACCTGGGTGTTTGTTCTAGACCTGGCTTACCCGAGCGGACAGCTCGAGCCGAAGGGGGCAGCGTACCGGGGATACAGAAGCTCAACCCGGCTTTGCAACTTATCCGAACCTCGTTCCAAAAATGGGATTGACTCTAAATAGAAAAGAAGTCACACGAAGTGATCCCTTTTTCATGATTTAGAAGACTCAGAGAGGAGATAGGTTTTGGCACAGTTTATATACAGTTCACAAAATATCAAAGCGGTAAAAGCAGTTAGTTAGCACATTAAGCACAGATCATGTAACAAAATCAGATAAAGCTAAACACAACAATTTATTCTAAGCTCGATTTCTAACCCTGAACCAGTGGTTCTGGGTTAATATCCCCAGCAGAGTCGCCAGAGCTGTCACACCTCCTTTTACGCCCGCGCCGCCCGCGAAGGGGCACGGAAGGGAGTTTTTTCCAATTAAAGGACAATCGAATCGGGATTTATTTATTTATTTCAGAGTCGCCACTTGGGAGATTTATGGTGTCCCAAGTCACCGATTGAATCCCGAATCGAGGAAAATATTCGACTTTCCAAATGAAGTCTGCGAACCAGAAATTCTAAGTAAGGAATTCTGTTGACCCGAGGGAAGGTGTTAGGCACCCCCGAATCCCGTGGTTCTAGCACGGTCGCTTAAATTGTTATAATGGCTAAATATCTGATTTTAATACATATTATAATTTATGTGCTTTTATCAACTTTAAACTAATTTTATTATTATTATTTTTAGAATTGCAACGTCATGAAAATGCGTTTCGAACCACATCGCAATCAATGCACCCATGGTTGTTGACACGTTTTGACTCCGTTGAGATTTGGATTTGGGTCGCATAAATGCGCACCCGAGTTTAGGGATGTAGTATTATTAAAATCGTGCCTAAAGAATCTAATGATTTATTACTTTGGAGAAGGCCGTGAAATTTGCTAAACTGCCCATCTCGAAATCTAAATATTCAATTAAACATTTATTGAGGGCCCCGCAATTTGTGCGTTTTATTGGGCGAGGCTCATCTCATTTATTTTAAAAGGACAATCCTAAAATGCCTACATTTTTCTCTATTAAATTTGTCTCTACAAAATGAAAGAGAAAAGGTCTTAATTTATTTATATGCTTGGGTTGTTATAGTTGTGTTTCGAATATGATTCATAAAATCTGAAAATGATGCAATCAGGGCAGTCCGTTGCCAATGCGGGCCCAGGCCCGACGTATATGGCACAAAACTGGACCTGGGCCATATCATTCACATGTTACTACCTAATTACATTATACTAGGTATGTTCATAGTTTGTCAAATTAAAAAAAAAACTTGGCAATCTACTTTTAATCCTAGACCATTTACATGCTGAAATTAACCAATATTATTTAGCTAAACAATATTCCTACAAGTTCCGAAACGGTATATTCGTTTAATGAACTAAGTGTTGGATGTTTAAAAATAGTCTAAATCAGCTAACATGCTTTTTGAGACATGATAATCATCCAACAATAACGAATTAATTAGACAAAGTTACTACACCATTTATTTATTTTTTAGGCAATACCTAGATAGTTTGTCCGCTAAGCTATCGTCAGATGTTGCACTATATATATTAAACATCTACATGATTCTGATTAGAGTAAGCTAAATAATTTATATATATAAATAAAATTTAGAATATAATTAAGATAAATTCAGAACTTCAACTCTTCATTTCATATTCATGCTTCATGTTTCAGTTTACAGTAACCGGCATGTCAGTTGTGTACCTGATATTGGAAGCAAAAGAAAAGGGAGATCAGCAGAAATTCAGTAGCATACAACAATAGCAACACCCAGCAACCAGTAACAACCAGCAACGAGAAACTAGTGACAGATTTCAAAATCAAGATAAAAATCCAGAAACACCGACAACAATCAACGGACAGAAGCCAAAGGAATCTTTTTAGATTTGAAAGACTAATCAATGTTCAACCCTTAATTTCTGAATCCGTATATCAGAATATTTAGATTGTATATCAGGTGTATACTACTCTCTCTTTTAATTTCCAGAATGTTTTTATTTTTATTTTTGGAAGTCTTAATATTTTCGGAATTTTTCTCTCTCTTCAATATTCAGCTCCCTCTTTCTTAATTCTGTCCAAGTCCCCTTTATTTATTACCATCTTTCAGCATTTTTTAAAATTAAAATCCACTATCTTCCACTCATCCCCCTTTTAATCCCACTACCTAATATTTTGTCCCCCACTACATTAAACAAATACATTATTCCCTCCATTATATCCTGTCCCTCATGCCTACATTAAACAATTATTATTCCCCCATTACATTATGTCTTGTCCCCCACCATGTACTATTTTAATATTATTAAAATATTATTTAATCTTAATGGATAGAGCACTCAAAATAAATAATTGTTCAGAATTTTAATTCCAAAAATACCCCTCTGACCTTACTGAAATTACCATTTTAACCCTAAAAATACTGAAATTTACCAATCTACCCCGCCAACTATAACCAATTCACCTAATCAATTCTAACCAAAATATAACAGCTATAACCAATTCCTAATCACATTTTATGAACAAACTCAAGCTATATGATGAACAACAAAGAAAACTGGAATTATTTTGACTGAACAATATTTTTAAACAACAAACCTATTTTCAGATTCAACAACAATAACAAACAAATATATTCAAATCATGGAGCTCAAATTCAAATTAAACTTAAACAAAATAAATAAACAGATTCAAATCACTAAACTCAAATGATCAATTGATCTTCAAATTAAATCCAACAAAAATTACAACAAAGATACATGATTCAAACTAAATCAAGAAATTAAAAAAAACACAAATTCACATTAAATCACTGGATTAAAAACGAATTACAAACAAAAAATAAACACGAATTAAATCTATATTAAACAACAAACATGACGGATTCAAACGATTTAAACTAACACTCTTTTATATTAAAACTAAATCCTTTTAAATTAATAAAACAAACTGAAGAAATAATTAATTGAACTTCAACTTAAATCTAGTAACATTATAATTAAACTAACAATTTCTTCCTAAAAAAACAAGAAAAATGAGACAAACTGAAAAAATAAAAAACGATAAACATGAAACTAATATCAAACATATCTGATTTCAAATCCGAAAAATATCAAACGAATTACAGACAGAAACGAAACTTAAACCAACTAACCGGATCGGAACGACGATGAAGTCGAACGAAAACAAATCTGCCCGGAAACAATTATCACACCAAAATAACTCGACGCCGAAGACGACCACGAACGGACCATCGAAGAAGATGGTCATTTGGTGTCATTTGAAAAACGAAGCAGAAGGCACCATCAACGGTGAAGAAACAAGAACGCAGCAGTAGTAGTCCACAGCTGGAAGACGCAGCCATGGCAGCAACAACGCGAAGGAGAAGAAGAAGCAACGAGCAGCAGTGCGACGTGAAGGAGGAGAAGCAGCAACGGGCAGCAGTGAAGGAGGAGAAGCATCAGCGGCCAGCAGTGCAACGTGAAGGAGGAGAAGCAACAACGGGCAGCAGCCATGGATGTCGTTGGTTGTTTGGATGGTTTTAGCGTGAGGATGAAGGGGGAAGCAGCCATGGCTGTTCGTGTTGGGGTCGATGGGACGATGAAGAATGACGTGCGTGTGTGTGTGTGTTGAGGGTGAGGCATCGTTGGACTGGGTGGTGGTGGTTGTGTTGAAGGTGGTGGAGGCGTGAGGGGGGCAGCCATGGTTGCTGGGCTTGGAGGGGTGTGGTCTTGGAGAAGAAGAGAAAGAGAGGGGGGCGGGTAGTGTAGGTTTAGTTTTAGGGTTTGTTCAAGAATGAAAAATAGAAAGGGTGGGATGAGGTTTTGGGTTATGGACTGGGTCGACCCAGTTTTAAATGGACCTGGTCGTAAGGGAAGGTTGGGTATCCTTGGGCTTGTGGTTTAAAATTGAAGAAGAGGCCTAATCCGATTTTCCTCTATTTTTTGTTCTCTTTTCTTTCACTTATTGATAAAACTAAAATGTATGAAATTAAATTATAAAAAAAATTATCTTAAAATACTAATTAACTTCTAATAATAATTATCACCCAAACTTAAACATCAATAAAATTAAATCACACAATTTGGACATTAAATGCTAAAAATGCAAAAGATGCCTATTTTTGTAATATTTCCATTTTGTAAAACAAACTTAATTACTCCTAATTGTAGAATTACATATTAAATGCAAATGTGACATATTTCTTTATTTATTTTTAATTTAACAAATAAACATGCACAGACAAAATATAAATAATTATCCAAAAGTGCCACAAAAATTCAAACATTGCACACAAAGGAAAATTGTTTTTATTTTGAATTTTTGGGAGTAATTCTCATATAGGGCAAAAATCACGTGCTCACATCTCCCAATACGACATTAAACCATAAATTGAAGCTCTATGAGTCTATTTTCTAACGCGTTAAACCTTTTATCAATACGACATCGGAGTAGAGAGGTATATGCATTTTTACGAGACTGCGCAGGCTGCTAGGTGACAAGTAGTGTGTCACCTGCTTGGTTAAATGAGAGCCCAAAAAGAGGCAATTTTGGGTCAACCAAAGAGCCCATTTAAGGGATTATCTCCTGAAATATAAACCTCATTATATATCACAAATAACCAGACCTAAACCCTTGCAAACTTCCTCCCAAAAATTACCCACAAACCTTAATTGATTTTCTCTCCCTTTCAAGTTCAAATTGGGGGTAAAACCTAGAGTTTGAAGAACCAAGATAGGAGCTGAGTTATCCAACAAATAAGGTATGTTTACTGCTTTCTTTCATCCATTTTTTCTGCTATAAATTCATGGTAAGTCATTTTATAGTTGTAAGAACTCACGGGATGGTGATCAGAAGCCATGAGTTCGAGTTATTCACTTGTAGCGAATATTTTTCTGGACTATTTTGTGTTGCTGTTGGGCTGCGTGTTTTACTACTATTGTTTGGAGTTTTGGAGGAGGTAGGGTTTGGAGAAACACTATATAACTGTAGGGTAGTGGGCTGGTTGTTTTTCATAACATTTTTGGATCGTTTGACACTACTACGATGGTCGTTTTGTCTATGAAGAGATTGGGAGTATGTTGGGCTATTTTGTAGTATTTGATGGTGTATATAAGGCTGGAAAATAATGTATATATGTTGTTATTGTTGTGTTCTTGTGTTATTGGTGTTATCTTAAATTTGGAAGAAGTAAGGATTATAGGGGAGATGCTTCCCGTTTTTATACAAAATAAACTTGTCGTTCGTTGTGCGATAGTTGTACCTTTCGTAACTTAAGGATAGTATTATTGTCATTGTTGTAGATTAAACTGTGAAGAGGCGAGTTCAACTTGGTGATTTGAAAGATTGTGATAAGGTATATTAAGGCTAAATCTTTCTTTCATTTGGCATGATCTAGTAACTACATGAGTTTGACAACGAGACATAAAGAGAGGTTCATACTCCTGAATTTATATACACTATCCTAGTCTCATAAGTTACAATATTCTCCCTTATTGGGACTTTATATTCAGTTTAGTTTTGTCTTCTTTCAGCCAAGAGAGTAGAGAGTATATATATATATATATATATATATAGTATTTTCACCACCATCATGCTATAGAGCTGAGTTATAAGAGTTCGAGCCATGACATATGTTTGCTAATGATATAGAGATATTTTCAATTAGAAAAAATTATAGCTAGCCAGAGGGCTAATATAGCAACAAGTAAGGGCACTAATAGAAGAGAGTTCTTGATGATGTGGCCCTGTTTGAGGCCCTATCAAATCGTGCATACCAGACATGCAAATTTCCAACTTAAGACCCTAAGATGGGAATATCAAATACACCCCGTGAATAGCAGGCCATGGGACTATCATAAGGTAAATGTTTAAGTTTTAACATGTAATTGAAGCAAGGTGAAAGAGGGTACGAAGTATCCAATTAGTGGAGATTATCAACATTTACAATTCAAGCAGAGAAATACAAGTACTCTGAGTTTACATTCAACAGTAATAGAAGTATGTACAATTGGTCACACCCATATCAGTTATACTCAATGGGAGCTAACATATATAGTTTAAGAGAAGGATGGAATATCAGAATCCAGCTTGGGTTAGAGTAACCCAAAATGGTGGATTGAGCCAGGAGAGCTAAAAGTGAAACAATGTTTTGTTGAGGTTTTTAGAATAATGTGATAGACAGAAATATTAGCAGGAGAATAAGAAGAGAGTAAATGAAGCATTATGAGTAAGGTATAATAAATGGGTGATAACGGTAAATCAGAATATGACAAGATGATAGAGTCTATAGTCAAATGAAGGAAAAGAGAAGAGGTGACAGGCCTTGAGACAATAAAAGAGTATATGCCACAAAGTTGTATCCTTATTTTGAGAAATGAGTTGGTGACTCTAACATGATAACTAGAAGGCTAACTTAGACCCTCTGAGTAATAGAAATTATTATGGGCTAGTAAACAAGATAAAACTAAACATGAGTTAGGGATCGAAGGATTTGATAATAGTCGACATCGTGATAATTTCAGAGATTGCGTTCCAGAAATAATAGAATGGACAACAAAGAATAACCTTTAAAGGTTATTCAAGAAGACGATTTCCTAAAGCGAGCACTGGGAGTAAAATTAAGATTAAGGGACTAAGTGTGCCAGTTACACTAGGTGTAACCCTTATGCGTAAGGAATTTAGCTATCCTTGGTATAGAAGGATTACCGCAAGGTGAGTAGGAGTTAATGAAGATGTGAAAAGATGCCAAAGATGAAGAGGTAACTATGGAATAGTAAAGGAAGAATGCAGTAAAAAGGTGAAAGGGATGAGATTGCATTTATTAGATTCTACAGATATGTTATGACTCCAGAACATTATGCAAGAATGATAGAGGGGAGATACAGTAAGGGTTCCCTCCCAGGATGTTATTGATAAATAAGTGCGAATGAACACTTGATACTTAATAAGTTAGTGCAAGTGGTAAGTTAAGACAAATGACATAACTTGAGAGAGTATACGGAATATAGATATGAGCATGGACTGTCAAGTACTTAGTAGTTGATTCAGGAAGAGCCTAGTTATGGCTAAACAAGAGGTCTCAGATAAATCAGCAGATCATGCAAGATAAACGTAGTGAAACCCAACATAGGAAATTTAGTCTCATAGATATGACACTGTAATCCTTAAGGAATATTCAGATAAGAGTTGGGGTAGTTAAAGGTACTATATAAGTATTATAGAAATAAAAGAGATTGCCACTAGGGAGATAGTGAAAATTTTAGTTCAAAAGTAAGCATACGAGCATAAAGGCACAGAGGTAAGTAAGTAAGGATAATTATAGGCGAGTAAGTACATCAAAAATTCCATCAGGTATACAATGTAATAAGGTCGTAGCTTTACAAGAGTCATAGGGTCTTCCCTAAGCACTGCAACGAAAGACTAGCTGAGAAAATAAGGAAGAAGGCTTTAACATAAGAATAGTTACCTAAAGAAGAAATGATCCTGTAACAACAGTCTCACTACAATATTGTATGCACACCATAAGAAAGTGGCACCTATCGTGACTACGGAACGAGAAGTAAAAATCCAAAGTACTATTCGAGATCATATGAGTTGCACAAAGTTCCAATATATTTGGGCACTAAGATAAGCCAGGTATTCCTGCAACACGTGGCAGAACGACCAAGAAAAGTAATTGCTTACTTTTAACAAAAGCTGAGAAGGCACGAAAGGAATTATTCGATCTATGACCCGGAGTTAGTTACATTATGAACATGCTTAAGATTTCGGAGTGTTATCCATGCAACATATACGTTGGCAATGATACAGCCATAGAATACTCTAGTATAAGTTAAAAGAAAGAATTGAGTCCACGTCATACACAAAAACCTGAATTGCTAGAAGGTTGTATCATGGATATTCCATAGCATCCACGAGGGGCTAAAGTAATAACTAATACCCTGTGCCGCAGATCAGAAGATAAAGTAAGCCTACTTAAAGGCTGAGATAGAAGAGGAAACTAAAGAGTTACATCAGCTAAATGAATTAGGAGTCCGATTATTAGACCCCGATGAGTATAGAAATCGTGATTTAGAATATTGTAGAATCACTCTAAATATTAAAGGTACAAAAGAGATAGTAAAATAGCCGTTATAGAGGTACACATATTATAGTAGAGCTTTAAGTTGTGGATGTGAATTTCACCTATGTGGAAGGGAGGTTATGAAAGAGACAAAATATATGATGCGAGATTTAAAGGTAAGTAAGGTAAAGGTAATGAAGGTATGAAATACTCAATTGCAGAAGCTTGGTAATAGTCCAGACATCAGATAGAGGGCTATAAGAATCGTGATTTAGTATCCATAAATTATACTGGTGTCATTACTAGCATATCTTCAACCCTATGGTTTCCAGGTGCTAAGAGGTCTAGTTAAGAGAGTACATAAGAGATAGAGATGGCGTGATGTTTCGTTTGAGGTTCCAGAATCACATAAGCAAATGTATGGTTCTAGAAAGTTAAAGGAAGGTTGTGAGTACTATA
Source organism: Nicotiana sylvestris (assembly GCF_000393655.2). Classification (NCBI taxonomy): domain Eukaryota; kingdom Viridiplantae; phylum Streptophyta; class Magnoliopsida; order Solanales; family Solanaceae; genus Nicotiana; species Nicotiana sylvestris. The sequence goes on from NC_091063.1 coordinate 57,700,638, forward strand.
AATAGATATTTATAGGTCGCAAGCTAAAGTATGGTAGAGCAACAAGCTTTTAGGAAGACAAGAGTAAGGATAGGAAGAGGTGATTGAGAAAGTGAAAAGAATTGGTAAAGCCTCTGGATTAAGCCCATCAGAACAAGAGAGTTAATGATTTCCGTAAGTTATAGAATCCTCTGTATAGCCTGAATTAACTCAGAGGAGTTTAATACTAGGAGAATTTAGAAAAGATGGAATGTTGCCCTAATGGTAAAATAAGGGTGTAATTATGATATATAAAAGGATGGCGTTTAGACCTTTGGTTGGGTAATGATTCAAAAAAATGGATTTCATGAATGGTACAGGATTAAATACCCCTATAAGGTGAATCACGTTGGGATGCTATGAAATACAGCCAATGAAGTATTGTATCATCCCTAGGGGATCGGGCAAATAACTTCAGATGTTCTCCGATTCAACGTGAGCCTTAATGACATATATTACAAAAGAGGTTTCAAATGATCAATGATAGATTATAGATCAACATTAAGGTAAATCAACAATAGATGGGGACAAGTTCCAAAGTACGAGATGGGATTTGTTTGTTATTATTAAGATGAATAGTAATGAGGAAGCACTAAAGGACTTAGATTTATATATATTAAGCAGCGAGAGAGTAACCTGGAGTTGGGTAGCAAACCTCGCAATAATAAACTGAAGTAAGTGTTATGGTGTAGTATAGCCTACCTATATGTAGTAAATCCATAAGGATAAATATACAAGGATATGAAACAAGATATAGCAATAGTCGTAAGTTCGACAAAGTACCATGCGAAGGACTTCAGTACACCTATAGATGCCTAGAGGGACAACCTGCCATAGTTCTGTATATATTCACAAAGTGAGGCCTAGAGATTGCTAAAAGCCGAAGGAAGTAGGAGAGAAGAGTCGCATAGGTACACATACATGCTGCATGATAGAAGGTTGTAATAGCTACGAGATTTGAAAAATTCCGACAACAAGTCATGGTGTGAGAAAGAGACCTAAAGGGGGGAATGCCCTAGTCTTCGAATTTATACACAAAGTTGCCTAGATTGCAAGGACAATAGTAAAATATTCGTAGAGATATGGGTTATAAGACTAATAGGTGCATCAATCAACATTCAAGGACGAATGTTCCAAAAGGGGGAATGATGTTACACCCCATGTTTTTGTACGTGAGAGTATTCGCAAGGCAATTGATGTAAGCTCAGAAATGAGATCAAATTTGAAAGTGCATAAATTAATTTAATCATGTTAAAAAGGAGGTTACAAATATTTAAGATCATGATTACCAAATACCAAGAGGGTTTGAAGGCTTCGAAGCTAAATGAATTAAAGAAAATAAGTTTCGTCGGAAGTCGACAAGTTGGGAATGTTGTAACATGTACTTTTGGGGCGAGAATAGGGTGTTTAATATTATAAGGAGATTATGTTATGAGTTATTTTAGTCATATGATAGACGTGTGTTATGATTTAAAGTCAAGCGAGTTGTGGAACAAAAGTTGAAAAAGGTCATCACAAGTTACATTCATAAATGAGTTGAAACTTAGGTCAAATGTAACTGCTATTTTCTCCCAATATACTTAGAGTTATGGGGCGTTCTTTCACCCATAAAATGGAAGTTCTATGAGTCTATTTTCTAACTCATTTTACCTCTTATCAATACGACAAATACGACATCGGAGTAGAGATATATATGCATTTTTGCGAGACTGCGCAGGCTGCTAGGTGACAAGTAGGTGTGTCACCTACTTGGTTAAATGAGAGCCCAAAAAGAGGCAATTTCGGGTCATACAAAGAGACAATTTAAGAGCTTATCTCCTAAAATATAAACCTCATTATATATCACAAATAACCAGACCTAAACCCCTGCAAACTTCCTCCCAAAAAGTACCTACAAACCTTAATTGATTTTCTCTCCCTTTCAAGTTCAAATTTGGTGTAAAACCTAGAGTTTGAAGAATCAAGATAGGAGCTGAGTTATCCAAAAAATGAGGTATGTTTACTGCTCTCTTTCATTCATTTTTTCTACTGTAAATTCATGGTAAGTCGTTTTATAGTTATAAGAATACACGGGACGGTGATCAGAAGCTGTGAGTTTAAGTTATTCACTTGTAGCAGACAGTTTTGTGGACTATTTTGTGTTACTGTTGGGCTGCGTGTTTTACTACTATTTTGTGGAGTTTTGGAGGAGGAAGGGTGTGGCGAAATACCATATAACTTTAGGGTGGTGGGCTGGTCGTTCGCCATAATATTTCCGGGTCGTTTGACACTACTACAGTGTTCATTTTTTGTACAAAGAGATTCGGGTGTGTTGGGCTATTTTGTAGTATTTGATGGTGTATATAAGGCTGAAAAATAATGTATATATGTTGTTATTATTGTGTTCTTATGTTGTTGATATTATCTTGTATTTGGAGGAAGTAAGGATTATAGGGGAGATGCTGCTCGTTTTTATACAAAATAAACTTATTGTTCGTTGTGCGATAGTTGTACCTTTAGTAAATTAAGGATAGTATTATTGTCATTGTTGTAGATTAAGGTGCGAAGAGGTGAGTTCAACTTGGTAATTTGAAAGATTATGATAAGGTATGTTAAGGCAAAACCTTTCTTTCATTTGGCATGATCCAGTAACTATATGTGTTTGACAACGAGACATAAAGAGAAGTTCATGCTCCCAAATTTATACACACTATCCTAGTCTCATAAGTTATAGTATTATCCCTTATTTGGACTTCATATTTAGTTTAGTTTTATCTTCTTTTAGCCAAGATAGCAAAGAGTATATATATATATATATATATATATATATATATATATATATATAGAGAGAGAGAGAGAGAGAGAGAGTATTACAGTATTTTCACCACCATCGAGCCATAATCGATGGGCAGGCCCCTATTGGGTAACCTCTAATTAGATTGTGAGTTATATACTGAGCTTACGGTGGCCGAGCACCTATGAGCGAGCCCAGAATGGAAAAGATACAAAGACTAGTATGGCTGAGTGCCTATGAGCGAGCCTACTATGGCAAAATAGTTAGACATACCAAGCCTTATAGGGTCGGACATCTACTTTACATACTATATGGAGAGAGTTGAGTCAGTATCAACAGGTAAGCATATCTTCAAATTATCTTTGACTCTAAGTTACATTCAGTTATTATATTATCAGTTTAGTTTTAGCTTTCAGTTATTCTATTGCCTTACATACTCAGTGCATTATTTCGTACTGATGTCCCTTTTGCTGGGGACGATGCATTTCATGCCTTTAGGTCCTCATTAACAGTTGGATAGACCCTCCTAGTAGATAGAGTCCAACATCAACTTGGTTGGTAACATTAGTTGCCTGGTCTAGACCTTGGAGACTATTTTATATATATAGATTTGATGGGTAGGTCGAGGCCCTGTCCCGACCATGGTACAGTTCATTATCTCTAGAGGCTTATAGATGAGTCCTGTATAGTTTGTATATCAGTAGATTTTCATGGCGGCCTTGTCAGCTTCCACAGTTATATGTGTGTGTGTGTGTGTCTATATGAGCTTTTGGGTATGTTTACCCCACAGATTAGAGAGACGTTATTTTCAAACGATTCAGAATATGGCCTTATCGGCCTAAGTTGAGGGTTACCCCTCCAGAGTCCATAGTTACAGAGTGGTACACTCAGGCCGAGTACAGCACCGGGTGCCGGCCATGCCTCTTCAAATTTGGGCGTGACACCCCAAAGAGAGACACTAGGCCGAATAAACCCCTAATCAAGGAGTTCCTGAAGCTACTCTTTCAACTCCGTCGGTGCCATACGATACGGTGGAATAGAAATAGGCTGAGTGCCCGACACCAAATTAATACCAAAGTCAATATCCCTATCCAGTGGCGTACCCAGCAGGGCTGCAGGAAACATATTGGGAAAATCCATCACTACCGGAACAGAATCAATACAAGGAGTCTTTATACTGACATCCCTCACAAAAGCTAAGTATGAGAGATAATCTTTCCCAACCATCCGCTGGGCCTTCAGAAATAAAATCACCCTACTGGGGACAAAATCTGTTGAACCTCGCCACTCAATCCGTGGCACACCTGGCATAGCTAACGTCTCTGTCTTAGCATGACACGGAAATAGCTAATCCATTCCTAATATCACATCAAAGTCCACCATATAAAGCAACAAAAGGTCCACTCGGGCCTCCAAACCCCCAGTAGTCACCATACACGACCGATACACACGGTCAACAATAATAGTATCGCCCACCGGAGTAGATACATGAATAGATAAAACAAGAGACTCATAGGGCATATCCAGATAACGAGAAAAATATGATGACACATATGAAAAAGTTGAACCAGGATCAAATAACCCAGATACATCTATGTGGCAACTGAGACAATACCTGTAATCACGGCATCTGAAGCAATAACATCTGGTCTAGTTGGGAGTGCATAGAAACGGGCCTGACCACCGCCGGATCGACCTCCCTCTCTAGGGCGACCCCTAGCTGACTGACCCCCACCCCTGGATGCCTAAGCGGCTGGTAAAGTCACTAGAGCTAAAGTCTAGGGTTGACTCCTCTGCTGAGATGGTCTCTCAAGAAGATGAGGACACTGCGTCCTTATATGCCAAACTCTCCACACTCGTAGAAACTCCCTAGTGTGGGGAAAGGGGGCTGAAGGGAACCCCTAGAACCGAAATGACCAGTAGAAGGACCTGGCATGGAAGAGCCCTGAACTGATGGAGCACGAGATGAACTCTGGGCTGGTAGGGCACTAAGTGATGAATGGCCCTGATGAGAACTATGGTCGGATGATGCCCTACGATGAACTGGGCTAGGGCCTCCTGAAGACCTATAATAACAATCGGCATAGCCGGTGCCTGAGCTGGTATTGCTGGAGTGTCTGCAACTAGGACTTGATCCTGAACTGGGGCGGCTGGTTGATCTGCAGGTGCTTCCCTTGCTATTGTGCAAGCTACACCCCTACCCCGGCCTCGACCGCGTCCTCGGCCTCTAATGGCCCCAACTGATGGTACTGGTGGTCGTCCATCCTAACCGGTAGCACGTGTCTTCACCATCTGTGAGAAAATTGAATAAAAGAAGTTTAGTACAAGAATCAACGGATTCGCACGACAGAATTTCAAGAATATGAAGTTTTTCCTAAAGGTTCTACAACCTCTCGAGGATACGTTTAGATATTTCCATACCGATCCGCGAGACTATACTAATCTGGCTCATGACCCGTGAGACCTATGTAATCTAGGATCTGATACCAACTCATCACGACTCCAAATACCTCGATCGTGATGGCATCTATCAGAATATTAGGTCAGCCAAAACAACACAAACAATATGGAAGATCTTTTGTAAAATTTGTTTTCTAAACAGATTAAGTCTCAAATCTTTCATTTTTAAAATATCCAAAAGAAATACGCGGAAACAAGTATCTAACTACATTAACATAGCCTCGAATCTGATGTCACTAGTCATGAGTCACTAAGTATAACTCAACACTGTCTACTTAATACAAAATAAGTCTGAAATATAAAGTACTAGGATAGGAAGAAGAAAGGTAGGCTGCGAACACTGTGTAGCTACCTGGCTATCTCCGGAAATACTCAGAAGCTGCTGAAAACTCTCACTCTGATGTGCGGGCACCTGGATCTGCACACAAGGTGCAGGGACTAACGGAGTACACCAACTCAGTAAGTAACTAAAGTAAATAAAGTCTGAGTATAGTGATGAGCATTTTAAAAAAAATCATATGCATAAATTATCAAGAATCTCAACAGAAATATCAAAGTCAAATCTGCAGTTCAATAACCAAATATCTCATAAAACTCCAGTTTCAATGAAAATCCTTTAAATAAGCCCCTCGCGCAAAGTATCACTCATAAGTATAGCCCCTCGAACAAGCCTCTCAGTCACTCGTGACTCAACTTTCATCAATCAGTACTCACACTCAGCACTCCAGCTCAATAGATATATATCATAATAAATATCGCTACAGCGTGCAGCCCGATCTATAATATATAGTCGACTACACTCACTAGGAGTGTACAGACTCTGGAGGGGCTCCTATATCCCAAATGATATATCGCTGCGGTGTGCAACCCGATCCATATATATATCATTGCAGCGTGCAGCCTGATCCATATATATAAATATCATCCTCACCATCAGGTCCTCGACCTCTCTCTCAGTCACTAACCTCACAGTCACTCGGGCATTTTAGTGAAAATCAGGGAACTCAGCCCAAACAGTTTTCTTATATTTGAAAGTAGAGTAATGAAACTGAATCAATAATAAACAGGAAAAAATCATGATTGAGGATATGCTTTCAAATCAAAATAGTAATTAGTAAAATACCCCTAAGGGTCCAAACAGTTTGGCACAAGGCCCTAAACATGGCATTCAACCCAAGTTAACAGATTCATTTCTAAAATACATGAATATCATATAAAGTTTTATCAAAATATGCAACTCTACGATCGCCATGGGACGAACCAAGTAACAATCCCTATGGGGGCACGCCCACACGCCTGTCACCTAGCATGTGTGTCACCGCATTTGTCAAAACAGTACAAAATTTTGGGGTTTCATACGCTCAGGTCTAGTTTTACAGTTGTTACTTACCTCAAACCGGATGAAATCATACTCCCCGACGACCTTGCCTCTCGACTCGGCCTCAACTCGCGTCGAATCTATCCAAAATAAAAATCATAACATCAATATATCCTAAGGGAACAAAGTCCACGCGGATATAATCAAATTACATCAAAAATCCCGAAATTGTTTAAACTCGACCCCAGACCCACGTCTTGGAATTCAATAAAAATTACATCAATAGAATCCTTATCCTTCCATGAGTCCATATATACCAAGAACATAAAAAATTGACCTTATATGGCCCCTCAAATCCCCAAATTTACCTCTCCAATTTCAAGCCCTAACTTCCCCAATTTTTCACCCTTAATCTCATAAATTTCATGTTTACACAACTGAAAATCAACATAGAATCGAGTTTCAGATTCAAGAAACTCACCTCAACGGAAACCCCCTTGATTCCCTCTTCAAAACCCTCTAAAAAGCTTCAACTCCGGATAAAAATGATGAAAAACAACCCAAATTTCGCGAAGGGGAACTTATATACTTCCTGACCTAGGGAGTCCGCACATGCGGTCCTTTTCCCGCATTTGCGGTACCGCTTCTGCGGTCTAACCAACCGCATATGCGGTTTTCACTTATTTCCCTAGAACCGCATCTGCGACTCCCTACCCGCACCTGCGGTCACGCAGGTGCATACCTTCTTCTGCACCTACGGCTTCTGCCCTTTTCACTTGTGGCCGCATCTGCATCTACTTCCTCGCTCATGCAGACGTTGCACCTGCGGTCCTCTAACCGCAAGTGCGGTTATGACAGAACCAGTAGCTTCAGCTGCACTCTCAAATTTCCAAACTTCTGATAACCATCTGAAATCATCCTGAGGCCCCCAACACCTCATCCAAAAATACGAACAAGTCACAAATCACTGTTCAAACTTATACCAACCTTCCGGACACTCAAAACAATATCGAATCATCAAAATACTATCGGATTCAAGCCTAAGGTTTCCAAAACTTCTAAATTTCGCAATCGATTAAAAACTCTATCAAACCTAGTTTGAATGACCTGAAGTTTTACACACATCACAAATGACACAACGAACCTACTACAATTTCCAGAATTCCATTCCAACCCCAATATCAAAATTTCCATTACCAACCAGAAAACGCCAAAATTTCAATTTTGCCAATTCAAGCCTAAATCTACCACGGACCTCTAAAATATATTTTGATCTGGCTCCTAAGTCCCAAATCACCTAACGAATCTATACAAACCATAAAAATCATATTCCGAGATCATTTACTCATAAGTCAACTTTCGGTTGACTTTTCCAACTAAATGGCCAACTTAAGAGACTAAGTGTCTCATATCACTCCAAAACTGTTCCAAACCCGAACCAACCAACACTATATAATGAAATGTAGTTGAACAACACATAAGAAGGCAAAAATGGGGAGAACGGGACTGAAACTCATGAAATGATTGGTCGTGTCATTACATTCCAAGTCGAATTCCAAAAATTAGAATTGTGATATATCAAGCAGCAAAACTTGTTGATTCAACCCCTTTATACTCTCATAGAAATTGATGTCCAAGTCGATGGTATTCTTCATCTTACGAGTCAAACTTTGACTCCGCCGGTTAGTAAATTATTATACAAAAAATATGTATTAAAAAGTTATGATATATTTTCCCATGATAAGTATAATTAAATGTTGCTATTAATGACTTCGATGAACCAAAGGTACCTCAGTAAAGTTGACTTCCATATTTGAAAAAAAAACATCCCTTTGAAGATTTATTAAATATCAGGGCCACATCCTACATTAGTCATTCAGGAATACGAGAGATGAGTTCATGATGTTATCCTTCTTAAACATGATCAAAAGTAAGTTTGTTTCCCGATCTATAATGTATGATTTTATCAATTATTATGTCGATATAATATTTATTCCAATTCCTTGTAGAAAGGATAAGGAAGAACATTACAACAAAAACAAGTCAACACCGCCTATACTGTTGGATTTTGGAATTGATGAAGTCACTTCAAAAAATTGGTTTTACTTTCTCTCATTTGATGGTAAACTATGGAATGACGATGTAAGATATAACCCTTGTACATTCAGTTTAATTCATATTTTTCTGATTGGTTTGTCTAAGTTTATATTTTATAATTTTTTATTGACATACAAATTATGTATTCACTGTATACATATTTTTGAATATAGTGTATTCAGACATATTCTTTATTAACAGAAATATAGTTAAACACTATATTCAATATATGTGCCTGTTTTATCTACTGCTCTTTGAATTCAATGAATTTATGTGTACTTAGTGTATTTAACTGTATTCAGATTTCAATTTGTTTCACTATTTTGTCTAGCATTTTGTTAAAAGCAGTTTGTATTCTTCTTTAGGTATAAAACTGTATGCCTTATTGAGAGATGTTTTTTATTTATTACTCCCTCCGTTCCAATTTATGTGAACCTATTTGATTGGGCACAGAGTTTAAGAAAAAATGAAGAATTTTGGAATTTGAGGTCCTAAACAAGTCAAAAAAGGGCCCAAAGTATTTGTGTGGTTATAAAAGCTTCTCATTAAGGGTAGAATTGTAAGTTTAAGCTAAATTATTTCCAAATTTAGAAAGGGTTCATTCTTTTTGGAGCAGACCAAAAAGGAAATAGGTTCAAATAAATTGAAACGGAGGGAGTAGTATATATTTAACTGCATGCAAAGTGAAATACTTAAATGTATTCAGCAGTATGTATCTAACTGTACACACTATATTCAATTTGTTTTCAGCAGTACTAACTTCTATAATCAGTTCCTTCAACATACAGTACCTGTATATAAGTTTCTCCAATGAAGTTTGTTTTCCTTTTTTAAATTCAATGTACTGATGCTATGTATTCAATTTTATATGTAGCATATTGATGTCATATTTTACTATCTGGGAAAAAAGAGCAAGTACAAGCAAACCACCACATTCAAATATACCATTGTTGGTTATATATTCAAGACAAGAATTGTTGAAATCTTCGACAGGTATGCTGATACAAATAGTAATGCAAATGTATCCAAGGAAGAAGATGTGGTATGTGAGTACATAAGGGGATACGGATTGCTAGCTAATGTACCATGGCATAAGGTTGAGAATGTCTTGATACCATTCAAGTTGAAGGACAAACTTCATTGGATATTGACAGTTGTCTCATTCAAGGAGAGATGTATCAATGTATATGACTCATACCGATCAACAGGTCATGATGCCTTTGTGGGTTCTAAGATAGATAAGCTTGCTAAGTTTGTACCTCTATATCTATCGATCAATGGTTTTTATAGAGATAAGCAAGGCATAGATTGGTCTCATGAACCAGCATACAATGATAAGGCACAAACTGATCCCTTTGATGTTGTTTTCATTTCGAATCAGCCTCAACAAAAGGTTGTGAGCATGTATGTATTCAATCCTATTTCTTGTATCATTTATAACACTAATAATATGAATTATATTTAATTGTGTCAATCTACATTTTCAGGGATTGTGGGTTGCATGTCGCGGCATACACAAAGTAGGGCTGTGCACGGATCGGATCGGATCGGATTTAGCATATTTCGGATTCGAATTTCGGATTTCGGATTCTAGAAAATGCAATCCGAATCCGATCCGAATTATATCGGATCGGATCGGATTTTAAAGTTTGGATACGACCGGATATCGGATCGTATTATTATACCTCAAAGTTAAACTAATATGTATATTTTCTTTGTAAAAGAGGCAATACATTAAGAAAAATTCATGTCTATGCAATTATGAGAGTACTATGGTGCCAATATAGCTAAATCTAGCAATTGTAAAGGTAGTAACTTGGAGGTTGATGTAAATTAAAGTGTAGTATTTATACATGTCCTAATAATTTCGGATTTCGGATTGGATTGGATTAAAATATACCAGTTCGAAATCCGATCCGAAATCCGAAATTTTAATAAACATAAACCGAAATCCGATCCAATCCGAAATTCAAAATTGAATCGATCGGTTCGGATTTCGGATATCCGATCCGAATGAACAGCCCTGACACAAAGTATCTGAGCACTTTTGGTTTGGTTTCACAAATAACATTTGATGCCAATTTACTCTGTCCAAGATATGGTGCCCTCCTTTGGGACAATGCTATACGAAATATAGACGTCGATGCCATAATCAAGAATAAAGCACCCGCAAAGATTGTTAGGCAAATCACAGATTCAGAAACTTCTATGAAAATAGTTTTAGAATAGTTTTCTGTGAAGATGTATTTTGAAGATGGTTTCTCTTAAGATAATTTATGAAGATAGTTTTTTAACATAGTTTTCTGTGAAGAATAGTCTTCTGTGAAGATATTTTTTGAATCTTAGTAAAGAATACATTATGGTTTTAGTCAACCTATTTTGTTTATAGAATACATAAGTTTTTTGTCTATAAGATGTTGTTGAGGGAATACATAACAGCCTTTACGTGATGTTGTCTTCAGTTGATTCAATTTATCTAAAGCTTCAATGTGTTTATCCAGCTATATGTATTCAACAGTATGTATTCAATGTAGTTCAGTATGTATTCTTATGTATTCAGATATATTTTTAATTAAAATCAGTTATATTTTTCCCATATATGTTAAGTAGTAAATTTGTAATGCAAGTCATGTATTCACTCTATGCACTATATTTACTGAAGTTATTGGTTTCTATATTTTCAAATTATTCACTGTATATAACGACCCGACCGGTCGTTTTGAGCTCAAGTGTTGTTGTGATGGCGTCTATCATGGTACTAGGCAAGCCGACACATTTCAAAAGTACTTTGATATTTCATTAAAAGTTAAGTCAACGCTATTTCATAATACAAACTTCATAAGAGAGTTGAACTCAAATAAAAATGCGGAAAAGATAGCCCAGCATCAGGGTGTCACTAAGTCATGAGAATCTAAAACCAATATAGAATTACAGTTTACAATAGTCCATTAATGCCAAACCAGGGATAAGAAGCGATGGAGGCATGATAAGTAAGTAAAGCCATGACTGAGTACAAGACATCAAATAGCAGTTGATTCAACAAGTAAATAACCTCTACACAGTCATTTCATTTATCCTTATCATGAGTGCTAACATGAATTTCTGTCAAATTTCAATGATATTGAGAGAAACATATAGCTAATAACAGGTTACTTCAATTTACAATTTTTAAGGGACGGACCAAGTCACAATCCTCACGATGTATACCCACACGCCCGTCACCTAGCATGTGCATCACCTCCAAAATAATCACAATGTCCGAGGTTTCATACCCTCAAGACTAGATTTATAATTGTTACTTACCTCAATTCGAGCAAAATCTTACTCTGTGATGCCTTTGCCTCTCGAATCGTCCTCCAAACGCCCTGAATCTAGCCACAAGAAGTACTATACCATTAATATATTCTAAAGGAATCAATTTCACAAGAAAAACTACTAAATTAGACCCAAAACCCGAAATTGGCTTGAAACCGGCCCTCGGGCCCACGTCTCAAAATTAGAAAAAAGTCACAGAACCCGAAATTTCATTCACTCACGAGTCTAACCATACCAAATTTACACAAATACGATAACAAAATCTCATTCAAAACCTCAAAAATCCAACTCAAGAACACTTCCTCTTTTTGCCCAATTTTGCGGGTTGATTGTGCAAGATCATGTCAACGATGAAGAAAGAATCTTGGTGGGTTCCAGGTTTATGCAATGATAGCTTCAAGCTAAGTGGGAGAGGCCCACCACCTATGATTGGATTGTATGGCTCTCTGCTGTGAGGTTTTTGGTTATCAGCATATTGATGGGTTATTAAGACTAAGGAAAGAGAACATCAGTGGTAATTGGAGCAAAGGATTTGAGGAATGTGTACTTTAATTGGCCATATCGATTCACGTTCAGGCTTTGGAAAGACTCGGGATTTATACTTCATGTAGAAATGAGTTACAAGGAAGGTGATTCGGTCGGGTGCTTCTTTGGGAGGGTGTTCAAGTGATAGCAGAGCCTTGGAGTTGATTATATTCGGGACCAAGTCAGAGTGGTTGACTCTCAACAACGGTCCTAGTGGATTCAAAAGTTAAAGTGTGGTTTCCTGGGGATTTTGAGACCGTAGTATGGTTGAGTATCGAGCTTTTCTAGCGAATTATGAGAAGGGGCTTGGAGTGTTCTATGTTATCTTCAGTCTGCGGTGTAACATGAGAGGAATGGGAGAAAATTACTTTGGATTCATAGAGGAATTATCATAATAGGTGTACCAGTTAAAGATGTGAATATGCGCATAAGGAGGGTATGGGATGGTTTGTGGGAATTGAGATAGCATGTTCTCGTGAAATGAGGTCACTCGGGATGAGAGCGGATATGAGTTCATTATGTTTGAATGGAGCTATTATTATTTCTAAGGAAATTTAAGAATGAATTGGGAGAATACGGGTCGCTAACAATTGTTGAATTGGCATGATGGTGGCAATGATCAGTTCCTTCAGTGCGTGGAATTATGCATGTGATTTTTGGCAGTATGTGCGAGGCTTGACGTCCGTCGTAACTGATTATATTTGGATGTATTCGAGTATTATAGCCTATTATGTGTAGGCAGATCCCAGAAGATTTATGGTGGTTTAGACCACTACTTGAGGATTGTATTTTCTACGGTTATGGGAATTCAGTCACGTGTTGCAATGATTCTCCTGAAATAAGTAAAGTGAAAGGTTTCTACAAAATGAAGTGTGTATCCTATAGTGGTTCAGGAGTTACGATGAAATTCTTTGCTTCTCGTGTATTGGTAAGATAGGTGCGGTGAGCGACATGAAATTTGAAAGTTAAGGATCAAGGTTGTAGTTCGGTGTTGACAAGAATGTCACAAGCTCGGATGAGCATAAAAGGATTTAGATGGTTAGAGTAAGCTGGTGTTGTCTTTAGTGTCACCTGATATTGGTGTCTCGTGTAAGAGGCTTGGTGTACTGATTTGTGGATTCTTGATTCGCTTTACAACATTAGTATGGCCGGTGGTATGGATGTGCAGACTTGTTACCTGGTGCGGAAGTTTGTGGGAGCGTATTACATGGGAAGATGGTATAAGTGTGACAGGTAGTCACCTAATTGAGTAAGACTGAAACCATGTATGGAGATTAGGGTACTATCGTTAATGTGAGAATTTATGCCTGAAGTGTGCTCGGTTCATTTGGTTGTGGACTATGGAAATTTATTCTGGATTTGACGGTTGTTCTTGTGTATCAAAAAAGGGTCATTGTGAATCCTTGAAAGGTTACTATCCTAGTGTCGTATGATCAGAATCGACTTGAGGTTCGTGGATGGATCTAAATATGAATATAGGCTCTATATCAAGCCGGATGTGTTCATTTCACCAAAGAGCTCCTTATGGAGGAGTATTCAGGCATTGGATGTTATTTTGTCGTCGACTATTTCATGAAATACTATATTGTGCCGTGTGGGTTGTGAAACGGCTTGACTAATTGCATATGTATTGAGGTTCCGCGTAGTGATGGTGTTCTGTGAGAAGGATGGCTCTCGAGATGCAAATCATATGTTGCACCTTAGTTGTGCTTGAGGTTTGTGGTGTATGGCGCTATCTATCTCCCCAGGATTTGTATTATGCACTTCACGTGCTTGTGGTTGATATTTGGGTATTTCCCAGGTAAGAGCATTTTAGCTCGTTAAGTATTTCCTTTATAAGATTACAATATGTGGGTAGGGTGGCACGCAACCATAGGTACATTATTTGGATCGGATGGCACGCCACCACGGGTATCATGGTTAGATTGGTCTGCACGCTGCAACGGTATTATGTGCGGAGCGGGTTGCACACCGCAACAGTGTGATGTTGAGTAAATTTCCCGATATCTACCCTTGTGTGTTTTGTTTCTCATTTTCTAAGGAAGTTTCATAACATCCCTTTGGTTGTTTAATTAGTTGCATAGGCTTAGTAGTTCTTTCCAGAGTTCATTTTCCTCATATATCACATTCAAATTGTGGCTTGTTGGCACATGGTGGCATCATATAAGACTTTTGGTAGTGTCTGAGGTGGCTTATTGCCTGAGCAGCTTGTACTGGGTGAGACAAGATTATTGGACCTGGGATAAGTGTGATCAGATTTGTATGAAGCACATTACAGAGTAAATATTTATATTCAAGTCCAGAATGAGGTAATGGTCCTTGTCAAGAGTAGGAACTCAATGATTGGTTGACTCGGCAGTTGGTTATGAATTCCTACACATCTCTTCCATCGTGGCAGTATTGCAAGAGTTGGAATAGGACTTATATGAGTCATGAGGTGTGTTGTGAGCATCAGATTCGTGAAATTTTAGCTATCATTAACAGAGGATATCCTTATGGTCATGTGGATTATGCGGTGCATGGTGTGGATTTAGAAAAGGTATGAAAACATGTATTAATGCAGCGTGTAGTAACTGATACGGTGTCCGTGTGTCGAAAGCAGGCCTGGTGGAAAATTTCGGATGTTTGAATTTGGCTCTAAGGCTAATTTGACTAAGTAAAAGGGAATCTTTAGATTGGCTCAAGCTAGTGTGCTCTGAGTTATGGTAGCACGGGTAGGTGCACGAGGTGTTAAATAGTGACTTCAGACAACTCCAACACAGTCTTTAGCTCATTCGAGGACGAACATATGTTTAAGTGGGAGAGAATGTAATGATCGACCAGTCATTGTGAGCTCTAGCGCGTCGTTCGACAGTTTGAGACCATGAGTAGCTTCACTTCAGGTATTATGACTTGTACATGTGGTCGGAATTGAGTTTCAAGAAGTTCGGAGTTGATTTAGAGAGAGAATTCTTATTTCGGAAGCTTTACGTTGGGAAAATTCACTAAGGTGTATTTTTGAGTAAACAACCTCGGAATTGGCATTTAAAAGTTCTAACAGGTTCGTATGATGATGTTGAACTTAGGCATACATCTGGAATGGGTTTTGGATGACCCAAGAGCATTTCAGTGCCTATTGTGGAAAGTGGGCATTTTGGAAGTATTTCCTAAATTTCAGTTGGAGTGTATTTCAATGTTATCAATATTTGTTTGGAATTTTGAGTCTGGCAATAACTCCGTATGATGATTTTGCTATTAGGAGCGCGTCCGGAAGTGGATTTGGAGGTCCGTAGGTCATTTCGAGGTCATTTGGTGAAAGTTAGAAATTTGAAGGTTTTTGGAAAGTTTGACTGAGAGTGAACTTTTTGATATTAGGGTCGGATTCTGATTCTAGTAGTTGGAGTAGGTCCGTAATGTCGAACATGACTTGTATGCAAAATTTGAGGTCAATCGAACATGATTTGATAGGTTTTGGCATCGAATGTAGAAGTTTGAAGTTATAAAGTTCATTAAGCTTGATTTGGGGTGCGATTCATGGTTTTATCATTTTTTGGATGTGAGTTAAGGCCTCGGACAAGTTTGTGTTATATTTGTAAACTTGTGTGGGTGTTTGGTTTGGAACCTCGAGGGCTCGGGTGAGTTTCAGATTTGTTTAGGTTGTGTTGCACTTGTTTTTGATACTTCATCGTCATTTCTTCAACCATATAGGGTACCACATTAAGCAAATGATCTCCAAATTCAGTTTTTATTGAACCATTTGATATACGGATCCATAGCAAAAAGAATCATCGAAATTGGACATCGTATGAGAGAGTTATGCCCATTTCTGTGTTGGAAAAAACTGTTGGTTTCTGGTGTGGTTGCAATTGCGAACATCTCAATCGGTATTGCTATGACCAATTCGCAATTGCCAACTTTTTGTTGCAAATACAACCTTTTCCAGCACTGCTCTTGTTAGCAATTGAGAAGGCTTCTTCTCTTTTCTGAGGGTTCGCAAATGCGACATCTGCAACTTGTTTTCAGCTGCGTAACTCTGGTTTTTGCTTTATTTTATCATATTTTGAACCCTAGGTCCGAGAGTGGGCGATTTTGAGAGAGGATTTTCGTATCAAATCATTGGGTAAGTTCCTCTAATCAATTTTCAATTATATCTTGTGATTATACCTTAGATTTAATATCAAAATTCATGAAAATCTAAAGGAGAATTTGTAAAATCTTTCAAAATGTAAAATGATGATTTGAAGGAGGAATTGATATCAAAATTTGATAATTTTGGTATGGTTGAACTTGTATCGGAATGGGTATTTGGGTTTTTTATAAATTTTATCAGGTTTCGAGGTGCGGGCCCGGGGAGTTGACTCTTGCTGACTTTTTGCAAGTTGTGTAAGGATCATAGCTTTCTTAATTGGAATTGTTTTGTCATGCATTGTTTGATTTGTTTAATTCATCTTTGATTAGATTGAGCCAAACAGTATTGAATTGGTAAAGGGAAATCTAAATTGAGTATTGAGTTGGCCGAATTGAGGGTTTGAGCATAATCTTTGACTGGAAAGTGGGCTTTAAGGCGAGGTAAGTCTCCTTTCTAACCTTGTAAGAGGGTATTAACCCCATAGGTGAAATAATTTGATATATGTTCCTAATTGTGGGGGCTACGTATACATGACGAGAGTCCATGTGTGTGACGACCCGAAGGGTCATCACCGTAATTCTTCCTTGTTCCGCGCTTTTGAGGCCTTGAAAACCTCGCTTTTAGTTGCCTCGATTGGCGTGCGTAGTTCGAGCGCGTAGCCGGAAAGTTTTTATGTTAGAATATGTGAATTATGTGAAACATTTGATGAATTTTGGTATTAATATGCATAATGTTGACATCGGTCAACATTTTGGGTAAACGGACCCGGACCTGTGATTCGACGGTCCTGGAGAGTCCGTAGAAAAATATGGGACTTGGGCGTGTGCCCGGAATCAAATTCTGAGGTCCCAAGCCCGAGAAATGAATTTTTTAAAGAAATTGTTTTTTCTGAAATTTGATATGAAAATTTGAAATGAAAAGGAGTTAGAAAATATAGGTATCGGGCTCGTATTTTGGTTCCGACGCCCGGTACAAGTCTTAAATATGTGTTAAGCACTATCTGTAAAGTTTGGCTAAAAACGGACGTCATATGACGTGTTTCGGACTAAAAATGGAGAATTTGAGTTATGAAAGTTGAAGAAAAGAAAATCATGTGTTTGAGGCTTGATCCTATGTATATGATGTTATTTTGGCGATTTGATCGCACGAGTAAGTCCGTAAGATGTTTTTAAGGTTGTGTGCATGTTTGGTTTGGAGCCCCGAGGGCTCGGGTGAGTTTTGAATGGGGCCCGGGAGGTCTTGGACTTAAGAAAATGCAGGTTCAGGTGTTGCAGACACCAGCGCGGCCGCGGTCATTTCCGCGCGGTCCGCGCTGGAGCCGCGCGGCTGCGATGCATTTTTGTGCGGTCCGCGTGGCTGAGTCTGAGGGCTAGGGTTTCAGGTTAGCCAGCGCGGCCGCGTACCAAAACAGTGCGGTCCGCGCTGGAAGGGTTCAGAGAAGCCCCACTTTTCTCCCACTCGGCGCGGCCGCAACACATTTTTGTGCGGTCCGCGCCAGGTCCTCAGAAAGGTATACAAGTTCGGAAAATCTCAGTCATTTTTCACTTTTCAAAAACCCAAAACCTAAGAGGCGATTTTCCAAACAACTTTTCTTCTCCAAAACGATTGGTAAGTGATTTCTAACTTAATTTCTTTATTCCTTAACATCTTTTAACATAATTTCAACTTCAAATCAAAGATTTTCATGGGGAAAATTGGGTGTTTTGGGTAGAACCTAGGTTTTCTACAAATTGAGAAGTTGGACCTCAATTTGGGGTCCGATTTAAAAACAAATCATCTATTGGGATTCATGGGGGAATGGGTAACCGGGTTTTGGTCCGAACCTCGAGTTTCGACCACGTGGGTCCGGGGGTATTTTTGACCTTTTTGGGAAAAACCTTGAAAAATCTATTTTCATGCATTGGGGATGATTCATTTAGTAATTATTAATGTGATTAAGTAACTTATGACTAGATCCGAGCGGATTGGTGGTGGAATCAAGAGGTAAAGCTATACTAGAAGCGTGAGTTGAGTTTGGAGCATTCGAGGTAAGTGTTTGTTCTAACTTTGGCTTGAGGGAATAGGATTAGGATGATATTTGCTACTTGCTAATGTGGAGTACGGTGTATAGGCATGGTGACGGTTATCTATGCACCGGAGTCTAGCATGACCGTGAGTCTTGATTGCTTTTAATTCGAATAATGTGACACAAGCTCCTTGTTTATTTGATAAGTTTCATATAATGTGAACGGTTGAGGAAGAAATGATTTAAAAGGAGAATGTGTTGTGAATACTCCCTTGCCGGGATGTGTAGACTGATATATATATTCTCCCTTGTCGGGATATTTTGGGCTGTTAGCTGTACCCTTGCCGGGTTAAAGGTATTGAGTTGTTATTCTCCCCTGAAACGGTCTACTATATGAAGTCAGATATTATGAACTATAATATTGGATCGTGTGGCACGCCGTCCACTTATATATGATATTATGGGATCGTGTGGCACGCCGTCCACTTATATATGATATTATGGGATCGTGTGGCACGCCTTCCACTTATATATGATATTATGGGATCGTGTGGCACGCCGTCCACTTATATATGATATTATGGGATCGTGTGGCACGTCGTCCACTTATATATGATATTATGGGATCGTGTGGCACGCCGTCCACTTATATATGATATTATGGGATCGTGTGGCACGCCGTCCACTTATATATGATATTATGGGATCGTGTGGCACGTCGTCCACTTATATATGATATTATGGGATCGTGTGGCACGCCGTCCACTTATATATGATATTATGGGATCGTGTGGCACGCTGTCCAATATATATATATATATATATATATATATATATATATATATCATGGAAATCGGAGTTTCTTCTATTTATTTCCGATATTTCATTTTTATCTGTTACTCCCCGATAGCATGTCCCCTCCCAGTTTTACTTTGTATTATCTTGTTATTGTTTTCTTGCACTTGTTGTATATATATCTGTACAAGTTAATTGTGGTAGGTACTGTCTAGCCTCGTCACTACTTCACCGGGGTTAGGCCAGGCACTTACCAGCACATGGGGTCGGTTGTGCTAATACTACACTCTGTGCATTTTTGGTGCACAGATCAGGGAGCAGCTTACGGACCGCAGCAGTAGGACTTCTGGGAGCTATCTTCAGTCCAGGGACTCTCGAGGCAGCCTAGTTGGCGTTCGCAGGCCGAAGTCCCTTTTCATGCTTTTTTTTGTTTGTTTATCTTGTATCAGACAAACATGATGTATTTTCCCTTCAGACATTGATTGTAGTATTCTGTAATAGTCCGTGAGCTAGTGACACCAGACTCTGGGTAGCATTTTGGTTCAAACTTCCGCACTTTTGGTCAGTTGCTTTAGATTTAAAGTCTTCCGCTTAGATTTTGTCTCGTTTAGTTTATTGTTTGAAAGAAAGCAGGAAAGGTGTTTTAAATATTTGGCTTGCCTAGCTCCGATAGTAGGCGCCATCACGACACCCAATGGTGGGAAATCCAGGTCGTGACAAGTTGGTATCAGAGCCCTAGGTTACTTAGGTCTCACAACTCACGGACAAGCTCAGTAGAGTCTGAGGGATCGGTACGGAGACGTCTGTATTTATCCCGCAGAGGCTACCGAGTTAGGAAAACTTCACCTTGTTCATTCTTGTCGTGCGATTCTGTTTCTCAAGTACTGATTGTCTTTCCACTCTCTTCTTTCGCAGATGGCGAGGACACGTGCTTCCTCTTCTATCGCGCAACAGCCTGAGCCCCCAGCAGCAGCCCCTATTAGGGGCAGAGAGCGAGGCCGAGGCCGTGCCAGAGGCCGAGGCCGGGGCAGAGCTCAGCCTTGAGCAGCATTTCCAGCGACGGAGCCTCAGGTCAATTTTGAGGAGGAGGTTCCGGCCCCAGCTGTTCCAGTTGGCCCAGCTCAGGTCCCAGAGGGTTTCATAGCCACTCCAGTGCTTCAGGACGCTTTGGTCCGACTGGTAGGCTTTATGGAGGGCATTTCTAGAGCGGGTTTGCTTCCCGCAGCTCCAGCCACATCTCAGGCTGGGGGAGGAGTTCAGACTCCCGATACTCGTACTCCAGAGCCGGTAGCTCCTCAGGCTCAGGTTCCAGCAGTTTAGCCAGTTGTGGCAGCCCAGCCAGGTATTGTGGCTCAGTCCAGTGATGGTGCGGCTATGTCCGCGGATGCTTTGTAGAGGCTTGATCCTTTAACCAAGCTCTTCATTACTACATATAGTGGCACTCCCTCAGAGGATGCTCAAGATTTCATATTCAGTTGTCATGAGGTTCTACGGACTATGGGCATTGTAGAGACCAATGGGGTCGACTTCGCCACTTTTCGCCTGGCAGGATCCGCCAAGACTTGGTGGAGGGATTTTTGTTTAGCCAGTCCAGCAGGGTCGCCATCATTGACCTGGGATCAGTTTTCAGAGTTATTTCTGGGGAAGTTTCTCCCAGTTACTCAGCGAGATGCTCTTCGCAGGCAGTTTGAGCGTCTCCAGCAGGGTCCTATGACGGTCACCCAGTATGAGACCCGGTTCATTGATCTTGCTCGTCGTGCCATTGTGATACTCCCCACCGATAAAGAGAGGGTGCGGAGGTTTATTGATGGGTTGGCCCAGCCGATCCGTGTTCAGATGGCCATGAGTGCCGGTAGTGAGATTTCATTTCAGGAGGCGGCAGATGGTGCCCGCCGGATAGAGATGGCACTTGCTCAGGGAGGTGGTCATGGGTCTGATAAGAGGCCCCGTCATTCTGGTAGATTCAGTGGTACCTCGTCTGGAGGTAGGGATTCTTATGGTAGAGGCCATCCTTCGAGGCCCTTTCAGTTAGCTCTCCAGGATTCTCATGGTACACCAGGTGGTCGTGGTTCTCAGCCGCAGTATTCTGACTAGCAGCTCTTCAGTTCACCATCAACACCTATCAGTGCACCACCACTTCGTTATTCTCAGCAGCCGAGGGCTTGTTATACTTGCGGCAATGTGAGTCACATTGCCAAATATTGCCCTCGAAGTTCCAGCAGCTCGCAGCAGCAGGGTTCTCGCCCGATGATCCAGGCACCAGTTGCCCCACAGCCTGCCCAGCCAGCTAGAGGCGGGGGTAGAGGACATATAGGTGGAGGTAGAGGTTTTAGAGGTAGAGCTCAGACCGCTAAAGGTAGGGGTCAACCAGCAGCAGATCGTCCTAGGGATATGATTCAGGGAGGTGGGGCCCAACCCCGTTGTTATGCTTTGCCAGCCAGGCCAGAGGCTGAGTCATCAGATGTTGTGATTACATGTACTATTCTGGTCTGTGATAGGGATGCTTCTATGCTATTTGATCCCGGATCTACGTATTCATATGTGTCGTCCTATTTTGCACCCTATTTGGTTATGCCTAGTGACTCGTTGAGTATTCCTATTTATGTGTCAACACCGGTGGGTGACTCTATTGTGGTCGACCAAGTTCATCGTTCTTGTATCGTAGTGTTTGGGGGTCTTGAGACCCGTGTTGATTTGTTGCTTTTGGACATGGTCGACTTTGATGTTATATTGGGGATGGATTGGTTATCCCTGTACCATGCTATCTTGGATTGCCATGCCAAGACCGTGACCTTAGCCTTACCGGATTTACCCCGTTTAGAGTGGAGAGGGACTTCTGGTCATTGTACCCGCAGTGTTATCTTGTATGTGAAAGCTCGGTGTATGGTCGAGAAGGGATGTTTGGCCTACTTGACGTATGTTCGCGATTCTAGCGCGGAGGCCCCTTCTATTGATTCTGTGCCTGTTGTTCGGGAGTTTCCTGAGGTTTTCCCTTCAGACTTGCTGGGTATGCCGCCCGACAGGGATATCGACTTTTGTATTGATTTGGCCCCGGGCACTCACCCCATTTCTATCCCACCATATCGTATGGCCCCGCCGGAGTTGAAAGAGTTAAAGGAACAGCTGCAGGATTTGCTTGAGAGAGGTTTCATTAGACCCAGTGTTTCGCCTTGGGGTGCGCCGGTGTTGTTTGTTAAGAAAAAGGATGGTTCGATGAGAATGTGCATCGATTACCGGCAATTGAACAAGGTTACA
Organism: Nicotiana sylvestris; assembly: GCF_000393655.2. Classification (NCBI taxonomy): domain Eukaryota; kingdom Viridiplantae; phylum Streptophyta; class Magnoliopsida; order Solanales; family Solanaceae; genus Nicotiana; species Nicotiana sylvestris. Next base: position 57,723,307 of record NC_091063.1, read on the forward strand.
ATTAAGAATAAGTATCCACTGTCGAGGATCGATGATTTATTCGACCAGCTTCAGGGTGCGAGGGTGTTTTCAAAGATAGATTTGAGATCTGGCTACCACCAGCTGAGGATTAGGGCGTCTGATGTCCCTAAGACAGCATTTCACACTCGGTATGGGCACTATGAGTTTTTGGTCATGTCATTTGGATTGACTAATGCCCCAGCAGCGTTCATGGAGTTGATGAACCGAGTGTTCAGACCTTATTTGGACTTGTTCGTGATAGTCTTCATTGACGATATTCTTATATACTCCCGCAGTCAGGAGGAGCATGAGCAGCACCTCAGAGTGGTCCTTCAGACCCTAAAGGATAGTCAGTTGTATGCTAAGTTCTCAAAGTGCGAGTTTTGGTTGAGTTCGGTCGCATTCCTGGGTCATGTCGTATCAGCAGCAGGTATTCAGGTAGACCCGAAGAAGATAGAGGCAGTCAAGAACTGGCCTCGACCAGCTTCAGCTACGGATATTCGGAGTTTCCTGGGGTTGGCAGGTTACTACCGTCGGTTCGTGGAGGGGTTTTCATCCATTGCAGCCCCTATGACCAAATTGACCCAGAAGGGTGTCCATTTCAGGTGGTCGGACGAGTATGAGGCGAGCTTTCAGAAGCTCAAGATGGCTCTGACTACAGCACCGGTATTGGTTTTGCCCACAGGTTCAGGGCCATATACGGTTTATTGTGATGCGTCTCGTATTGGGCTTAGTGCAGTGTTGATGCAGGAAGGCAAAGTCATTACCTATGCTTCGAGCCAGTTGAAGATCCACGAGAAGAATTATCCGGTTCATGATCTCGAGTTGGCAGCCATTGTTCATGCCTTGAAGATATGGAGGCATTACTTATATGGCGTGACGTGTGAGGTTTACACTGATCACAAGAGTCTTCAGTATCTGTTCAAGCAGAAAGAGTTGAATTTGAGGCAAAGGAGGTTGTTAGAGTTGCTAAAGGATTATGATGTTACTATCTTATACCACCCGAGGAAGGCCAATGTGGTGGCCGATGCATTGAGCAGGAAGTCCGCCAGCATGGGTAGTCTTGCTTATATTCCAGTCAGCCAGAGATCACTTACTTTGGATGTTCAGGCCTTGTCCAATCGTCTTGTGAGGTTGGATATTTCTGAGCCTAGCAAAGTGTTAGCTTGCACGGTTTCTCATTCCTCATTATTAGAGTGTATCCACGAGCGGCAGTTTGAGGATCCCCATTTGTGTGTCTTGAGAGACACGGTGCAGCGTGGAGGTGCCAAGAAAGTAACCTTAGATGATGATGGTGTATTGAGATTGCAGGGGCGAGTTTGTGTGCCCAATGTTGATGGGATTCGAGAGTTGATCTTAGCGGAGGCCCACAGTTCTCGGTATTCTATTCACCCGGGCGCCGTGAAGATGTATCAGGATCTGAGGCAGCACTATTGGTGGCGTAAGATGAAGAAAGACATCGTTGCGCACGTGGCTCGATGTTTGAATTGTCAGCAGGTTAAGTACGAGCATCAAAGACCTGGTGGTCTATCTCAGAGGATTGCACTTCCCGAGTGGAAGTGGGAGAGGATTACGATGGATTTCGTTACTGGACTTCCGATGACTCGGAAAAAGTTTGATGCAGTTTGGGTCATTGTTGATAGGCTGACCAAGTCAGCGCATTTTGTTCCTGTTGCAGCCACCTATTCGTCCGAAAGGTTAGCCGAGATTTATATCAGGGAGATTGTTCGCCTTCATGGGGTGCCGCTATCTATCATTTCGGATCGGGGTACGCAGTTTACCTCACATTTTTAGAGAGCGGTTCAGCGAGAGTTGGGCACCCAAGTTGAGTTGAGTACAACATTCCATCCCCAGACGGACGGTCAGTCCGAGAGGACTATTCAGGTTCTTGAGGACATGCTCCGAGTCTGTGTCATTGATTTTGGAGGCTCGTGGGACCAGTTTTTGCCTTTAGCAGAGTTTGCCTACAACAATAGCTACCAGTCCAGCATTCAGATGGCTCTGTACGAGGTGTTGTATGGTAGGCGATGTCGGTCTCCAGTTGGATGGTTTGAGCCGGGAGAGGCTCGATTATTGGGTACGGATCTGGTTCAGGAAGCCTTAGACAAGGTCAGGATTATTCAGGATAGACTTCGTACAGCTCAGTCTAGACAGAAGAGTTACGCAGACCGCAAGTTCAGAGATGTTGCCTTCATGGTTGGTGAGCGAGTATTGCTTTGTGTATCGCCTATGAAGGGCGTGATGAGATTTGGGAAGAAGGGTAAGCTCAGCCCTAGGTTCATCGGTCCATTTGAGATTCTTGATCGTGTGGGAGAGGTGGCTTATAGACTTGCCTTGCCACCTAGCTTGTTAGCTGTGTATCCCGTGTTTCATGTGTCTATGCTCCGGAAGTATCGCGGAGATCCATTGCATGTGTTAGATTTCAGCACTGTCCCATTGGACAAGGATCTGTCATATGAGGAGGAGTCGGTGGCTATTCTAGACCGGCAGGTTCGACAGTTGAGGTCGAAGAGTTTTCCTTCGGTGCGTGTTCAGTGGAGAGGTCAGCCTCCTGAGGCATCGACCTGGGAGTCCGAGTCCGATATGCGGAGCCGTTATCCTCATTTATTTCCTGACTCAGGTACTTCTTTCTTTTGTCCGTTCGAGGACGAACGGTTGTTTTAGAGGTGGAGAATGTGACGACCCGAAGGGTCATCACCATAGTTCTTCCTTGTTACGCGCTTTCGAGGCCTTGAAACCCTCTCTCTTAGTTGCCTCGATTGGTGTGCGTAGTTTGGGCGCGTAGCCAGAAAGTTTTTATGTTAGAATATGTGAATTATGTGAAACATTTGATGAATTTTGATATTAATATGCATAATGTTGACATCGGTCAACATATTGGGTAAACGGACCCTGACCTGTGATTCGACGGTCCCGGAGGGTCCGTAGAAAAATATGGGACTTGGGCGTGTGCCCGGAATCAAATTCTGAGGTCCCAAGCCCGAGAAATGAATTTTTGAAAGAAATTATTTTTCTGAAATTTGATATGAAAATTTGAAATGAAAAGGAGTTAGAAAATATAGGTATCGGGCTCGTATTTTGGTTCCGACGCCCGGTACAAGTCTTAAATATGTGTTAAGCACTATCTGTAAAGTTTGGCTAAAAACGGACGTCATATGACGTGTTTCGGACTAAAAATGGAGAATTTGAGTTATGAAAGTTGAAGAAAAGAAAATCATGTGTTTGAGGCTTGATCCTATGTATATGATGTTATTTTGGCGATTTGATTGCACGAGTAAGTCCGTAAGATGTTTTTAAGGTTGTGTGCATGTTTGGTTTGGAGCCCCGAGGGCTCGGGTGAGTTTTGAATGGGGCCCGGGAGGTCTTGGACTTAAGAAAATGCAGGTTCAGGTATTGCAGACACCAGCGCGGCCGCGGTCATTTCCGCGCGGTCCGCGCTGGAGCCGCGCGGCCGCGATGCATTTTTGCGGTCCGCGTGGCTGAGTCTGAGGGCTAGGGTTTTAGGTTAGCCAGCGCGGCCGCGCACCAAAACAGTGCGGTCCGCGCTGGAAGGGTTCAGTGAAGCCCCACTTTTCTCCCACTCGGCGCGGCCGCAACACATTTTTGTGCATTCCGCACCAGGTCCTCAGAAAGGTATACACTTTCGGAAAATCTCAGTCATTTTTTACTTTTCAAAAACCCAAAACCTAAGAGGCGATTTTCCAAACAACATTTTTTCTCCAAAACGATTGGTAAGTGATTTCTAACTTAATTTCTTTATTCCTTAACATCTTTTAACATAATTTCAACTTCAAATCAAAGATTTTCATGGGGAAAATTGGGTGTTTTGGGTAGAACCTAGGTTTTCTACAAATTGAGAAGTTGGACCTCAATTTGGGGTCCGATTTAAAAACAAATCATCTATTGGGATTCATGGGGGAATGGGTAACCGGGTTTTGGTCCGAACCTCGAGTTTCGACCACGTGGGTCCGGGGGTATTTTTGACCTTTTTGGGAAAAACCTTGAAAAATCTATTTTCATGCATTGGGGATGATTCATTTAGTAATTATTAATGTGATTAAGTAACTTATGACTAGATTCGAGCGGATTGGTGGTGGAATCAAGAGGTAAAGCTATACTAGAAGCGTGAGTTGAGTTTGGAGCATTCGAGGTAAGTGTTTGTTCTAACTTTGGCTTGAGGGAATAGGATTAGGATGATATTTGCTACTTGCTAATGTGGAGTACGGTGTATAGGCATGGTGACGGTTATCTATGCACCGGAGTCTAGCATGACCGTGAGTCTTGATTGCTTTTAATTCGAATAATGTGACACAAGCTCCTTGTTTATTTGATAAGTTTCATATAATGTGAACGGTTGAGGAAGAAATGATTTAAAAGGAGAATGTGTTGTGAATACTCCCTTGCCGGGATGTGTAGACTGATATATATATTCTCCCTTGTCGGGATATTTTGGGCTGTTAGCTGTACCCTTGCCGGGTTAAAGGTATTGAGTTGTTATTCTCCCCTGAAGGGGTCTACTATATGAAGTCAGATATTATGAACTATAATATGGGATCGTGTGGCACGCCGTCCACTTATATATGATATTATGGGATCGTGTGGCACGCCGTCCACTTATATATGATATTATGGGATCGTGTGGCACGCCGTCCACTTATATATGATATTATGGGATCGTGTGGCACGCCGTCCACTTATATATGATATTATGGGATCGTGTGGCACGCCGTCCACTTATATATGATATTATGGGATCGTGTGGCACGCCGTCCACTTATATATGATATTATGGGATCGTGTGGCACGCCGTCCACTTATATATGATATTATGGGATCGTGTGGCACGCCGTCCACTATATATATATATATATATATATATATATATATATATATATATATATATATATATATATATATATATATCTTGGAAACCGAAGTTTCTTCTATTTATTTCCGATATTTCTTTTTTATCTGTTACTCCCCGATAGCATGTCCCCTCCCAGTTTTACTTTGTATTATCTTGTTATTGTTTTCTTGCACTTGTTGTATATATATCTGTACAGGTTAATTGTGGTAGGTACTGTCTAGCCTCGTCACTACTTCGCCGGGGTTAGGCCAGGCACTTACCAGCACATGGGGTCGGTTGTGCTGATGCTACACTCTGTGCATTTTTGGTGCACAGATCAGGGAGCAGCTTACGGACCGCAGCAGTAGGACTTCTGGGAGCTATCTTCAGTCCAGGGACTCTCGAGGTAGCCTAGCTGGCGTTCGCAGGCCGAAGTCCCTTTCCATGTTTTTTTTTGTTTGTTTATCTTGTATCAGACAAACATGATGTATTTTCCCTTCAGACATTGATTGTAGTATTCTGTAGTAGTCCGTGAGCTAGTGACACCAGACTCTGGGTAGCATTTTGGTTCAAACTTCCGCACATTTGGTTTTCAATTGCTTTAGATTTAAAGTCTTCCGCTTAGATTTTGTCTCGTTTATTTTATTGTTTGAAAGAAAGCAGGAAAGGTGTTTTAAATATTTGGCTTGCCTAGCTACGATATTAGGCGCCATCACGACAGCCGATGGTGGGAAATCCGGGTCGTGACAATGTGTAGCTACTATTATGCTTAAGTTCGGGTATTCTAGGACCCAAATCATGCTATACTTGTGATACCTGCAACCTTCATATTAATTTGATTGCTTAAATCACATTGAACTTGATAGAAGAATTTTATAAGAATAAAATTCGTTTTCTTGATCGTTAAATGAGAATTTGCATTTCCTTGAATAATTGCCTCATAATAAATTCTTGATTTGGTTGTTTGAATGTGTTTATCTTTTTGTGGAGCCGGTCGAACGCCTCGGTAGATTTAATAGATGCATCTATAGTTCGTGTCATTCGACCCTCGACAATGCACAGTTTATATTTATATGTTGGGTCGGTCCGTACGACCTTGGCATGATTTGCACATGATTGTATTGGTTGCTTTGAAATTTATAATAATTGATACTGCTTCATTGTCCTGAGATATACTTTGATGAATTGATGAAAAATAAATTTGTAAAACTCTTATTAATAAAATAATTTAAATTAACCTAAGGGTAAGTAAGATAAATCCGAGTTTGATCTGGATTTCCCCCATTTTGTATCATAGATCAAGGATCTATTTTCATTCTTTGTCTACTCTTTTCTTTTCAGTATTTTGATTATGATTATTTTTTAGTATTCTATTTTACGCATCACAACAATTAGGAATTGAGAATCTATATCTTTAGATCAAATAAGGGTCTAGCTGTTGGAATAATGGTACCCATTGCTATTTTGAGCCCTAGTTGTTAGTAAAATTGGTGAATTAAGTGAAGGCACGGAAAGAGAGGGATCCGAACCCTCGATAAACAAAAGACTACATAGCAGTTTCAATGCTATGCCTTCAACCACTTGGTCATCTCTCCTACAAAACGATTATGACCCAAAAAACTGAGTGAATAGCGAGTCAATCATAATCCATATTCCATTATTGGATAGGTACGGCCAATCCATTTTAACTGAAATATTTTTATCAAAGTCAAAGCAAAAAATAATTTTTCTTTCCTTCGAGGTCCCGGGATAAAGATACAATTTTGTGTAAAAATTGTGAAAAAAAATCGATTCATGTTTGGAAAAACAACGTTCCCTTCTTTTTCTAATATTTTTATAACATATTAATTCAATGAATTAGATTGGTGACTTACTTCATGATATTGATCTTACAACCATTCTATACAACTCATATTTAAATTATATCATTGGCATTTTACTTATAGCCCATAGTAAGTGTTGGAGTCGATCCCTCGTCACTATTCTTCGAGGTTAGACTGGATACTTACTGGGTACGCGTTGTTTTCGTACTCATACTACACTTGGTGTACAGTTTATTGTACATGCACATGTATGTCTAGTGACCTTGTGGGCACAACGACATGGTTGATACGGGGACTTAGGTGAGCTGCATCTTATGTTACGATCTGCAGCCATTAGAGTCTCCTTTGGAGTATTTATATTTCTCTCTCCTGTCCAATGTTGTATTCCGGATAGATGATACATTTTATTTTATTTTTCCTAGTTGATGCTCATGCACTTGTGACACTGGGTTTTGGGGTGATTCTGGGTTGGTCAGTATTGAAATGGTTAAAATATTATTATTTACTATGTAATTCCATCTTTTTAATATTAAATTGAAGGAAATTATGAATTTCGAAAATACTAAAATGAGAATCAAATTTATTATCTATTGTTGGCTTGCCTGACAGTGGTGTCCGGTGTCATCACGACCTTAATGGATTTTGGGTCGTGACACTGTATTTTTATTGTATTCAATGTATATCCTGCATTTCACTGTATTCACTGTCTTTAGTGTCTTCTACTTCAATATATTCACTGTATTTAACTATATGCAATGTAATTCTATAAATTCAAAGCTTCACTCTGTTCCATTATTTTTCCAGCAATATATCTTCAGTAGTATGTCTTAAATGAATTGTAGAATGTATTTATATCTTTTTTTAATTAATATAATTTATGTATTCTGATGTATATATGTATCTAAACTATATCTGCATTATGAATTCAATGTATTGCACTATTGATGACTTGCTATACCTCATTTTGGTATATAAATCAATTTGTAAAGATATCACTAAAAAATAATTTTAGTGATCTGAAAATTAAAAAATTTGATACACCAAAAAATCAATATATAATATAAAACTTGAAAAAATCTATGACATATCGTTATTGCAGCAATTGAAATCAGAACATGAACTAATTCCTACGTGGAGCATTTCTACAAGTACTCTTATTATGTCCTCCCTAACCAGAAATACTACACAAATGTTGATTTTTCTTCTGTAACAATTCACTAAACGACTTATCACACTTTTTTTGTCCTTCTAGGAGGTCTTTTCCATTTGGGTGGTGAGAGAACTTCCTCTGATATATGTTCTCGTATATTTCATTCACTTCGCTCGGCCAGTGGATACACTGGCACCTCGTATGTCATTACAATAGACTTTGGTGTGTAATAGTCCGAGCAATAATCTTCCGGTATTAGAAACTTGCTTTTCAAGACGGCCCAAGCATGTGGGCAAGGTAATTCGTCAACTTGGAACCGCCTACAACTGCACTTTTTCTCTAGGAGGCAAACATTGTAATGCCTTCCTTCATCGTTCACCATATGCAAGTGTTCAGTGAATGGTACAACTTACATTAAAGAGAGATATAAGTTTTGGTCATTTGTAAAAATTCATATATATATATATCTCAAAGAATATATGTATTAATTACAGAATACATGTATACAAAAAAGTTTAAATATGTAGCATGTCAACAAATATTAAACTTTCAAAAATCTAAATATAATATATGTATGTATGAAATACAATGACATACAGTAAAATACAATGAAATGTATGGAATACAGCGAATACAGACTATGTTAAAATGGAAAACTATTGAATATGAACACCTTTAACTGAGGAATATAGTGATATACATTAAAATACAGTATATCTGCTAGAAAATGCATCTACTTTGAAACAAAACTATTGAATACAACCAATGAAAATGCAAATGTATAAACAAGTAATGTATAAATATAATAAAAAGTTTTTAAAACCTTTTAATACACCAGAATACATGCACAAGTGCTATAATACAATGATCATGTAGTATGTTAATAGTAGAAATTGTATCAGAAATAAATACATGTAATACAAGTTCTAAATTGTAACGACACAGCCGATTGTTTTGAAAATTTACGCCCTGATCCCCTGTTAACTGCTTCCCCCGTATCTTTTCCTGCTATTGTGATTTGTGGGGATGATTCATTTTGACTTTCGGGGTGTTTTGGGACACAAAGTCCCTAAATGAGAGTTTAAGTCTTAGAAATTGGACCGTAGTTGGAATAGTCTGAAGATGGCTCCGGAATGGAATTCCCTCAATTCCGTTAGCTCTATTGGGTGATCTTGGACTTAGGGGCGTGTCCGGATTATGTTTTTGAGGTCGGTAGCTCATTTAGGCTTGAAATGGCGAAAGTGTAACGACCTGGCCGGTCGTTTTAAGAATTTATGCCCTGATCCCCTATTAACTGCCTTCCTCGTGTTTGTTTCTGCTATTTTGAGTTGCTGGGATGCTTGGCTTTGAGTTTCGGAGAGTTTTGGGACACTTAGTCCCTAAATGAGAGCTTAAGTTATGGAAATTTGACTGTAGTCGAAACGGTGTGAAGACGGCCTCGGAATGGAATTTCGATGGTTCCGTTAGTTCCGTTGGGTGATTTCGAATTAGGAGCGTGTTCGGATTGTGTTTTGGAGGTTCGTAGCTAATTTAGGCTTGAAATGTCGAAAGTTGAATTTTTTAGGTTTCCGGTTTGATAGTGAGATTTTGGATCCGAGGGTCATAATGGAATTCCGGAAGTTAGAGTAGCTCCGTAGTATTGATTGTGACATGTGTGCAGAATTTCAGGTCATTCGAAAGAGGTTTGATAGACTTTTTGATCAAAAGCGTATTTTGAGAGTTTTTGAAGTTCTTAGGCTTGAATCTGATGTTAAATTAGTGTTTTGATGTTGTTTTGAGTTTTTTGAAGGTTCGAACAACTTTGAATGATGTAATGGAATATGTTGGTAGGTTTGGTTGAGGTTCCAGGGGCCTCGGGTGTATTTCGGATGCTCAGACGGACACTTTTGGTCTTTGGGAGATTGTTGGTTTTCTGGTATTTTAGCAGCAGTGATTTGTTCATTGCGATCGCGTGAGTTCATCCGCGATCGCGTAGAATAAGTTGAGGCCAGGTGGGTTTTTGTGATTCACGATCGCGAAGGTAGGAGTGCGATCGCGTAGGGTGAGTAGCCTTGGTCATTGCGTTCGCATGGAGATATTTGCTTTCGCATAGAAGGACTTGGAGTGGCAGTGAGGTGTTGGAATTGCTCTGCGATGGCATAGAGCTGGTCGCGATTGCATTGTTGTGAGAAAATTTCCTTATGCGATCGTATAGGTGTTTCTGTGATCGCTTAGGGTTAAATCTGGGCAGCATTTAAATAGCCCATCCGCGACCCTTCTTCATTTTTTCACTATTTTTGAACGGGATTGAAGCTTTTGAGGGAGATATTTGAGGAAACCAAAGGGGAATCACTTGGAGGTAACAGTATTGACTTCATAACTCATTTATATATGATTAAAGGTCTAATTAGTGGTGAAAAATTAAGGAAAAATCAGTGCAAAATGGGTAATTAGGGCTTGAGATTAAGAGACCTTAAAATGGGTATTTGAGGGGTCAATTGAACTCCGATTTCAGTGTTCTTGATATGTATAGACTCGTGAGAGTATGAGGATTCTGAAAATATATTTTACCCAATTCCAAGACGTGGGCCAAAGGTATATTTTGGTCTTTTTACCTAATTTCGCATATTAACTTAGAATTTATTTGTAGAATCAGTTACTTGAAGTGTTATTTACATTATAATATTGAATTGAATAGATTTGGGCCATTTAGAATCGAGTACTCATGGCAAGAACGTGGTTTTAGGTTGATTTTGAGCCAGTTCAAGGTAAGTGGCTTGCCTAACCTTGTGTGGGGGAAACTCCCCTTAGGATTTGGTATTATTAATAATTGAAATGCCTTGTACGTGAGGTAACGAGTGCGTACTTGTGCTAATTTTTGAAAATTCGATTTTCATTAAGTAATTACTAGTATGTTCCTTTTCCTATTTATACTACTTGCAATTTAAGCATGTTATTAGCTTAGGAAAGCATGTCTAGTTGACTTAATTGCATTACCTACTCAAAGTGCCTTATTTGGATTACGTACAACATGCTAGGTTAGAAATACCTATTTTACCTTGGTATAGAGCTTGAATTGAACTGTATACTCTTCTTATTGTTGTTATGTGTTTACTTTGGGACTATGTGACAGTATTCCGAGAGATCCCCCTGTATGATTACTTTAGGACTATGGAATGGTATTCTGGGAGATCCCCCTGCACATTTACATTGGAACTATGGGACTACACCCGGTAGATTCCCCTTGTACTGGATATTTACATTTGGGACTACAGATTGAATTTTCAGTAGATCCCCGCGCATTATGAGATGGACTACGGGAATACATCCGGGAGATCCACTAGATATTTATATTTGGGGACTGCAGGCCGGTATCCTGGGAGATCCCCGGTTGTTATCTCTGTGTTGAGCTGTATTCCTTTCCGTGATTATTTTGTCTCTATTCTAGTTGTTGTTGATCTTCCTATTCTATGTTATTTCTTACTGTTGCACTTAATTATACTGTCATATTCTACATTGTTATACCTTATATTTCATTCAATCTCAGTAGGGCCTTGACTTTCCTCGTCACTACCTGACTGAGGTTAGGTTTGGCACTTACTAAGTACCATTGTGGTGTAATCATGCCCTTTCTGCACATGTTTTTCATGTGCAGATCCAGGTACTTCCACTCAGTCTTATCATCCTTGAGGCGAGGCACTTCTATAGAGACTTCGATGTATATCTGTCGCGTCTACAGACCGAGGAGTCCCTTTCTATCTTTCTGTAATAGTATAGCCCTTCAGTATTTTCCTTTTGTTAGACATTTATGGAGTTAGAGCTTCTTATATATCTCTTAGCTTGTGATTCATGGGGTTTCGGATTTTGGGAAGTGTTAGGTTGAGATTCTTGTATTGTTATATGCCAGGCGGCATCTTAAACACTATTTCATTTTATTATTTCGGTTTTATATAATTTTCTTTCCGCATTTGTTAGTCTTACCTAGTCGTAGAGATTAGGTGCCATCACGATAGTTCACGGAGGGCGAACTGGGGTCGTGACAAGTTGGTATTAGAGCTCTAGGTTCATAGGAGTCATGAATCACAAGTCAGTTTATTAGAGTCTCGCGGATCGGTACAGAGACGTCTGTACTTATCTGCGAGAGGCTATGTAACTGTTAGGAAAATTAAACTTCTTTTGATTTCTTTTTCTTGTGAGATTTTGATATCACAATTCTAAACTTCTATCTTCTATTCTCTCACAGATGGTGAGGACACGTGCTACCCAAGATGATCAGGCACCCACGCCCCCTACTGTAGCCGTTAGAGGCCGGGGCCAGGGTAGAGGTAGAGGACGCACACGTGGTAAAGCCAGAGCACTCGCGCGAGCTACCATTGAGGTACCACCAGCAGTTCCAGCTGGAGTCCAGGCACCTGATACGCCTACTGCTACTACTACTCCAGCTCTTCGGGAGACTTTTGCGCAATTCATAAGCGTGTACACCACTTTGGCTCATGCAGGGTTGTTTCCCCTTACTACAACCACATCTTAGGCCGGGGGAGGAGCACAGACTCCCACCACTCACACTCCTAAGTAGCGAGTGTATGTTAATCATGTCCCAGAGATTATTCCTGTATAGCCTATAGTCCCAGGTCAGCCCGAGGACAGGGAAGTGGCTTTAGAGGATGAGCAGCGGAGAATTGAGAGGTTCAAGAAGTATGATCCTTCTGTATTCAGTGTGTTGGCATCATATGATGTGTTGGGATTTCTGGAGGAGTGTCACTGTATCCTCTACACTATAATTATAGCAGGATCGAGTGGGGTTTCTTTCACTGCCTTCCAGCTTCGAGGAGCTGCCTATGAGTGGTGGCGCACCTATGAGTTAGACAGTCCGGATGAGGCAGCTTCACTGACTTGGACGCAGTTTTCAGATATGTTCCTGAGAGAGTTTGTCCCTCAAAGCCTCAGGGATGCATGGCGCGCAGAGTTTGAGCATTTGCGCCAGGGTATTATTACTGTCTTGGAGTATGCTGTACATTAAACCAGCATGGCTAGACATGCCCCAACCTTGGTTTCTACTGTTCGTTAAAGGGTTCGCCTGTTTATTGAGGGGCTTATTCCCAGCATCAAGTCTAGCATGGCTCGAGAGTTGGAGATGGATATTTCCTATTAGTAGGTGGTGAGCATTGCTATGAGGATTGAGGGTATGCATGCTAGGGAGAGAAAGGAGAGAGAGGCCAAGAGATCTCGAGAGTCGGGCCATTATTATAGTGCACGTGCCCTAGCTGCAGGTCGTCATGGTAGGGGTTATATGAGTCGCCCCATTCATTTAACTCTTCCAGTAGCCAGTGGTATTCCAGCTCCTCCTAGGCCCCAGGAGCCTTATTATGAACCTCCAGTATCTAGTGCGCCTGTTGCACGGGGTGCTTTCAGTGGTCAGTCCAGCAGACCTGGCTCGAGCCAATCACAGCCACCATGTCCTCCCAGAGCTTGTTTTGAGTGTGGTTATACATGCCATATGGTGACGGATTGCCCCAGACTTAGGAGGGGTGCACCTCCACAGACTTCTCAGCCACAACGTACCCTGCAGAGTTCTCAAGTTATGGTTACAGCTCCAGTTGCTACCCCACCTACTCAGCCAGCTAGAGGTGGAGGTTGGGGAGGTAGAGGTCGACCTAGAAGGGGAGGCCAGGCCAGATAATATGCCCTTCCTACCCGTACCGAGGCTAACGCCTTTGATTCTGTCATCACAGGTATTGTCCTGGTTTGTCACAGAGATGCATCGATCTATTCGATTCAGGCTCCACTTATTCTTATGTGTCTTCTTATTTTGCTCTGCATTTGGGTGTATCTCGGGATTCTTTGAGTTCCCCCATTTATGTTTCTATTCCTGTAGGAGATTCTCTTGTTGTGGACGCGCTTATCGGTTGCACTTAGTGGTTTTGAGACCAGAGCCAATTTATTGTTGCTCAGCATGGTAGATTTTGATATTATCTTGGGCATGGACTGATTGTCGCCCCATTATGTTATTCTTGACTGTCATGCCAAAACCGTGACGTTCGCTATACTAGGTGTACCGCGTGTTGAGTGGAGGGGTACTTTAGATCACACTCCTAGTAGAGTTATTTCTTTCCTTAAGGCTCAACGTATGGTTGAGAAGGGGTGTGACACGGATCTAGCTTATGTGAGAGAGATGTCAGTATTGATACCCCTTCAGTTGATACAGTCCCAGTAGTACGGGATTTTCCTAATGTGTTTCTAGCTGATCTTTCAGGCATGTTGCCTGACAGAGATATTGATTTTGGAATTGATCTGTTGTCGGTCACTCAGCCCATTTCTATTCCTCCGTGTCGTATGACTCCTCCTAAGTTGAAGGAGTTGAAGTATTAGTTATATGAATTGCTTGATAAGGGTTTTATTATGCCTAGTGTATCACCTTGGGGTGATCCTGTCTTGCTTGTGAAGAAGTAGGATGGTTCTATGCGTATGTGTATTTATTATCGCCAGTTGAACAAAGTTATAGTAAAGAACCGCTATCCTTTGCCTCATATTGATGATCTGTTTGACCAGTTATAGGGTACACGAGTGTTTTCTAAGATTGACTTGCATTCAGGTTACCATCAGTTGAAGATTCGGGAGCTAGATATATCGAAGACTGGTTTCAGGACACAGTATGGTCATTACGAGTTCCTTGTTATGTCATTTGGGCTGACTAATGCCCCAGCAACCTTTATGTATTTGATGCACAGCATGTTCCGGCCATATCTTGACTCGTTCGTCATTGTCTTTATTGATGATATTCTGGTGTATTCCTGGAGTCGAGAAGATCATGAGCAGCACCTGAGGACAGTGCTTCAGACCTTGAGAGAAAAGAAGTTATATGCAAAGTTCTCAAAATGTGAGTTTTGGTTGGATTTCGTGGCATTCTTAGGCCACATGGTATCGAGTGAGGGTATTCAAGTGGATCTGAAGAAAGTAGAGGCAGTGCAGAGTTGGCCCAGAACATCCTCAGCTTTAGAGATCCGTAGTTTCCTTGGCTTGGCGGGTTATTACTGTCATTTTGTTAAGGGGTTTTCATCGATTGCAGCCCCTATGACTAGGTTGACCCAGAAGGGTGCTTTGTTCCAGTGGACAAAAGAGTGTGAGGCGAGCTTTTAGAAGGTCAAGATAGCTTTGACTACAGCCCTAGTTTTGATATTGCCTACAGGTTTGGGGTCTTATACTGTCTATTATGATGCCCCGAGGATTGTCCTTGGAGAAGTATTGATGCAGGACGGTAGGGTGAGTGCCTACGCGTCCAGACAGTTGAAAGTACATGAGAAGATTTACCCTATCCATGATCTCGATCTAGCTACCATTGTTCACGCCTTGAAGATATGGCGTCATTATTTGTACAGTGTTTCTTGTGAGATTTATATTGATCATCGGAGCTTGCAGCACCTGTTCAAGAAAAAAGATCTTAATTTGCGCCAGAGGAGGTGGTTAGAGTTGCTGAAGGACTATAATATACTATTTTGTATCACACGGGCAAGGCCAATGTGGTGGTCGATGCTTTGAGTTGTCGGGTAGAGAGTTTGGGAAGTTTGACTTATTTACCAGCATTAGAGAGGCCTATGGTGATGGATGTTCAGACCTTAGCCAGGCAGTTTGTGAGATTGGATCTTTCGAAGGCCAATCGTGTCCTAGCTTGCATGGTTTCTCTGTCTTCATTATTTGATCGTATCAGGGAGCATCCATTTGATGACCCTTATTTGCTTGCCCTCAAGGACAAGGTTCAGCATGGTGATGCCAGAGATGTGACTATTGGTGATGATGGGGTATTGAGGATGCAGGGTCAGATGTGTACCCAACGTTAATGGGCTTCGAGAGTTGATTCTAGAGGAGGCCCATAGTTCGCGGTATTCCATTCATCCGAGTGCCACGAAGATGTACCAGGATTTGAGGTAGTACTATTGGTGGAAGCGGATGAAGAAAGATATAGTTGGATTTGTAGCTTGGTGTCTCAACTGTCAGCAGTTGAAGTATGAGCACTAGAGACCGGGTGGGTTGCTTCAGCAGATAGAGATTGCGGAGTAGAAGTGGGAGCGGATCACCATGGACTTTGTAGTTGGGCTCCCACGGACTTTGAGGAAGTTCGATGCCATTTGGGTGATTGTGGATCGGCTGACCAAGTCCGCACATTTCATTCCTATGTGTACTACCTATTCTTCGGGGTGTCTAGCAGAAATTTATATCCGAGAGATTGTTCGTTTGCATGGTATCCCAGTTTTCATTATATCAGATAGGGGTACTCAGTTCACATCACAATTTTGGAGGGTCGTTCAGCATGCGTTGGGTACTCGGGTAGAGTTGAGTACAACATTTCACCCTCAGACGGACGGACAGTCCGAGCGCACTAATCGTATTCTTGAGGATATGCTCTATGCGTGTGTGATTAAGTTTGGAAGGTCTTGGGATCAGTTCTTGCCATTGGCAGAGTTTGCCTACAACAACTACTATCAATCCAGCATTCAAATGGCACCGTATGAGGCTTTTATATGGTAGGCGGTGTAGATTCCTAGTGGGTTAGTTCGAACCGGGTGAGGCCAGATTATTGGGCACAAACTTGGTACAGGATGCTTTGGAGAAGGTTAAGGTGATTCAGGATAGACTCCATTCAGCCCAGTCTAGACATAAGTGTTATGCAGATCGGAAGGTTCGTGAAGTTTCGTATATGGTTGGAGAGCGGGTTCTGCTTCGAGTTTCACCTATGAAGGGCATTATGAGATTTGGGAAAAAAGGGAAGCTGAGTCCGAGGTTTATTGGTCCTTTTGAGATATTGAGACGTGGTGGGGAGGTTGCTTATGAGCTTGCCTTACCTCCCATCTTGGTAGGAGTTCATCCGGTATTTCATGTTTTGATGCTCCGGAGGTATCACGGTGATCCGTCGCACGTGTTGGATTTCAGTTCGGTCCAGTTGGACAAGGATCTATCTTATGTGAGGAGCCAGTGGCAATATTGGACAGGCAGGTTCGGAAGCTAACATCAAAGAACATTGCATCAGTGAAGGTTCGGTGGCGGGGTCGGCCGGTCGAGGAGGCGACCTGGGAGACTGAGCAGGATATGCGTAGCCATTACCCTCATTTTTTCACTACTTCAGGTATGTCTCTATGATCGTTTGAGGATGAACGAATATTTAAGTTTGGGAGAATGTAACGACCCAGCCGGTTGTTTTAACAATTTACGCCCCGATCCCTTATTAACTGCCTTTCCCGTGTTTGTTTCTGCTATTTTGATTTACCGGGATGCTTGGCTTTGAGTTTCGAAGAGTTTTGGGACACTTAGTCCCTAAATGAGAGATTAAGTTTTGGAAATTTGACCGTAGTCATAAAAGTGTGAAGACGGCCTCGGAATGGAATTTTGATGGTTTCGTTAGCTCTGTTGGGTGATTTCGGGTTAGGTGCGTGTGCGGATTGTGTTTTTGAGGTACGTAGCTAATTTAGGCTTGATATGTCAAAAGTTGAATTTTTTAAGTTTCCGGTTCGATAGTGAGATTTTGATCTGAGGGTCAGAATGGAATTCTGAAAGTTGGAGTAGCTCTGTAGTGTTGATTGTGATGTGTGTACAAAATTTCAGGTCTTTCGGACGAGGTTTGATAGACTTTTTGATCGAAAGCGTATTTTGAAGTTCTTAGGCTTGAATCCGATGCTAAATTGGTGCTTTGATGTTGTTTTGAGTGTTCTGAAGGTTCGAACAACTTTGAATGATGTTATGGAATATGTTGGTAGGTTTGGTTGAGGTCCCGGGGGCCTCGGGTGTATTTCGGATGCTCAAACGGGCACTTTTGGTCTTTGGGAGATTGCTGATTTTCTGGTGTTTTAGCATCAGTGATTTGTTCATTGCTATCGCGTGAGTTCATCTGCGATCGCATAGAGTAAGTTTAGGCTAGGCGGATTTTTGTGAATCACGATCGCGAAGGTAGGAGTGCGATCGTGTAGGGTGAGCAGTCTTGGTCATTGTGTTCGTGTGGCTTTGTGTTCGCGTAGAAGGACTTAGAGTGGTAGTGAGGTGATGGAATTGCTCTATACGATCGCATAGAGCTGGTCGCGATCGCATTGTTGTGAGGAAATTGCCTTATGCGATAGCATATGTATTTCTACGATCCCATAGGGTTAAATCTAGGTAGTATTTAAATAGCACATCCGCAACCCTTCTTCATTTTTCCACCATTTTTAACGGGATTAAAGCTTTTGAGGAAGATTTTTGAGGAAACCAAAGGGGAATCACTTGAAGTAATATTTTTGACTTTATAACTCGTTTATATGTGATTAAAGGTCTAATCAGAAGTGAAATATTAGGGAAAAATCAGTGCAAAGTGGGTAATTAGGGCTTAAGATTAAAAGACCTTAAAATAGGTATTTGAGGGGTGAATTGAACTCCAATTTCAGTGTTCTTGATATGTATAAACTCGTGAGAGTATGAGGATTTTGAAAATGTAAATTTTACCCGATTCCGAGATGTGGGCCCGAGGGGCATTTTGGTCATTTTACCTAATTTTGCGTATTAGCTTAGAATTTGCTTGTAGAATCAGTTACTTGAATTGTTATTTACATTATTCAATTTAATTGAATAGATTTGGGTCATTTGGAGTCGAGTACTCGTGGCAAGAACGTGGTTTCGGGTTGATTTTGAGCCAGTTCGAGGTAAGTGACTTGCCTAACCTTGTGTGGGGGAAACTCCCCTTAGGATTTGGTATTATTGATAATTGAAATGTCTTGCACGTGACGTGACGAGTGATTACTTGTTCTAATTGTTGAAAATCCGGTTTTTATTAAGTAATTACTGGTATGTTCCTTTTCTTGTTTATACTACTTGCAATTTAAGCCTGTTGTTAGCTTAGGAAAGCATGTCTAGTTGACTTAATTGCCTTACCTGTTCAAACTGCCTTATTTAGATTACGTGCAGCATGCTAGGTTAGAAATACCTGTTTTACCTTTGTATGGAACTATAATTGAACTGTGTACTCTTCTTGTTGTTGCTGTGTGTTTACTTTGGGACTACGGGACGATATCACGGGAGATCCCCCTGTATGTTTACTTTGGAACTACGGAACGGTATTCCGGGAGATCCCTCTGCACATTTACATTGGAACTATGGGACTGCACCCGATAGATTCCTCCTGTACTGGATATTTACATTTGGGACTACGGATCGGATTTTCGGTAGATCCCCGCGCATTATGAGTTGGACTACGGGATTGTACCCGGGAGATCCGCTGGATATTTATATTTTGGGACTACAGGACGGTATCCTGGGAGATCCCTGGTTGTTATCTCTATGTTAAGTTGTATTCCTTTTCGTGATTATTTGTCTCTGTTCTAGTTGTTGTTGCTCTTCCTATTCTATGTTATTTCTTACTGTTGCACTTAATTACACTGTCTTATTCTACACTGTTATATCTTATATTTCATTCAATCTCAGTAGGGCTCTGACTTTCCTCGTCACTACCCGACCAAGGTTATCATCCTTGAGGCAAGGCGCTTCTGTAGAGACTTTGAGGTATATCTGTCGTGTCCGCAGACCGAGGAGTCCCTTTTTATCTTTCTGTAATAGTATAGCCCTTTAGTATTTTTCTTTTGGGAAGTGTTAGGTTGAGATTCTTGTACTGTTATATGCCATGAGGCATCTTAAACACTATTTCATTTTGTTATTTCGGTTTTGTATTATTTTCTTTCTGCAAATTGTTTCTTTTCCACATTTGTTATGTTTACCTAGTCGTAGAGACTAGGTGCCATCACGATAGTTCACGGAGGGCGAATTGGGGTCGTGATAGAAAGTTGAATTTTTGGAGTTTCGAGCTAATAGTGGAATTTTAGATATCGAGGTCGGAATGCGATTTTGAAAGTTGGAGTAGGTCTGTAGTGTTGAATATGACTTGTGTGCAAAATTCGGGGTCAATCGGACATGTTTTGATAGGTTTCATCATCGGTTGTAGAAATTTGAAGTTTCAAATTCTTTAAGTTTGAATTGGAGGATGATTCATGATTTTAGTGTTGCTTGATGTGGTTTGAGAGCTCGACTAAGTCTGTATGGTGTTTTAGCACTTGTTGGTATGTTTGGTTGAGGTACTGGGAGCTTCGGGTGAGTTTCGGGTGCTTAACGTATGAAACATTGGACTTGAGCAAAATCTGAAGTTGGTTGGTTCTGGTGTTTTCGCACCTGCGGTGGGAAGCCTGCATGTGCGACCCGCAGAAGCGAGGAAGGGGTCGCAGGTGCAATTTGAGGCATAAGGGACAGTGGTCGCAGATGCAACTCAAGAGCCGCATCTGCGAAGAAATGAGCGCAGGTGCGGAGTTTGGGGAATTAATGAAATTCCACAGATGCGGAGCTCTAGCTACAGAAACGGGACCATATGTGCAGTCCTGGGAGTGCAGAAGCAGAAATCGCTGGGCATAAAAGAGAAATTTGAGGGTTTGAAATTTCAGAACACAAAATTTGATTTGGAGCTCGGTGGGAGGCGAGTTTTCAAGGGATTTTGAAGGAGAGTTATTGGGTAACTAATCCTAACTCTATTTTGATCATATTACATTAATCTATTGTTCTATTCCTCATCTAATTAAGGAATTTGATGGTGGAAGTTTGGAAATGGGGGAAAAGTTCCCCAAATGAAAATCTGAGGTTTGAATGGGAATTAGACGTCAGATTTGGATGAATTTTTTACGAGGGAACTCGTGAGTGAATGGGTGTTCATAATTTGTCACTTTTACCAAGTCGGAGACGTGGGCCCGGGGAGGATTTTTGGGTATTTTCCTATTTTCTTGCCTTATCTTTGAATTCATTAGCTATATAAGTTGCTTGTAGCTATATTTAAGTTATGTAATTGATTTGATTGGATTTGGGCCACTCGGAGTTGGATACTCATGGCAAGAGCATGATTTTGGATTGATTTTGAGCTTGGTGAGCTAAGTGGCTTGCCTAACCTTATGTGGGGGAACTCCCCTTAGGATTTGGTACTGTTGTAATATGAATGCCGTATACGTGAGGTGACGAGTGCGCACACGGGATTTTTGTGGAAAAACCCCATTTTCATTAAGTAAATATCTATGTTTTTCCTTTAATTTTGCAATACTAGTACATATAGCCATCCTATTTAGCTAGGAAAGCATGCTTACGTGCCTTAAGTGTCTTAACTGCCTACATGGACTCTGTGTAGCATGATTAGAGTAAGAATTACCTGTCTTCTTGATAGAAACTTAGTCAAAACTGTAGATTTCTTGTTGAAACTGATGTTATATTGAATGAGTTGTGATTTTACGTTGGGACTACGGAACGGTATTCAGGGAGATCCCCCTGCATGTTTATGTTTGGGACTACGGGACGGTATCCCGGAAGATCCCCCTGTACTGGATATTTACTTTGAGACTACAGAACGGTATTCTGGGAGATCTCCCAGCACATTTATGATTTGGAATACAAGACGGTATCCCAAAAGATCATCTGTACATTTACGTTTGGGACTACGGGGCGGTATCCCGGGAGATCCCCTGTTGCTATCTCTGTGTACTGAATTGATGTTTTTCTGTGATTTCATTTTCATTGACTATTAGCATTTATCTTTACTACGCTATTTCATACTGTTTTATCTTATTATATATATATATAAACCAGTTGGGCCCTGACCTAATCTCGTCACTACTCGACCTAGGTTAGGTTTGACACTTACTAGGTATCGCTGTGGTGTACTCATGCCCTTTCCTGCACATATTTTTTTTCGTGTGCAGATCCAGGTACCTCTTCCCAACCATATTTCCAGTGAGGCAAGGAGATATTAGAGACTTCGAGGTATATTTTCCGCGTCCGCTGACCTAGAAGTCCCTCTCTATTCTTCCTTAAGTTATAGACTTCCTGTATTATCTTCGTTGATAGATTTCTGGAGTTTAGAAACACTATTTACTTCTGTAGCTTGTGACTAATGATATACCGGGTTTTCGGAGTACATATGTTCAATTAGAGTGTTTTATTGTATATGTCGAGCGACATTTTAAACTTCTTTATTAGAATTACTTGTTAAATTGTTAGTTTTCATGTTTTCGTTTCATTTCCGCAAATTGTTAGGCTTACTTAGTCGTAGAGACTAGGTGCCATCACGACAGTTCATGGAGGGAGAACTTGGGTCGTGGCAAGTTAGTATCAGAGCTCTAGGTTCATAGAAGTCGTGAATCACAAGCCGGTTTGTTAGAGTCATGCGGATCAGTACGGAGACGTCTGTACTTATCTTCGAGAGGCTATGGAACTATCAGGAAAATTCCACTTAATTTGATTCCTTGTCATGCGAGATTATTGACTTCAAAATTCTAAACATATATCTTCTATTCTCTCACAGATGGTGAGGACACGTGCTACCGGAGATGACTAGGCACCCATATCCCCTGCTAGAGGCCGGGGTAGAGGCCGACGACACGCACGTGGTGTAGCTATAGTACCCGCACGAGCTCCTACAGAGGAGCCATTAGCAGCTCCAGTCGGAGCCTATGTGCCTGACACGCCTACTGCTACTACTGTTCCAGATCTCCAAGAGACCCTTGCACCGTTCATGAGCATGTACAGCACTTTAGCTCAAGCAAGGTTGATTCCCTTGCTGCAGCCACATCTCAGGCTGGGGTAGGGGCATAGACCCCCGCCGCCCGAACTCCAAAGCAGCAGGTTCAGGTTGATCTGATTTCAGAGGTTATACTGGTATCGCATATAGCCCCAGCTCAGCCCGAGAGTAGGGAAGCAATTTTAGAGGAAGAGCAGCGGAGGCTTATCTGAACCCAATTTTCGGATTTGTTTTTGAGAGAGTATGGCCCTCAGAGCCACAGGGATACATGGCGTGCGGAGTTTGAGCATTTGCGCCAGGGTAATATGACTATTTCAGAGTATGCTATTCGTTTCAGTGACTTGGCTAGACATGCACTGGCCTTGGTTTCTACAATTCGTGAGAGAGTTTGTCGGTTTATTGAGGGGCTCATTCCCAGCATCAGATCTAGCATGGCCCGAGAGTTAGATATGCATATCGCATATCAGCAGGTGGTTATTATTGCTAGGAGAGTAGAGGCCATGCTTGCTCGAGATAGGGAGGAGAGAGAGGCCAAGAGGTCTCGAGAGACGGGCCATTTTTCTGGTGTCCGCGCCCCAGCTCAAGTTTGTCATGGTAGGGGTTATGCGAGTTGCCCTGTTCATTCAGCTCTTCTAGTAGCCAGTGATATTCCAGCTCCTCCTAGACCTCAGGACCCTTATTATGCACCTATAATATCTAATGCGCCTCCTACATGGGATACTTTCAGTAGTTAGTCCAACAAACCTGGCCCGAGCCAGTCACAGCTGCCACACCCTCCTAGAGCTTATTTTGAGTGTGGTGACACACGCCATATGGTGAGGGCTTTCCCTAGACTTAGGCGGGGTGCACCTCCACAAATTTCTCAGCCACAGCGTGCTCCACAGGGTTCCCAAGCTATGATCACAGCACCAGTTGTTACGCCACCTACTCAGCCAGCTAGAGGTGGAGGTCGAGGAGGTAGAGGTCGCTCTATAGGGGGAGGCCATGCCAGATATTATGCCCTTCCTGCCCGTACTGAGGTTGTTGCCTCTGATTCTATCATTACAGGTATTGTTTTGGTCTATCATAGAGATGCATCAGTTCTATTCGATCCAGGATCTACTTATTCCTTTGTGTCCTCTTATTTTGCCCCGCATTTGGGCGTATCTCGGGATTCTTTGAGTTCCCATGTTTATGTTTCTACTCTTCTGGGAGATTCTCTTGTTGTGGACCGCGTTTATTAGTCGTGTTTGATTGCTCTTAGTGGTTTTGAGACCAGAGCCGATTTATTATTGCTCAACGTGGTATATTTTGATGTTATCTTGGGCATGGACTGGTTGTCGCCCCATTATGCTATTCTTGATTGTCACACCAAGACAGTGACGCTGGCTATGCCAGGTTTACCGCTATTAGAGTGGAGGGGTACTTTCGATTACACTCATAGTAGAGTTATTTCATTTCTTAAAGCTCGACGAATGGTTAAGAAGGGGTGTGACGTGTATCTGGCTTGTGTGAGAGATGTCAGTATTGATACCCCTACAGTTGATTCATACCCAGTAGTGCGGGATTTCCCATATGTGTTTCCAACTGATCTTCTGGGCATGCCGCCCGATAGAGATATTGATTTTGGCATTGATTTTTTGCCGAGCACTCAGCCCATCTCTATTCCTCCTTATCGGATGGCTCCTCCAGAGTTAAAAGAGTTAAAGAAATAGTTATAGGAATTGCTTGATAGGGGCTTTATTCGGCCTAGTGTGTCACCTTAGGGTACTCCTATTTTGTTTGTGAAGAAAAAGGATGGTTCCATGCGTATGTGCATTGATTATCGCTAGTTGAATAAATTTACAGTGAATAACCGCTATCTTTTGCCTTATATTGATGACCTGTTTGATCAGTTACAGGGTGCTCGAGTGTTTTTTAAGATTGACTTGCGTTCAGGTTATCATCAGTTGAAGATTCGGGAGCCAGATATCCCGAAGACTGCTTTAGGACTCGGTATGGTCATTACGAGTTCCTTGTTATGTCATATGGGTTGACCAATGCCCTAGTAGCATTTATGCATTTGATGCACAGTGTATTCCGGCTCTATCTTGACTCGTTTATCATTGTCTTTATTAATGATATTCTAGTGTACTCCCAGAGTCAAGAAGATCAAGACCAGCACCTGAGGACAGTGCTTAAGATCTTGAGAGAAAAGAAATTATATGTGAAGTTCTCAAAATATGAGTTCTAGTTGGATTCCGTGGCATTCTTGGGTCACGTGGTATCGAGTGAAGGGATCAAGGTGGATATGAAGAAAGTGAAAGTAGTGCAGAGTTGGCCCAGACCATCATCAGCTACAGAAATCCGTAGTTTCCTTTGTTTGGCGGGTTATTACCGTCGATTTGTTGATGGATTCTTATCTATTGCAGCACTTATGACCAGACTAACCTAGAAGGGTTTTTCGCTCAGGTGGACGGAAGAGTGTGAGGAGAGCTTTCAAAAGCTCAAGATAGCCTTGATTACAGCCCCAATATTGATATTGCCTACATGTTCGAGGTCTTATACTATCTATTGTGATGCCTCGAGGATTGGCTTCGGAGCATTGTTGATGCAAGATAGTAGGGTGATTGCCTATGAGTCTAGGCAGCTAAAGGTGCATGAGAAGAATTATCTTGTCCATGATCTCGAGTTAGCAGCTATTGTCCATGCCTTGACGATTTGGCGTCATTATTTATACGGTGTTCCATGTGAGATCTATATTAATCACTGGAGTTTGCAGCATCTGTTCAAGCAGAATGACCTAAATTTGTGTCACAAAAGGTCATTAGAGCTGCTTAATGATAATGATATCACTATTTTGTACAATCCGGGAAAGGTCAATGTGGTGACCGATGCCTTGAGTCGTCGGGTGGAGAGTTTGTGGAGTTTGACTTATCTACCAGCAGCAGAGAGACCCATGGCGATGGATGTTCAGGCCTTAGCCAGCCAGTTTGTGAGATTGGATATTTCGGAGCCTATTCGGGTCCTAGCTTGTGTGGTTTCTCGGTCTTCCTTGTTTGATCGTATCAAAGAGCGTCAGTATGATGACCCTCGTTTGCTTGTCCTCAAGGACAAGGTTCTGCATGATAATGCAAGAGATGTGATCATTGGTGATGACGGGGTATTCAGGATGCATGGTCATATATGTGTGCCCCGTGTTGATGGGCTTCGGGAATTGATTCTGGAAGAGGCCCACAGTTTGCGATATTCTATCCATCTGGGTGCCGCAAAGATGTACCAAGATTTGAGGCAGCACTATTAGTGGAGGAGGATGAAGAAAGATATAGTTGGGCTTGTAGATCGATACCTCAATTATCAGCAGGTAAAATATGAGCAACAGAGGCCGGGTGGCATGCTTCAATAGATAGAGATTCTGGAATGGAAGTAGGAGCGAATCACCACGGACTTCGTAGTTGGACTCCCACGGACTTTTTGAGGAAGTTCGATGCTATTTATATGATTGTGGATCACCTGACAAAGTCCACGCACTTCATTCCTATGTGTACTACCTATTCTTCAGAGCGGTTGGCAAGATTTATATCTGAGAGATTGTTTGTTTGCATGGTATTCCAGTTTCCATCATTTCAGATTGAGGTACTCCGTTTACATCACGGATCTAGAGAGTCGTACAGCATGAGTTAGGTACTCAGGTGGAGCTGAGCTCAGCATTTCACCCCCAGATGGACGGACAGTCTGAGTGCACTATTCCGATTTTTGAGGATATGCTCCGTGCGGGTGTGATGGAGTTTGGAGGTTCTTGGGATCCGTTCTTGCCACTTGCGGAGTTTGCCTACAACAACAGTTATTAGTCCAACATTCAGATGGCACCGTATAAGGCTCTGTATGGTAGGCAGTGTAGATCCCTAACGGGTTGGTTCGAGCGGGCCGAGGCTAGATTACTCGGCACAGACTTGGTTCAGGATGCTTTGGAAAAGGTTAAAGTGATTAAGGATAGACTTCGCACAGCCCAGTCTAGACAAAAGAGTTATGCAGACTGGAAGGTTTGCAATATTTCATTTATGGTTGGAGAGCGGATCTTACTTCGGGTTTCGCCTATGAAGGGCGTTATGAGATTCAGAATAAGGGGCAAATTGAGCCCAAGGTTTATTTGCCACTTTAAAGTGTTGCGGTGTGTTGGGGGGGGGTTTCTTATAAGCTTTCCTTACCTCCCATCTTGGCAGGACTTCATCCGGTATTTCATGTTTCAATGCTTCGGAGATATCAGGATGATCCGTCTCACATGTTGGATTTCAGTTTAGTCCAGTTGGACAAGGATCTATCTTATGTTGAGGAGCTAGTGGCTATATTGGACAGGCAGGTTCGAAAGCTGAGGTCAAAGAGCATTGCATCGGTAAAGGTTCAGCGGCCAAATCAGCCGGTTAAGGAGGCGACTTGGGAGACCAAGTAGGATATGTGCAGCCATTATTATCATCTTTTCACCACTTCAGGTATGTCTCTATGCTCATTCGAGAACGAACAAATATTTTAAGATGGGGAGGATGTAACGACCCGGCCAGTCATTTTGAGAATTTACGCCCTGATCCCCTGTTAACTTCTTCCCCCGTGTCTTTTTCTACTTTTGTGATTTGTCGGGATGAATTATTTTGAATTTCGGAGTGTTTTAAGACACATAGTCCCTAAATAAGAGTTTAAGTCTTAGAATTTGGACCGTAGTCGAAACAGTGTTAAGATTTCTCTGGAATGGAATTTCGTCGATTCTGTTAGCTCTGTTGGGTGATTTTGGGCTTAGGGGCATGTCCAGATTGTGTTTTTGAGGTCGGTAGCTCATTTAGGCTTGAAATGGTGAAAGTTGAATTTTTGGAGCTTCGGACTGATAGTGGAATTTTTGATATCAGGGTCGAAATCTGATTCCGAAAATTGGAGTAGGTCTGTAGTGTTAAATATGACTTGTGTGCAAAATTTGGGGTCAATCGGACATAGTTTAATAGATTTTGGCATCAGTTGTAGAAATTTAAATGTCACACCTCCTTTTTTCCGCATAGGGATAGGACTTCATCCGGTATTTCATGTTTCAATGCTTCGGAGATATCAGGATGATTCGTCTCGCATGTTGGTTTCAGTTTAGTCCAGTTGGACAAGGATCTATCTTATGTTGAGGAGCTAGTGGCCATATTGGACAGGCAGGTTCGAAAGTTGAGGTCACAGAGCATTGCATCAGTAAAGGTTCAGCGGCCAGGTCAGCCGGTTAAGGAGGCGACTTGGGAGACCAAGTAGGATATGTGCAGCCATTATTATCATCTTTTCACCACTTCAGGTATGTCTCTATGCTCATTCGAGAACGAACAAATATTTTAAGATGGGGAGGATGTAACGACCCGGCCAGTCATTTTGAGAATTTACGCCCTGATCCCCTGTTAACTTCTTCCCCCGTGTCCTTTTCTACTTTTGTGATTTGTCGGGATGAATTATTTTGAATTTCGGAGTGTTTTAAGACACATAGTCCCTAAATGAGAGTTTAAGTCTTAGAATTTGGACCGTAGTCAAAACAGTGTGAAGATTTCTCTGGAATGGAATTTCGTCGATTCTGTTAGCTCTGTTGGGTGATTTTGGGCTTAGGGGCATGTCCAGATTGTGTTTTTAAGGTCGGTAGCTCATTTAGGCTTGAAATGGCGAAAGTTGAATTTTTGGAGCTTCGGACTGATAGTGGAATTTTTGATATCAGGGTCGAAATCTGATTCCGAAAATTGGAGTAGGTTTGTAGTGTTAAATATGACTTGTGTGCAAAATTTGGGGTCAATCGGACATATTTTGATAGGTTTTGGCATCAGTTGTAGAAATTTAAATGTCACACCTCCTTTTTTCCGCATAGGGATAGAGAATTTTTCCAATTTAAGTGACATTAATAGAAGTGAGATTATTTATTTATTTTAGAGTCAACACTTGGGATGATTATATGGTGTCCCAAGTCACCGGTTTATTTTATATCCTAAATCGAGGAAGTTTTGACTCTGTTTTACAGTCCGCGAAACACAGAAATCCGGGTAAGGAATTGTGTTAACCCGAGAGAAGGTATGAGTCACTCTTGAATTCCGTAGTTTTAGCACGATCGCTTAACTATTAATAATTGGCCTAATTATCTGATTTATTAAATATTTAAAACCAATGTGTATTTTATTCCTTTTAACTGCTTGGCATTTATGGAATTATTCCTAGAACAAGTCACGATTGTTGTACACTTGTCGTTTTGGTAAACATTGCAAACCGTATCACATGAAATGCACCTGTGATTTACATCATGTTTATTTTATTATTGTTGTTAGAAGTTATGGTCGAGTCACGTGAGATGCGCACTCAAATTGGGGATTATATATTATGACTATGCCACAGGAACCGTACCCATAGTCACGATGATTATTTACGCGCCGAAAGGTTTGCCTACCCACGCGTGGTTGGCCTAAGCATGATACTAGGGGACAAGAAATACCAAACTTTTGAGTCCGAATGTGTTTAACCCACGCGAACCAATCGAATCACAAGATTTCAATTTCTGCCTTCTTTTGATTCATTTCCAATTTACACCAACGTAAACAAAAGACCAACTGAAACAAATAAAACTACTCAAGTTTTTTAACATAAACATGAAATCGAAAATGGAAAGATTTCTAAATATGATACCATCCCATTATTTCAACAAATCAAATTTCAAGTCAAAACCCCAACTACCAATTAATTATTACTAACAACCACTAATCTCATTTCAATTTAACAGGACATATGAAATCAAACTCATTCATTCTGACAGATATTACTCTAATTCACCTTGATCAGACAAACAAATAATGGCAAACAAGTATTCACGGGATTTAGTTAAAGCTCATTTGAAACAGTAATAAGGGAAGAGAGATTGACCTTCAGTGTGAAGCAATTTTTCCTTTTAACAATTGAATCGAATTTACACTGATTGTGAGAGGATACCAACAACAAAGCAAGAGTGTCGACGCGAAGCCAACCACCAAAAAATCGAACAAGAAAATCCCCAACACAAACGATTGGCTCTAAATAGAGACCCAAACAGTGACCAAAGATGCTAACAAGGACCCGACCACGGCGGAACCTCGAACAGCAACTCAGATCATACCCATCTCAGTAACAAAAATGTGAATTCACAATTGGAAATGAGATTTAGAACCGAAAATAGATACTCTTTTTATGTTTTTTTTTCATTTTGGTATTCAACAAGTGAAATTGAAAAAGAAGAAGGAAAAGAAAAATAGCGTCGAAGAACTCTAGGAATTTTCTGCTCAAAGTTTCTGCTGGATTTCCGGCCAGTTCTGATTAGCGGCAGATGTGAGAGGATGGAACGGTCGTAGTGAGTTTGTTTTTGTGTTCTCCGGTTCTGCTACTAGCAGCATCGCTGGTCAGAGGGGTAGGGCAGATGACATTGATGGGGTTTTTGAAGCTAAAAAAGAAGGGTTAGGTCTAGGGTTTTTTCGGTTCTTTTTGGGTGTGTGTATTTGTTTTGGGGTGGTGAGTGTGGTGTGATGACGGGGGGAGGCCGACGGCCGGCCAGCTGTTGCTGGTTTTAGGAGGTGGCGGCTGGTGTTGTTGGTCTAGGTTGTTGGTTGATGGAGCTCTTAGGTCTTAGAGGGTTCTATGGTTTTTAAGTTAAGAAGAAGAATATGGAAAACGGCTGGGGTTCCTCTGTTTTTTGAGGTGACAGTTGGTTTTATTCAAGAGAAATCAGGTTTTTTGTTCTTGGGGTCTTTTTTTAATGAAAGAGATAGGGATTAAGAGGGAAGATGGGTTATAGGTCTTGGGCTCTAATTATCAATAAAAATTGGGCTAAGAAAGCTGAAAATTCAAAAAAAAAAATTAAAGTAATATGAATACTTATAGAAGATATAAAATTACTCTTACTAATTGATTTTAATAATATATTAACATTTTTATTTTTGTAGTTTTCAATTTTTATGCTTTAAAAACTAGAATTAAAATTAATAATAGACTGAAATCCTATAGAAATAAGCTAAAATAAATATTTTAAAAATATTAAGACTATTAGAGATAATTCTAATGTGCAAGTTAAAAATTACATATCTACAGATGTCTCTCTTTGACTGGAAATACGAAGAGTTTTCACACAAAGAACTACAAGACAGGTTTTTTGACTCGACCCTTATTTAGAGAGACCAAAAACTAAAAAAAAGGAGGGTGTGACCGAGCGCTGGTTCTGAGTTGCTTACATATACTTGGCTATAAGGGAATCAGACCAAGTGTAGTTCACAAGTGAATGAGGTAATGGAGTGTGTGGCGAGGATGAGAGAGTTGAGTAAGATACCGTTCCGTCGAGGTTGCAGTCCGCGGTCCTAGGGGTATGCATTCGATTTTTGACCCTTATCGATAATTACTTAACAATTATCGATTTGTACATATGCTTATCGTTATCGTTTCAATAAGATTTCGATTTTTCGTTTTCGATTTATCGATTTCTGGGGCTTATCAATTCGGTTATCGATTACACCAAAAAGAAAATTTGCTGGATTCCACGGAAAGTATATCGCTATAAACACGCCTAACTAATATGGACAAAAAGAAGCTAAAATAAGGTGAACACCGTTTATAACATAAAATTATGTCAACAAGCACATGCAACGAAACTAAAGTAAGAGATCAAATGTATGTCACCAACACTCCAATGGTATAAAAAACAAAATACATCATCACAGCTAATTCTGTTTTCCATTAATTTGAACTTCATTCCCTTAAGCTTTAAATATGATCATTCCTTAAATGTAGTAGAGGAAATAATAGGGTTAAGGACTTAGGGTAAAGGGAAGGGTATTATATAATAAGGGTAAAAAATTAAATTAAATTTTTGTTGTCTTTTTAGTTCTTATCGATTTATCAATAAACCGATAACCGAAGAGGACAAAATAGAAATCGAAATTGATAACTCGATAAGGAAAATTTCGAAATAGATAAATCGATAAACCGATAACAAATAATAGATTCGATTTATCAATAAACCGATTCGAATGCACACCCCTACACGGTCCTATTATTACATCAAAATCAAAAATGAAAACGACTAACTAAGCTTGTCAACTATAAGTTACAAGATTCCTATCTATAAGTCTTCTGAAGCTTGATCTTGAGTCTTGAATGGTTCTTCATGCAGACTTTAGATATGAACCTTGACGATTGCTAGCTGCATGTGCTAGTTCATTCTTCTTGAGCTTTTTCGGATTAAAACCGGACATGTAGTGCTCGTGACTTCAACCATGTCTTGAGCAGTTCACATCTTTCTCTGCTTTTGCATTTTGTATTCACTTCTTTTTTCTTCTCTTTTATTCTAGATTGAGACTGCTTTTGTTGGTCATCTCGGACTGTTGACTCACATTCTTACCGTGAGCTTCTGCTACTTCTAACTTGAATTGAATTCTGAAATGACTTCCCTCATTCTCCAGGTGGGTGCCTGCTACTGAATTGAAACTTGAAATAATTCCGAAATGAATTCCCTCGTTCTCCAGGTGGATGCCTGAAATCAAAACAACAAAACAAACAAAATTTTCTGCCCATTTGTACTCGGAAGATTTTTGAGTTGTTAGCAAAACTGTAAACCACTTATGTTATTGATGCAATAATGAGAGTAAACTAAATAATCGACTAGGATGTGCATCTCCTATGATTAAAAGTGACAAACTTATACTAGGAAGTGAGTTTCCTATGAGTAAAACTAATAAACTTTGACTAGGAAGTGTATCTCCTTAAAAAAATATAACACGAGTGACTCAAACTAGGAAGTGCATCTCCTAGATGAACTTAAACAACTAAAACTAGGAAGTGCGTCTCCTAGGAGTGAAATCTCAATTTAGGAAGTACATCTCCTAAAACAAAAATATAACTTGTAATACCCAGACTAGGAAGTGCTTCTCCTAGGGGTGGAACTTCAATGACTCAAACTAGGAAGTGCGTCTCCTAAAAGAATAACTTGAATGACCTTGATTAAGAAGTGCGTCTCCTACGGGTGAAACTTAAATGAACCAAATTAGGAAGTGCATCTCCTAGGGGTAAAATCTCAATTTAGGAAGTGCGTCTCCCGAAAGTATATCCTAAAAGATCCAGACTAGGAAGTGTGTCTCCTAGGAGTGAAACTTGAATGAACCAAACTAGGAAGTGCGTCTCCTAGGGATAAAACTCGAATGACTCAAACTCATATGACCCAAACTAGGAAGTGCGTCTTCTAGGGGTAAAATCTCAATCTAGGAAGTGCATCTCCTAAAGTAAAATATAACTTGAAAGACCCATATTTGGAAGTGCGTCTCCTACGGGTAAAACCTCAGTGACTTAAACTTATATGACCCAAAACTAGGAAGTGCATCTTCTAAAACAAAAAATATGTCTTGAAAGACCCAGACTATGAAGTGCGTCTCCTAGGGGTGAAACTTCAATGACTCGAACTAGGAAGTGTGTCTCCTAGGAATGAACTTAAATGACCCAAAACTAGGAATTGTGTCTCCTAAAATAAAAATATAACTTGAAAGACCCAGACTAGGAAGTGCGCTCCTGGGGGTAAAATCTCAATTTGGGAAGTGCGTCTCCTAAAACAAAATATAACTTGAAAGACCCAGAATAGGAAGTGCGTCTCCTAGGGGTGAAATCTCAATGACTCAAACTAGGAAGTGCGTCTCTTAAGAATGAATTTAAATGACCAAAGCTAGAAAGTGCATCTCTTAAAAAGTATAATCTGAAATATCCCTACTAGGAAGTGCGTCTCATAATGGGTAAAACTTCAATGACTCCAACTAGGACGTGCATCTCCTAGGGATAAATTTAAATGACTAAACACTAGGAAGTGCATCTCCTAGGGGTGAAATTTGAATGAACCAAACTAGGAAGTGCGTCTCCTAGGGCTGAACTTAAATGACCGAAACTAGGAAGTGCGTTTCCTAGGGGTGAAATCTCAATGACTCAAACTAGGAAGTGTGTCTCCAAGGAGTGAACTTAAATGACCCAAAGCTAGGAAGTGTGTTTCCTAAAATAAAAATATAACTTGAAAGACCCAAACTAGGAAGTGCTTCTCCTAGGGGTGATGTGTGATCTTCTCAATAGCCTTTGCGTAAGCAGAATTAGGTCATTACGCCTGAAAAATTCAAGATTCCAAGCTTTGATATTAACATAGCTTTCATCCCTGTTTCAAACAAAGAAAAATTGTGAGTTTAAAACACGGTGGTTAGTTTGTGGCCTTGACCTTGAAGGCGACTGCTTCTACACTTGTCATGATAACTTTTATTTCAACTTAGAAGACTTTTCCTGTTATCGACTAACCATTTTCTTTCAACCCTTATCACATAAAACACCTCCAATCCATTCGAGCCCAATATCCTCTACCTGTTGCATTTTGCTCATGAATTGACATTTACTGAACCTTTGCATTTCACATGAATCCCAAAGCACGTTGATTGTTACCAACTCAGTGCGCATACTGTTCTTTCCTGACTTATGCCACTTTGATATACTAGCACGATTCTATTTTGTGCAATTAGAAAGCTGGTAGCAAATTTTGAAGTCATTTCTCACTTGTTCTAACCAATTAGACTCAATAAGAGAAAGTAAACAAAACAAAAGGAACCGAGTAACAGATAATGGAAAGAGATGATACCTAACAAGAAAATTACAAAGTAGAAATTTATCAGATGTGGATACCAACTCTAATGACCATGACATGCACTTTTGGATTAAGTGGCCTAAATTGTCAAACAAGTCTAATGTTCAACTCTTATTGTACCGCTAAGCCGTAAAACTATACTTCAATGCTCCGATTATCCTATCTGATTCACGATCCTTATTTGACTTGCAGTGCTTGAAGGGTTTTCACCATCAAGCCTCTCTCATTTTGCGCTTTATCTAAACTCACTGTCGCCTTATGGTTCCTGTCAAGGTTTTCACCGATAAGACTCTCTCATCTTTTCTTTTCTTCTTATTTCCACAGATGACAAGTCATTAACCATGATAGAAATATCATATGCTCCTGCCATGTCTAACTCAGCATTGTCAATGATTATCTGGGAGGTCTTTTGGACTGTAATGTGGCTTTTGGACCTGGTTAGAAAGAAAGGATATCATAAAGGCTCAAAATAACTAAGACAACAAGGTTAATTTATTTACAACTTTTGGAATTCATTCTAAAAACTTTGCCCCAATTTCTAAAACAAGGGAATTTGATTCTTTCTTTTCCTTTTTCTTTTTGAGATGCAATTTCTAAGAAAGACTGCCCTACTCTCGACTTCTTGGGATTATGAAATATTTTATTTGGTGCGCCCGAACCTTAAGGCTGCCTACGTATCTTTTGGTGATAAGAATCAGCTCGAACGTAGTTCAAAAAGATACTTTTTGTTGCTATTTTCCTTTCTTTTTCTTTTTCTTTTTTCCTTTTCTTTTTTCTCTTTTCTCTTTTGTTTTTTTTCCTTTAGAAAGAATTTCCTAAAACAAACCTATAGGGATATGAACATTTTTTATTTTTCTTTTTTATGACTCTAACTTGATTCCAAAAGAGGGGAGGTCAAGAAAATCAGCACAGGCTCAAAAGGGTATCGAAGGGTATAAAGTGTTTGGGTAGCTGAAAGAGGGCCTCCCAATCCCTGAAAATGCCAAGTACAACACATGCTACTTGAAAATAAAAAAGGAAGAGCACACACAACATTTTATTTATAGCTCGGCATTAATATCATTGATAGGCTTTCCACTTTTCTTTAGTGCCTTGTCAAGTACAAAACTCTCATTGGGTGATTTCTTCTTCACGATGGATACCCTCCGCCTGTTTGGAGCAAACTTCCTTGGCTTTATGTCGTAGCTTGATATGGACTTGAACTCAAAGTTGCTCACTTAGAATTGTCTGGAATGCACTCTCTTGTAACAACTTTCTGTCATCCTATTAACTTCCCAAATTATGTGCCCCAGTTTCACATAATTTAAGCTTTAAAGGATGTCGAGATATCCAAATATTTACTTATTTCCCTTAAATATCTCTATCATCTTCAAAATTATTTTATTGTTTCATGATTAGACTAACTTTTAAGATCAGGCCTAGAATTATGTGTGCATATCATGTCACTAGAGCCAGCATGAAAAGAACTATAAAAGGAAAAGGGAACTAAACAAAACTGACTAGAAATAATAGAAAACATGAAATTGCATTAGACAAACGGTGAAAGAGTTTGCACAATGAAACAAGCAAAATAAACTGGGTTACAACCCTGGAACAAACCTAGATAACACTAAACGATTTACTATGACCAAACGAACTAGGAAAAAATAGAAGGATAGAAGGGTTTGAGTCACAAGAAAATATCCAAATTACAACCCTGAAATAACCCGAATAATAGAAACGACGACAAAATAAACTACCAAGACTCCTTCATGGCTAACCAAGAAAGGAGTGTCTTTCCAATTACCAAGCTCGACATCTTAGCCACTGAGTCACACATTGACATTACCCAGACATTTACCAATTTCAATCACATTGACCTCAACGAGTGGCTTTGGGGCCCCTTTTGCCGACTCGTTCTTAAGATTAATTTCAGGAATCGAGACTGATAGCTAAAAGCTTTGCGGCAAGTGGCCCTCCGAGGATATCAGAAGAGTTCTCATATTCCTTTTCAACATAAATCATGGCCACCATATGCATCTCATTATGAACAGGCAATGGATTGTGGCTAGTATGCGCTGCATCTGGATTTTGCACGATAATGTCACCTGCATCAATAACCTTCTGGACTACTCTTTTAAGATTCCAGCACTTTTCTATATTGTGCCCCAAGGAATTAAAGCAATATGTGCACCTTTAAAAATAATAAAAATTCTTTGGAATGAGGTTTGATATTTTTATCTGAATCGGCTTCAACATGTCCAATTGCCTCAATCTTTGGAATAAACTAGCATATGATTCTCCAATAGGAGTGAAAGACTTTTCTCTTTGTTACTGCCTTCTCATTTTAATCTCCGGCCATGGTTGGAATCTCTTTCGGGTAGATGGTTGATATGCTTGAGGAGGCAAGTAAGACATTTATGGAGGTGGTGCGGGCCATTGCGGGTCTCATAGATGTGGAGCATATGGCAGTGAATTGTGGATAGAGTACTGGGAAACTGAGGTATGACTTTCGGGATTTTGTGGAGAAAAGTAGCATTGGGAAGGATTATCTGGAGTACCAGGATATTCATGGAGTCAGTATTGAGGTTGAAAGCATTGAGCAGGAATGTCCACTGGATCCTGTCGTTGGTGGGGGTCGAGAACATCTTTTCTATCAATCGGAGGACTAACCCGAGCAACTTGTTCCTTCCATCTGAGGCAAAACTCCCTAAAACATCCCTCGGGTTTCTTTTCCATCTGAGATAGGGGAGCGGTCTAGGATAATGTATACATTTTATTGATATTGCTGAACAAATATTGAGCCATATTAGCCCATGCATGCCATTTACTGACATCTTGATGAGTATACCACTCCAAGGGTTCCCCACTCAACCTCTCACTGAAATATGTCATTAACAATTCATCTTTCCAGCAAACACTTCTCATTTCACTACAATAACCCCTCAGATGGGCTACTGGATCTCCACGCCCATCATACAAATCAAACTTTGGCATATTAAACCCAACAAGCAGTTGGATGTTAGGAAACAAACACAAGTCTTTGTAAGGCATGCTTACCTGGCTCTCTATCCCTTGCATGTTTCTTAACACTACTCTAAGATCTTCACCTTCCTGGATATCTTATCTTGTTCCATTGTCTTAGTAAGATTTTAAGTTTCACCTGGAGGCTCAAAATTAGGAGCGTAAAAGTATGGATCTAAGACTTTGAAAGCTGATTCTGGAGTATAGTGTTCGACATCAGGGACTTTGAACATAGTCTCGCTAGAGGATCGAGGAAAAGTAGCTGGTGGAGGAGCTACAAAAACATGAGTGGTCAACGGAGCAGAATATGAGGTGTTTTTGGAGGGTGGAGTGTGAAAAGGTTGTGGGGAGATATTAGCAGCAGTAGGAAGCTGGATTTGTGACAGTGGCAGAATGGTGACGAGGCTTTCAGTGTAGTTAGTGGGAAATAATGGTGGAGGATGCCCATTAATCCAGGCTTGGTATATTTCGGCCATCTCTCTTTTCAACCTCAGAACCTCTTCTTTCAACTCAGATTCTGATTCAACAATCCCCTTAGGTAGATCAACAACATATGTGTCCAAGTCTTGTCTAGCCATGGCTACCTTGCTCTTTGACCTTGTGTTGTATGGAAGAGTTACCAGTTTAAGAACCACAAACCAACCACTCTTCTGCTATAATGAAGATAACAACGAGGAGCAAAATAAAGTCATCATGTTAGCGTTAGGGCATTTAACAGCTAAAAATATCACATTGTGTGCAATGTACCTAATCACAATTATCGGTTCTAAAATGACTTCGAGGGTGTGAAGTCAACTTGACGTCATCCCAATTTTACTTCTCTTGCCCCATCTTATTCATTTTCTCTCTTACGCTCCTTGATTTGCTCATTTTCTTTCCTTTCCTTTTCTTTCTGATTATCATTCTTTTCTTCCTCTCATTTCTCACATCTCATTACTTCATCTCGT
Organism: Nicotiana sylvestris; assembly: GCF_000393655.2. Classification (NCBI taxonomy): domain Eukaryota; kingdom Viridiplantae; phylum Streptophyta; class Magnoliopsida; order Solanales; family Solanaceae; genus Nicotiana; species Nicotiana sylvestris. The sequence continues at coordinate 57,761,241 of NC_091063.1, forward strand.
TTTTTTTTCTTTTTTTATATTTCAAAAAAATGATTCGATCGAATCTGTAGGCTGCCTACGTATCATGATGCCGCATGAATAAGATCTTTGCGTAGTTCGGGAAGATCGGGAATAAAGTAAATAAACTAACTCTTTTATTTGATTTTTGATTTTTTTCTAAATTTTTTTAATTTTCGAAAGAAAGACTTATAAAGAAGAAAGATTTTTTTTTTTGAATTTTTTTTTTTTGGCATTTCGAAAGAAAAACTTCTAAAGAATAAAGAAAATATTTTCGAATTTTTGGACTTTTATGTTAAAATCATGAAAGAAAGACTTCTAAAGAAAAAAAAATATTTTTTTTTTAATCTTGAATTTCCTTTTCAATTTTCGAAAATATTTTTGGATTTTTTAGAGGAAATTAAAAGAAAATATTTTTGAATTTTTTTTAAAGATTGGGATCTCAAAAGAAGACTTTTCTAAAGAAGGAAGTAAAGGAAAATATTTTTAGATTTTTGAAAATTGGGGGCCGAAACCGTTGAGGTTTGCCTACGTATCTCACATTTGGTGAGAATCAGATCCACATAGTTCGGCCAATTTTGACGCAACAAGAAAGTATGACTTATTTTGAAATGACTTTTTCTCATTTTTTTTTTTTTTCGAAATTTCGGCAGAGTTTTAGGATATTTCAAATACCTACCTCTATTCATCCGGGTACCATTAGAGGAGGCCCATATCTCCCGATAGTCTATTCATCCGGGGGCCGCTAATATGTATTAGGATTTGCTGCAGCATTATTGGTGGAGAAGAATGAAGAAGGATATCGTTGCATATGTGGCTCGGTGTTTGAATTGTCAACAGGTTAAGTACGAGCATCAGAGGCCGGGTGGTTTATTGCAGATGATTGAGATTCCTGAGTGGAAGTAGGAGCGTATCACTATGGACTTCATTTTTGGACTCCCGCGGACTCAGAGGAAGTTCGATGCAGTGTGGGTTATTGTTGATAGGCTGATCAAGTCAGCACATTTCATTCTTGTGGCAGTCTCCTATTCTTCCGAGAGGTTAGCTGAGATTTATATCCAGGAGATAGTTCGTCTTCATGGTGTGCCCGTGTCTATCATTTCGGATCGAGGTACGCAGTTTACCTCACATTTCTGGAGAGCAGTTCAACGAGAGTGGGGCATACGGGTTGAGTTGAGCACAGCATTTCATCCTTAGACGGACGGGCAGTCCGAGCGGACCATTCAGATTTTGGAGGATATGCTCCAAGCTTGTGTCATTGACTTTGGAGGCTCGTGGGATCAGTTTTTGCCTTTAGCAGAGTTTTCCTACTACAACAGCTACCAATCGAGTATCCAGATGGCTCCTTATGAGGCTTTGTAGGGTAGGCGGTGTCGGTCGCCGATTGGATGGTTTGAGCCGGGAAAGGCTCGGTTGTTGGGTATAGATCTAGTACAGGATGCCTTGGATAAGGTCAGAATCATTCAGGATAGGCTTCGTACAGATCAGTCCAGGCAAAAGAGTTACACTGACCATAAGGTTCGTGATTTGGCATTCATGGTCAGTGAGCAGGTATTGCTTCGAGTGTCGCCTATAAATGGCGTGATGAGATTTGGGAAGAAGGTCAAGCTTAGCCCTAGGTTCATTGGCCCGTTTGAGATTCTTTATCGAGTGAGGGAGGTGGCTTATAGACTTGTGTTGCCACCGAGATTATTAGTCGTGCATCCAGTGTTTCATGTGTCCATGCTTCGAAAGTATCACGGCTATCCATCCCACGTGTTAGATTTCAGCACTGTCTAGTTGGATAAGGACTTCGCCTATAAGGAGGAGCCGGTAGCTATTCTAGACCAGTAGGTTTGTTAGTTGAGATTGAAGAATTTCCCTTCTGTTCGTGCTCAGTGGAGAGGTCAGCCTATTGAGGCATCGACCTGGGAGTCCGAGTCTGATATGCATAGCCGTTATCCCCATCTTTTCTCCGACTCAGGTACTTCCTTCTTATGTCTGTTTGAGGACGAACGATTGTTTTAGAGGTGGAGAATATGATGACCCAAAAGGTCATCACTTGTTTTAAAAACAAATTCTGTGTTCCGAGGACATAAAAATCTCTTTCTGCATTACCTCGATTTATGTGCGCAGTCTGGACGCGTAGCTGGAAAGCCATTATGTGAAAATCTGTGAAAAATGATGAATTTAGACTTTAAAATGAATTTAAGTTGACTTCGGTCAATATTTTGGGTAAACGGACCCGAACTCGTGATTTGACGGTCTCGAGGGTCCATGGAAAAATATGGGACTTGGCGTATGCCCGAAATCGAATTTCGAGGTCCCAAGCCCGAGAATGAATTTTTGAAAGAAATTGTATTGTGGAATTAATTATGAAGTAAAGAAGAAAATTTATGTTTGAAACCATTGGTATCGGGCCCATATTTTAGTTCTGGAGCCCGGTACACATCTTATATATAATTTGAGTCGAGCCTGTGAAATTTGGTAAGAAACGGACCTGAAATGACGTGAATCAGACCTTATTTGAGAAAATTTGATGTTCTTAATTAATTTCATGATTTTGATGCTAAATTCATAGTTGTTGATGTTATTTTGGTGATTTGAATGCACGGGCAAGTCCGTATGATGTTTTTAGGTTGGCTTGCATTTTTGGTTTGGAGCCCCGAGGGCTCGGGTGAGTTTTGGTTAGGCCACGGTGTGGAATTTGGACTTGGGAAAATTGCAGGTTTCCAGCTGCTATGATCAGGTCTGCAGGCTTCGCAAATGCGAAGCCTGGCTTGCAAATGCGAAGAATGGACCTGAGCAGCCTTAGTCGCAAATGCGACTGTTTTCTCGCAAATGCGATTTCGCATTTGCGAATGGTCTCTCACAAATGCGAAGATGGCCGGAAAGTTGATTGGGTCGCAAATGCAAAAGTCCTAGTTTTCTAAGGGGTTCGTAGTTGCGACATCTGAGACATGTAAATTCACACTTAGACGCATTTTCAGCTATTTTTCACATCTTTTCAAAACATAAATTCTCTTGGGCGATTTTTCGAAAAACATTTCTTCTCCAATTCAATTGTAAGTCGTTTATAACTAGTTTTCTTCAATCCTTAACATCTTTTCACATGATTTCAACTCAAAATCAATGGTTTTCATGGGGGAAAATTGGGTGTTTTGGGTAGAACCTAAGTTTTTCAAAAATAGGGGATTTGGACCTCGATTTGAGGTCTGATTTCAAAATAAATTATATATTTGGGTTCGTGGGGGAATGGGTAATCGGGTTTTGATTCGAACCTCGGGTTTTGACCATATGGGTCCAGGGGTGATATTTGACTTTTTGGGGAAAACTTTAGAAAACTTATTTTCATGCATTAGAATTGATTCAATTAGCATTTATTGATCTAATTAAGTAACTTGTGGCTAGATACGAGCGAATTGGTGGTGGGAATCAAGAGGTAAAGCGATAGTTGAGGCTTGAGTTGTGTTCGTGGCATCGAGGTAAGTGTTTGGTCTAACCTTAGCTTGAGGGATTTTGAGTTGTGTCTTATTTGCTATATGTTATTTGCTGAGTATGACGTATAGGCATGGTGATGAGTATCTATACGTTGGTGTCAAGCATGCCCGTGGGTCTTATATGATGATTATTATGACTCTGTTTGTATTGTTCATGCCTTTTGTGATGATTTCCATTGTTGAGTAAAGTTTGTGGACGTAATAGTAATATTTGAACATTGAGGAGCGTTGGCTCAAGTTATATAATGAATTGTGGAAGTATAATTGGAAATTGAACCTTATAGAGCATTGGCTCAAGTTGTGAAGTAAAAGTAAAAAAGAGAAGAGATTTATTATATTGTCTCCCTTGCCGGGATGTTGTTGCTCATTTATACTATCTCCATTGCCGGGATGTTGATGCTTTTGATATTGTTCCCTTGTCGGGATTTGATTGTTGAACTATTGTTCCCTTGCCGGGATTTTATTGCAAATTCTATTTGTTTCCTTGCCTTATTGCTTATGATTGTTGCCTGGGTGAGGAAGAATGTAAAGCACGAAGGGTGATGTCGTGCATTATTTTGGTAAGAGAGTGTAAACCACGAAGGGTGATGTCGTGCCGCACGATGTACCATTCCGTGCCTTTATATGAGTGATAATGCACGAAGAATCATTCCATGTCATAAATATGTGAGATAAAGCATGAAGGGTGATGCTGTTCCATTTATATTGATTTTATGGTGAAGACGAGAGTAAAAGCACGAAGGGTGATGCCGTGCACTTGTCCCTGATTTTCCTAATTCTTGCTGATAATTGAGTTATGGTGTTCTTTACGTTTATTTATTGATTTTCTGTTGTTACTTGACTTTATTGTGATGTTATTGAGTCCCTTTCCCTAATTGCTTTGTGATTGTTGCTTGGGTGAGGAAGAGTCTAAAGAACGAAGGGTGATGCCGTGTATTTTTTTAGTGAGAGAGTGTTAAAGCACGAAGGGTGTTGCCGTGTATTGTTTTGGTGAGAGAGTGTTAAAGCACGAAGGGTGATGCCGAACACTTGTCTTCGATTTCCTGATTTTATGGATGACTGAGTTATGTTTTCTCTACATTTAGTTGTTGCTTTCATGTTGATACTTGTTGTATCCCGCAACATGATTCCCCCTTCCTATTCTTCAATTGAACTGGGGTGATCCTCATATTTATTTGTTGTTCTTCTGTTATTTTTCTATGTCCTCGTAGCATGTTTCCCCCTCCCATCCATAACTGTATATTTCTGCTTTTATTTTCCGTTGTATACGATTTAACATCACAAGTTTAATTGGTAGCCTGGTCCTAGCCTCGTCATTACTTCGCCGAGCCAGCACATGGGGTCGGTTGTGCTGATACTACACAATGCACTGTGTGCAGATCCAGGCGCAGTAGCTTTTGGGCCTTAGCTTGGGTGGCTGCCTTTAGCCCATACGGAGATCCAAGGTAGTCCTGTAGGTGTCTGCAGGCCCTGGCGTCTCCCGATATCCCTTCATCCTGTTTCATTTACTTATTTCAGAAACAGTGTAACAATTATATTTCAGACTTTGTTTTTAGTACTCTTCGACCGTCTATGAAGCTATGACACCAGTTCTGGGTAGTCGTTGTTCAAATAGTTGTATTGGATATACTCAGATAGTTTTATTGTTTTTTCTTCCGATTGTTATAAATTATGTTGTCTATAAGTTATTGCTTCATAATTGTTAAAGGAAAAAAATGGGAAAAAGGTAATTTGTTCAAATAGTCGGCTTGCCTTGCTTTCGTTAGTAGGCGCCATCACGGCTCCCGATGGGGGAAAATCCGGGTCGTGACACTACTCGACCGAGGTTAGGCTTAGCACTTACTGGGTACCGCTGTGGTGGACTCATTCCCTTTCCAGTGAGGCGAGGCAATCTTAGAGACTTCGAGGTATATCTGCCGCATCCGCAGACCTAGAAATCCCTCTCTATTCTTCCTTAAGTTATAGATTTCCTGCATTATCTTCGTTGATAGATTTCTGGAGTTTAGAAACACTATTTACTTATGTATCTTATGACTCACGATATTCCGTATTTTGGGAGTACTTATGTTCAGTTCAAGAGTATTGTATTGTATATGTCGAGCGGCATTTTAAACCTCTTTATTAGATTTACCTATTAAATTGTTAGTTTTCATGTTTTCGTTTCATTTCCGCAAATTGTTAGGCTTACCTAGTCATAAAAACTAGGTGCTGTCACAACAGTTCACGTAGAGAGAACTTGGGTCGTGACATAAATACATGATGCAAGTACTTAAAGAAAAAAAAACTTACAGTCATACATGTAGACATTGCCTCATTCAAAGTAGCATCTCCTGGTATTTTTTTCCCAAGCATTGTGTAAGTGTGTGAAGCTTCTTTCCGATTACTATAATTCCAACATCCAAACATCTTCCTAAATTCTTCTACGAAGTCATATATTGGAAATTCTCTTGCTAAAACAAGTGTGGCATTGATTGATTTAACAATATTTGACGCTATGGTCCATCTGCGATTAACAGGTGCATACAACCTAGCCCACTTTTTGCACCCAGTTAATTCCAAATATTCTTTCACCCCGAATATCTACCTTCTCCACCATTTTCATTAGAATATCAAATTCATACTGAGTGTACATTTTTCCATCAAGAAGTATATCTCGCTCAACTTTGAATGACTCATTTTGAATTTCTTATATATGTTGTTCCAGAGATGCCATACACAAGTAAGATGGGATACCATACGATACACTCTCGATAAAGATTTGATGATGCTCTCATTCCAATCTGAAACGGTGCACATATTTTCCCTCTCACCATATACTTCATGAATTTCTCAAAGAACCATGACCAAGGAGCATCGTTCTCCAAATCAACAACACCATATGCTTGTTAGGATCCGAATTTCTCACTGTCGGGACCGTGATAGCGCCTAACATTGTACTCGCTAGGCAATCCAACGTTTCAGAATATCGTACCTTTTTCCTTTATCTTTCAAATATTTAAGACTTAAAAAAATAAACCAATGGAAATAAATGTGGGAGAAAACAGTTTAAAAGTTTAACTTTATGCAATAACGAAAACCGAAATAACATCCACCCAGAACTGGTGTCACAACTCACGAACAACCTATGATTACTATAAATAATAGCCTGAACAAAAAGTTTATATTTGTCTCGAAAATAGATAAAACAGAGATAAAGCAGGATACAAGGGGATGCCAGGGCCTGCGGACACCTGCAGGACTACCTTCGGTCTCCTATGGACTGAAGGCAGCAACCTCGAACTCTAGTCAACCATTGGCTCCGTAATCTGCATAGGAAGTGCAGAGTGCAGTATCAGTACAACCGACCTCATGTACTGGTAAGTGCCGAGCCTAACCTCGACGAAGTAATGACGAGGCTACGGCGGGGCTTATAAAATTTACAGCCTGCAACAGTTTATACTAAATAGAAAAGGGAATATATAATGTAATAAAGCAATAACTGACATTAAACAAATCCAGAACCCAACTTGTCTACTAGTATTTAGCTATAACCAATCCTTAACTGTATTTCAATATCACAATAATGGACCTCAATGAATATGATCACATAACAACAATCGATGCGGCGCTCATCCTGATCTCATCACATAAACAACATAAGTATCAATATCCAACCTTATTCCTCCTTGTTGTTGCGAGCAACCCGATCCCACTTGTCCACCTTTATTACTCCTCAACACATATTACCCTTATACCTCCTGTTACGGCACACAACCCGATCCCACCTGTCCATCCTTATTACTCCTTGTTGCGGCGTGCAACCCGATCCCAGCAGATAATCACATTCACCCTTATTCCTCATGTTGCGGCGTGATCCGATCCCAATATATATAAATCAGCATCAAACACAAAATTAAAGACAAGCATGTCACCAATTAGTTCAAATCCTCTATAATACTTATACCACAATCCACACAATGGAATATGACTATGATTATGAAACTTCACCAGTGTAAACTACTCAACGAGACCAACCAAGTTGTACCATAAGGCACCAATAAACTAATAAAGACCAACAAAGTAATAAAATGAAAGCATGAAACAATTGAATACTTCAATAAGGAGAGCAACAGTTAATATGAAGAAATTAGACATGGAAACAATTATGAACAAGTAGCAATTAAGACATGGAAACAATTATGAACAAGTAGCAATTAAGACAAGAAATAGTATAATAGGAAACAGGGAAGGGAACAAGCTAAAAATGGTAATTTGGTGGCGCATAGGTACTCTTCACCATACCTATACGCCACGCACATGGAATTTCACATAGCCAATAAGTCGGGGATTCCTATTCCCTCAAGTCAAGGTTAGAACAAACATTTACCTCAAGCCAACGGATATTTCAAAGCTCAACCACCGCTTTACCTCTCGATTCCACTACCAGTTCACTCGTATCTAGCCATAATTAACTTAAAGCATCAATAAAAGCTAATTAAACAAATTTTAATGCATGAGTATAGATTTTCCAATATTTTCCCCAAAAAGTCAAAAACCTACCCCAGGCCCGCTTAATCAAAACTCGAAGTTCGGACTAAAACCTGATTACCCATTCACCCTCGAGCCCAGATATGCAATTGGTTTTGGAATCCGACCTCAATTTGAGGTCTAATTCCCCAAAAATTTGAAATTCCCAAAAATTCACCCAAAACACCCAATTCCCATGAAAATCTCTAGCTTTTGTGATGAAAGCTTGAAAAAAGATGAGTCAGATTGAAAGAGTTGAGTTAGAAATCACTTACCTATGATTTGGAGAAGTTTGGGACTTTGAAAAATTGCATAAGGAGGTTTAGTGTTTGAGATAATTGAAAAATGGGTGAAAATCCCGTCTAAGTTGGGATTTACACAGTCGCAGATATCGGATTGCGATCACAGGTTCGCAAATGCGACCAAAGCATCGCAAATGCAAAGCTTGGCCTGACCTTCTTCCTTCTCAAATGCGAACTATTGTTCGCAAATGCGGTGACTGTTGGAGTCGCAATTGCGACGATGAACTTCGCAAATGTGAAGGTCCCCCTCCCTGCCCTCTTATGGAAAATGCGATGAAACTTCTCAAAGCAATTGCGAAGTCTGCAGATCTGCAACACAACAGCTAATTCTTTAAGTCTTAAAACACTCTGTGGCCTATCCAAAACTCACCCGAGCCCTCGGGGCTCTAAACCAAACATGCACACAAATCAAAAAACATCATATGGACTTGCTCGTGCGATCAAATCGCTAAAATAACATTTCAAGCAACGAATTTACCACCAAAACTCATGACATTTTCAATATAGTTTTAAACATCTTATTTTCTCAACCAATGGTCCGAATCACGTCAAATTACTTCTGTTTTCCACCAAATTCCACATATAGGGTCTAAATACCATAACAGACATGTACCGGGCTCCGAAACCAAAATACGGGCCCGATACCAACAAGATCAAATCTATTTAGATTTCCAAAAACCATTACATGTTTAGTTAAATAATTTTCTTCAAAAATTCATTACTTGGGCTAGGGACCTCGGAATTCAATTTCGGGCATACGCCTAGGTCCCATATTTTACTACGTACCTTCTGGGACCGTTAGAACATGGGTCTAGGTCCATTTACCAAAAATATTGATCGAAGTCAACTAAAATCATCTTTTTAAGCCATAATTCATTATTTCTCAAATATTTCATTCAAAAGCTTTCCGGTATCGTGTCCGGACTACGCACGTAAATTGAGGAGAGATAAAAGGTGGTTTTCAAGGCCTCAAAACATGGAAACAAATTCTAAAACATAAGATGACCTTTTGGGTCATCACATTCTCCACCTCTAAAACAACTATTCGTCCTCGAACGGACATAGAAAAGTACCTGAGTCGGTAAAAAGATGGGGATATCGGCTCTACATATCGGACTCGGACTCCCAGGTAGCTGCCTCAACAGGCTAACCTCTCAACTGTACATGAACCGACGGATAACTCTTCGATCTTAACTGACGAACCTGCCTATCTAGAATAGCTACCGGCTCCTCCTTATAGGTCAAATTTCTGTCCAACTGGACAGTGCTGAAGTCTAACACGTGGGTTAGATCGCCGTGATACTTCCTAAGCATGGACACGTGAAACACTGGATGCACAACTGATAAACCCGGCGGCAACACAAGTCTGTAAGTCACCTCTCCCACTCGATCAAGGATCTCAAAAGGCCCGATAAACCTAGGGCCTAGCTCTCCCTTCTTCCCAAATCTCATCAGGCCCTTCATGGGAGACACCCAAAGCAACACTCGATCTCCGACCATTAATGCCACATCACGAACCTTACGGTCGGCATAACTCTTTTACCTGGACTGAGTTGTACGAAGCCTATCCTGAATGATCTTAATCCTTTCCAAGGCATCCTGAACCAAATCCGTACCCAAAAATCGTGCCTCTACCAGCTCAAACTACCCAACCAGTGATCGACACTGTCTACCATATAATGCCTCATAGGGAGCCATCTGTATGCTCGACTGGTAGTTGTTGTTGTAGGCAAACTTTGCCAATGGCAAGAATTGATCCCCAAGAACCTCCAAAGTCAATAACACATGCACAGAGCATATCCTCCAAAATTTGAATAGTACGCTCGGACTGTCCGTCCATTTAAGGATGAAATGTTGTACTCAACTCAACCCGCGTACCCAACTCATGCTGAACTGCCCTCCAGAAATGCGAGGTAAATTGTGTACCTCGGTCAGAAATGATAGACACGGGCACACCATGAAGACAGACAATCTCTCATATATAGATCTCAGCTAACCATTTTGAGGAATAGGAAACTGCCATAAGAATGAATTGCACTGGCTTATTCAGCCTATCAACAATAACCTACACCGCATCGAACTTTCTCTAAGTCCGGGGGAGTCCAACAACGAAGTCCATAGTGATACACTCCCACTTCTACTCAAGAATATCAATCTTCTAAAGCAAACCACCAGGTCTCTGATGCTCGTACTTTACCTGTTGACAATTCAAACATCGAGCTACATATGCAATAATATCCTTTTTCATCCTCCTCCACCAATAATTCTTTCGTAAATCCTGATACATCTTAGTAGTGCACGGATGGATAGAATACTTATAGGCCTTCTCTAGAATCAACTCACGAAGTCCATCCACATTAGGCACACAAATATGACCATACATCCTAAAAACTCCATCATCTCCAACTGCAACCTGCTTGGCATCACAGTGTTGCACTGTGCCCCTGAGGACAAGCAAATAAGGATCATCATACTGCTGATCTCTTATATGCTCAAATAATGAAGATCGAGCGACTATGCAAGCTAGAACACGGTTGGGCTCAGAAACATCAAACCTCACGAACCGATTGGCCAAAGCCTGCACATCCAAAGCAAACAGTCTCTCACTGACTGGAATATATGCAAGGCTACCCATACTAGTTGGCTTCCTACTCAAAGCATCGGCCACCACATTGGCCTTCCCCAAATGATACAAGATGGTGATATCATAGTCTTTCAATAGCTCCAACCACCTCCTTTGCCTCAAATTTAGTTCCTTCTGCTTGAACAAGTACTATAGACTCTTGTGATTCGTGAACACCTCACACAACACACCATATAGATAATGTCTCCAAATCTTCAGCGCGTGAACAATGGCTGCTAGCTCCAAATCATAGAGTAGGTAATTTTTCTCGTGAATTTTCAACTGCCGCGAAGCATATGAAATAACCTTGCCATTCTGCATCAATACCGCACCAAGTCCAATCCGAGATGCATCACAATAAACTGTATATAGCCCTGAACCTGTGGGCAACACCAACACCGGCTTCGTACTCAAAGCTGTCTTGAGCTTCTGAAAGCTCGCCTCACATTTGTCCGACCACCTGAACGAGGTACCCTTCTAGGTCAACCTAGTCATCGGGGCTGCAATAGATGAAAATCCCTCCACAAACCAACGATAATAACCCGCCAAGCCTAAAACTCCAGATCTCTGTAGCCGATATGGGTCTAGGCCAGTCATTGACTGCCTCAATCTTCTTAATATCCACCCGAATACCCTCTGTTGATACGACGTGACCCAAGAACGCTACTAACTCATCCAAAACTTACACTTCGAAAACTTAGCATATAACTGACTGTCCCTCAGAGTTTGAAGAATGACTCGAAGATGTTGCTCATGCTCCTCTCTGTTGCGAGAGTAAATCAAGATATCATCAATGAAAACAAGCACAAAGGAATCTAGATAGGGCTTGAAAACTCGGTTCATTAAATCCATGAATGTTGTTAGGGCATTTGTCAAACCCGAATGACATCACTAGAAACTCATAATGCCCATACTGAGTACGAAAAGCCGTCTTAGGGACATCAGATGCCCTAATCCTCAACTGATGGTAGCTAGACCTCAAATCAATCTTCGAGAATACCTTAGCACCTTGAAGCTGATCAAATAAATCATCAATCCTCGACAATGGATACTTGTTCTTGATGGTGACTTTGTTCAATAGCCGATAATCTATACACATCCTCATCGATCCATCCTTTTTCTTAACGAACAACACTGGCGCACCCTAATGCGAGACACTAGGTCTAATAAATCCCTTATCAAGCAAATCTTGTAGCTGCTCTTTCAATTCTTTCAACTCTAGCGGGGCCATACGATACAGTAGGATAGAAATGGGCTAAGTGCCCGAAGCCAAATCAATGCAAAAGTCAATATCCTTATCGGGTAGCATCCCTGGCAGGTCTGAAAGAAATACCTCGGGAAACTCTCGAAGAACTGGCACAGAATCCATAGAAGGAACCTCAGCACTAGAATCACGGACATAAGCCAAATAAGCCAAGCACCCCTTCTCGACCATTCATCGAGCCTTTACATAAGAAATGACCCTATCGGTAGAATAACTAGGAGTCCCTCTCCACTCCAATCGAGGAAAACCCGGCAAGGCTAAGGTCACGGTCTTGGCATGGCAGTCCAATATGGCATGATAAGGTGACAACCAATTCATCCCCAAAATAACATTGAAATTCACCATGTCGAGAAGTAGGAGATATACACTGGTCTTAAGACCCCCAATAACAACCACATACAAACAATAGACACGATCTAAAAAAATAGAATCTCCTACCGGTGTGGACACAAATACGGGAGCACTCAAAGAATCACGAGGCATCACCAAATATGAAGCAAAATAAGAAGACACATAAGAGTATGTAGACCCTGGATCAAATAGAACTGAAGCATCTCTACTACAAACCGAAATAGTACCTGTGATAACAACATTGGAGGACTCAGCCTCAGGCCTAGTTGGAAAAGTATAACATCAAGGTTGGGGCCCACCACCCTAAACTATGTCTTTTGGACGTCCTCCTACTGGTTGGCCTCCACCTCTAGCGGCCTGGCCTGACCTCCACCTCTAGCGGGATGACCCCTACCTCTCGCTCCCTGACCTCTACCTCTAGCTGGTTGGGTAGGCAGTGATGGAATCATGGCACGAGAACTCTGCTGCTGCGACTGAACATATACTAACCTCGGACAAGCCCTCCGGATATGCCCATACTCACCATAATCAAAATATCCATCTAAATACTGTGGCTGAGGAAACTAAGACTGACCCTAACCAGCCGGCTGACCGCAATAATAACTCTAAAAATGAGGTGCTCTGATGGGAGCTGGCAATGCACTATGAGATGGCTGTCCTGAATGAGGTACATAAGGACCACGACCCTCTGAAGCTCCATGAGATGCCTAAAGTGTTGAATGAAATGGCCTGGGATGATGGCCCCTACCAAAAGAATCCCTGCCTCCAGACGAGGCACCACTGAACCTACCCTAATGACGAGGCCTCTTGTCAGACACTTGACCACTCTCCTGAGATAGAACTGCCTCAACTCAGCGAGCCATATTGGTCGCATCCTGGAAAGAAATCTCGCTCCCTGTCTTCTTAGCCATCTGCAATCTGATAGGCTGAGCAAGTCCCTCAATAAACCTCCTTACCATCTCTCTCTCTCTCGGTGGGAAGTATAAGAAGAGCATGATGGTCCAAGTCAATAAATTTGGTCTCATACTGAATAATGGTCATAGAAACCTCCTAAATGCGCTCAAACTGCCTCTGATAGTCCTCCCTCTGAGTGATAGGGAGAATCTTCTCCAGAAATAAGCAAAAAGCAGCAAAGTCAACCCCATTGGTCTCTACAACCTCTATGTTCTATAGGACCTCATGACAACTATCCAAATAGTCCTGGAGATCCTCTTGGGAACCTACAACACCCGGTGGAACTACCCTAACTGGCTGAGCTACTGGAGTCTGAAACTGTAGAGACATCTGCTCCAGAGTGCGAGTAGCAGGAGTTTGTGCTACTCTCCCAGCCTGAGAGACGGCTGGTGCTACAGGAAGTATGCTTGCCTGAGTGACACTCTCCATAAGGCCCACTAGACGTACCAAAACATCCTGAAGTACCGGGGTAGCGATGAACCCTTTGGGAACCTGAGCTGGCCCTACTGGAACGGTCTAGGTCGGAACCTCATCCTCAAACTCTACCTAAGGCTCCGCCGTTGGTGCTGCTGCTCGAGCTCTAGGTTGGGGCCTACCTCAGTCTCTAGCATGGCCTTATCCTCTGCCCCTCGTAGGAGCTGCCACTGGGATCTACCAAGCTTGTCCGCGAATAAGCACACACGTCTAGAGACTGAGGTAGGCCCCAACCTCAGGTAGGCCCCAACCTAGAGCTAGACAAGCTTAGGTCTTATCAGTACGGAGACGTGTCTCTAGGTTGGGGCCTACCTCAGTCTCTTAGGGATAAGCACACACGTCTCCGTACTGATCCCTCACAATCTACCAAGCTTGTCCGCGAATTATGAGACCTAAGCAACCTAGAGCTCTGATACCAACTTGTCACAATCCGAATTTTCCACCGTCAGGACCGTGCTGGCGCCTAACATTGTACTCGCTAGGCAAGCCAACATTTCAGAATATATTGCTTTTTTCCTTTATCTTTAAAATATTTAAAACTTAACAAAATAAACCACGAAAATAAATGCGGGAGAAAACAGTTTAAAAGTTTAACTTTATGCAATAACAAAAACTAAAATAACATCCGCCGAGAACTGGTGTCACAACTCACGAACAGTCTATGAATACTACAAATAATAATCTGAACAAAAAGTTTACATCTATCTCGAAAATAGATAAAATAGAGATAAAACAGGATAGAAGGGGTCGTCAGGGCCTGCGGACGCCTGTAGGACTACCTTGGGTCTCCTATGGACTGAAGGCAACAACCTCGAACTCTAGTCAGCCACTAGCTCCGTAATCTGCACAGGAAGTGCAGAGTGTAGTATCAGTATAACTGACCCCATGTACTGGTAAGTGCCGAGTCTAACCTCGACGAAGTAGTGGCGAGGCTACAACGGGGCTTACAACATTTACAACCTGCAACAGCTTATACTAAATAGAAAAGGAAATATAGAATGTAATAAAGCAATAACTGACATTAAACAAATCCGGAACCCAACTGTTCTACTAATATTCAGTTATAACCAATCCTTAAGGTGTTTCAATATCAGAATAATGGACCTCAACAGATATGATCACATAACAACATCTGATGCAACGCGCATCCCGATCCCATCACATAAACAACATTAGTATCAATATCTAACATTATTCCTCCTTGTTGCGGCGTGCAACCCGATCCCACCTATCCACCCTTATTACTCGTCAATACATATCACCCTTATTCCTCCTATTGCGGCACACAACCGATCCCACCTATCCACCCTTATTACTCCTTGTTGCGGCGTGCAACCCGATCCTACTAGACAATCACATTCACCCTTATTTCTCCTATTGCGGAGTGCAACCTGATACTAATATATAAAATCAGCACCAAACACAAAACTAAAGCAAGCGTGTCACTAAATTAGTTCAAATCCTCTACAGTACTTATACCACAATCCACACAATGGAATATCACTACAATTATGGAACTTCACTAGTGTAAACTACTCAGCGAGACCAACCAAGGTGTACCATAAGGCACCAATAAACCAATAAAGACCAACAAAGTAATAAAACAAAACCATGAAATAATTGAATACTTCAATAAGGAGAGCAACAGTTAATATGAAGCAATTAGACATGAAGCAATTATGAATAAGTAGCAATTAAGAAATGGGAACAATTATGAACAAGTAGCAATTAAGACAAGAAATAGTATAATAGGAAACGAGGAAGGGAACAAGCTAAAAATGGTAATTTGGTGGCGCATAGGTACTTGTCACCATACCTATATGCCACACACATGGAATTTCACATAGCCAATATGTCGGGGATTCCTATTCCGTCAAGTCAATGTTAGACCAAACAAATACCTCAAGCCAACGGGTATTTTTTAAAGTTCAACCACCGTTTTACCTCTCGATTCCACCACCAATTCATAATTAAGTCAATAACATCAATAAATGCTAAATAAACCAATTCTAATGCATGAGTATTGAGTTTCCAATGTTTTTCCCAAAAGGTCAAAAACCAGCCCCGAGCCCGCTTAGTCAAAACTCGAAGTTCGAACCAAAACCCAATTACCCATTCACCCCTGAGCCCGGATATACAATTGGTTTTGGAATCCAACCTCAATTTGAGGTCTAATTCCCCAAATTTCACCCAAAAACACCTAATGTCCCATGAAAATCCCTAGCTTTTATGATGAAATCTTGCAAAAAGATGAGTTAGATTGAAAGAGTTGAGTTAGAAATCACATACCTATGATTTAGAGAAGTTTGGATCTTTGAAAAATTGCCTAAGGAGGTTTAGGGTTTGAGAGAATTGAAAATGGATGAAAATCCCATCTAAGTTAGACTTTACACAGAAACAGATATCGCATTTGCGATCACAGGTTCGCAAATGCAACCAAAGTATCGCAAATGCGAAGCTTGGCCTGACCTACTTCCTTCGCATATACGAACTATTGTTCGCAAATGCGGCGACTGTTGGATTCGCAATTGCGACTATGAATTTCGCAAATGCGAAGGTCCCCCTCCCTGCCCTCTGATCGTAAATGCAATGTAACTTCTCAAAGCCAGACTTCGTAAATTGCAAAGTCTGCAGATCTGCAACACAACAACTAATTCTTTAAGTCTCAAAACACTCCGTGGCCTATCCAAAACACACCCGATCCCTCGGGGCTCTAAACCAAACATGCACATAAGTCTAACAATATCATACGGACTTTCTCGTGTGATCAAATCACCAAAATAACATCTCAAGTAATGAATTTAGCACCAAAACTCATGAAATTTTTAATATAGTTTTAAACTTCTTATTTTCTCAACCAATGGTCCGAATCACGTCAAATTACTTCCGTTTTCCACCAAATTCCACATATAGGGTCTAAATACCATAATGGACCTGTACTGGGCTCTGAAATCAAAATACTGGCCCTATACCGACAAGATCAAATCTATTTAGATTTCTAAAAACTATTACATTTTCAGTTAAATAATTTTCTTCAAAAATTTATTTCTCGGGCTAGGGACCTCGGAATTCGATTCCTGGCATATGCCCAGGTCCTATATTTTACTACGGACCATCCGAGATCGTCGGAACACTGGTCCGGGTTTGTTTACCCAAAATATTGATCAGAGTCAACTAAAATCATTTTTAAGCCATTATTCATTATTTCTCAAATTTTTCACTCAACAGCTTTCAGGTATCGTGCCACGACTACGCACGCAAATCAAGGAGAGATAAAAGGAGGTTTTCAAGGCCTCAGAATACAAAAATGGATTCTAAAATAAAAGATGACCTTTTGAGTCATCACAATGCTAGTGGCAATATATGACCTGTAAATACAATTTCATACATATATATAAAAAATATCATTCAATATGTATTAGGCAGTAAAATTAACAAATTTTACTATAATCCATGTATATATATATTTAACAGACTCACCTACACCATCCAATGTGCCAACCGAGACGAATATCCTTGTGTATGTCGATTTTAGGTGGCTGCCATCCACAACCACTATGAGTCTACTGTGATCAAACCCCTTTATAAAAGCATACGACAATATATACAAATACATGAACTCATTTCTTTTAGTGATTTTACCATTCTAATATGTGAACCAGGATATGTCATATCCAGTGTATATAAGTGCCCTGGCAATTTATTGTATGAATCGGCCGGTTCACCTCTCAAAAAATTCATTGCCTTTTTTTTTAGCCTGCCACGCCAACATGTAACTAATATCTACTCCAAAGTCTGATTTCACATTATCCATTATATCCTTTGGGGTGTATTTTTTCTTATGATTAGTAAATTGGGACCTAATCATACCACCAATAAGGCTACTACTTGCTTGACGTTGCTCATACACCTTATCCTTCAACGGACATGTATGTTTATCATTGAAGTCCGTCACTTTGAACATTTGTGATTTGTTAATGCTAGAAGCCTTAAATATCCATTCACAATCCTCTGAAATATATAATAATGTATACCTGCAAATACATTTATGTAATACATACGATGTGTTATGCATGAATATAAAATATAAACATAAACTACAACTGATTTATCTGCATACACTAGTTATTTTCATTTGGCAACAGAGTTGTTTATATGAAAACATACCGTAAAATACAATGTTTGTTTCTTGAATACATATAACTTTTTTTTAATACATATGAATACAATGTTACATATGTATACATGATTACAGAATACACTCATATACATGTCAATACAGTGATGCACATGTATACATGATTATAGAATACACTTATAAACATATGAATATAGTGTTACATATGTATATATGCTATAACTGTGACAAAAAACTAAGGTACAGAAACACTAATATATGAAAAATAGAATGAAGGAAATCATATATTATCAAATACATATATTATACATGCTGTATTTTTAAAAATTATGCCATGAAGACATTATACAAAAATTCAGAATGCATATCAATACAATTGAATAAAACATGTTGTTCAACATGTTGTAACAAGAACACTCAAACCTAATAGCATTAGACCTATCAACCAAGAATTGAAACCTCTCAGCAATTTTATAATGCTCATCATCGCTTTCAATGTGGCCTTATTTTGATATATTTGTCCAGCCATGACCTCTCTTTGGTTAGTTTTTGAAATAATCAAATCCATTTCCAGTTCGAACACCTCAATTGGTTCACCTGAATTGACTGACTCAAGAGCAATTGTATCAAATTTACTCACCCCGTCAATTTCATCTATTCGCATTATGTCACCTTGAATTAAACTACCTTCAGTTACAACTTCTTTGCCCATTTTTGTTATACACAAAGGATACATCCTGAATTCTCTATTCTCTTTTTTCAACTCTACATACACCTTGAACCCAAGTCGTTGTGTATTTCCATTGGCGTACAATTTTCTTCCACTTTGTATTCAATTTTAATTGACTTTGAGCTCAAATCTATGGCAAATTGCTTAGAAATTGATGTAACCAAATCATGTACGTTGCATACTCCTTTATTAGTATCCCCTCAATCAAATAGTCGACATAGTTATTCTCACTGTTCCACTTGCCAGAATGACGAATTAGCACTGTTAAACTTGCAATCTGTAAAATTGAAATTCAGTATTTTTGTATATACTTGTATGAATTTCGAACAATATCAGTGTACCAGAAATTCCACGAATTATACAAAAAAAAGAAGAAGAATGGATTAAATTTCTGAAGATTGCTCTGCTTTGTGGTGTTTTTCGGCTGAGAATCTTTTCTATAACTGAAAATACATGTTTTGCGTGTTATAATTAAGTTTGTTGAGTTATATTAAGAGTCTATAGCATTAATTGATTCACTTACCGTTATTAAACAGCTGAAGGGACCTTTTTTCCGCTATTTTACGTTATTGTATTCGCGAATACAGCTCGCGAATACATATGAATACAATTTAAGTGTTAGCTGAAATTCCCTGATTTCCACCGAGTTTTGCTACTGTATTCATGAATACAGTAGCTTAAATACATCGAATATACTCTATAGCAAGTGAAAATATAGCTATAGAAAGTAATTTAGTAAATGGTAGCTATAGAAAGTTAATAATCACTAAACAATACTGGTTTCTGAAAATTTCTCTTCTTTTAATACTAGTATTTTTCTTCTTCATACAATTATTTTTTGGGGAAGTGCCAATATTCCGGATTCTCGGGTCACCATTAAAGGCATACTTGTATTGCACAAACATTTATAAAATTTACCATTAAACTTCAGAATTCGCATATAATATTATAAATTTAGGGTTTTCGAAATCGAATCTGAATCTCTACATCTCCTCAATGCAACTTCATAATCAGATCTGAACTTCTTCTGTATGTTCAATGCAACTTTAGAATTATATTTAAAGTTCTTTTATCTCTCAAGAGATTCATTTCATTAGTTTCAACGAGGTCTCCATCGAGCAAGTTTTCTCTAGGTTCAACAATGGTGATTTTCGATTTCTCCAATATAATCTACAAGTACCAACTCAAAATTTGGATCTATATTTTAAGACAAGGAAGAAGAAGAAGTATAGAAGAAGCTACAACAGATAAGAAGAAGCAGACAAGAAGCAGGGAAAAAGCAACGGTACCTAAATATTGAGTACGAGTCAAAACTTTTTTTAAAAAAATGGGAACATATTAATATGGTGATCAATAAATAGGGCACCCGAGAAATTAGTGCAATTTTTTTTCTTCCCATTTGTAGTGCATATGATATTCAGGGTGCAACAAAAGAAGAAAATTAATTGCTTGTACTCCCTCTATCTAAATTTTTTGTATCTCTTATTTTCGTTTTAATCTGCTTAAAAAAGTGTTACTTTCTATTTAGTATATTTTTAATTCTAAGATTCTTATTTTACCTGTAATGATACTTCTTTATATGAATGACATAGCATATTTAAGATTACAAAATTCAAATGTTATTTTTAGTATATTATACACACTTTTTAGCTTAACACTACAAGATTTAATTTTTTTTTTATATTCTTAAATTTTCCGCCAAATCGAACTAAAAGAAATGGAGGGAGTAACTGAGTTCTGCTTTTACCACGTAAATTAGTTTTGAAGTGACCCAAATAAAAAACATGAAAACTTTTGATGTGATCCGAATAGAGAATGAACTCAAAATTTGTCAAGAAATTGTATAGTGGTATTATTATTTTCTCAACTTTTCCTCGGGTATATTATCACTGATAACAACGAATTCTTTTCTTTTTCTGTGATTCCATGAATCATTGAAAAGCTTGAAGAATTAATATGGTACAAAATAGCAATCAAAGAATAAGGTTATAGAGTATTTCATTCCAAATATCAGGAACTCCTGCGAGGCACCAATGACTGCAGTCCATTCCTGTTCCCCCAATCATCCCATAAATTGAAGGATGCCCATCTTTACGTAGTAATGAAAGGTTAGTCACATCAAGCAATGTCACTGGCTTCTCAATTGTTCTCAATACATTCTTCTGCACCCCTAATGCTGATGGCAACCCTGCTGGATATATTGATCCACTTAGCGGCCGCCTCTGGCCCGAGCAAGATGTTACGCCTGGTTGATTCCAGTCAGTACCACTGTTGGGCGAAATAAAAGAGGAAAAAATAATAAATTGATCAAATTATTAGCAAAATCTTTTGACACACGAGCATAGATAGATTTAGGTTTTAGACTTACTGTTATGTTAAAAATGATGCGTTCAGTTAAACCTATAGAATATATATATATATAGCAAATGAGGTTGGTGTATCTGTTAATTACTCTTACTTGTAATGTGATGGTGAGATTCCTTGAAAGAAAACCAATTGTTTTGAAGGATCTATATTGGTGTCGATCCACTTGGCCCATGTACGTAGGGCTTTCTCAAAAGCAACCATACGATCCATGTCTTTATAGTATTTGCTTCCTATTTTAATATAATCCCATCTGCAAGAAAAAGTACAAAAATATTGTGAAATTGTTGGATCTTAATAATATGTATGTATAGTGAAAGTTAATAAGCCAACTAGTGTGAAATGTGAACTAACGTACGGTTGAGCGACTCCTCTGCGATTCCACCAATGCCAAGTGTTGAAAATGAGTATGTCAATTCCTTTCCATAACTTGCCACCCTCAGTTGAGTCTAGTTTCAAAATTCTGCCTTTTTCTTCCATCACAACATCCACCAAATATACACTCCGGTCCAACATCACTTTCACTCCAAAATCCTGAAAAGGGCCACAGTCCAATATATAATTCGATGAGGTCCTTATTTCGAGTCTCATTACTTTTCGTTAACAAAAGAGGAATTTCATAAATCACTATTGTTTAGTGGCTATTAATTTCCTATAACTATCATATACATAATTACTTCCTATAACTACTTGTTGCGGTAGTGTATTCGCTGTATTCGCGCTATTGTATCCATGAATACCTAAATATCAGGGTAGTCCAGCTGTACGCACATGTATTCATATATATTCGCGCCATGTATTCATAAATACAGCAGCGAAAAGAGCCTAAAATTAAGGTAGTCCAGCTGTACGCGCATGTATTCACATGTATTTGCGTTGTTGTATTGATGAATACAATAATAAAACCGCCTAAAATCAGGGCAGTCCAGTTGTACGTGCATGTATTCACATGTATTCGAGCCATATATTCAAGAATAAAGCAGCAAAAAGCGCCTAAGATCAGGGCAGTCCAGCTGTACGCACATGTATTCACATGTATTCCCGCTGTTGTATTGAATACAACAGTAAAAAGCGCTTAAAATCAGGGTAGTCCAGCTGTATGTGCATGTATTCACATGTATTAGCGCCATGTATTCATGAATATAGTAACGGCAATCACCTCAAAAATGGTATGTCTAGCTCTCTAAGAGAGAGGACAAACATAAATAGCATATTGCATGCCTCAATGATAGTATATACTATAAATACTTATTTTGCTATAAAATATAAAAGGTAGCTATAGAAAATAATATTTTAAAATAATTTTGATAAATAGGGTGTATACATTTGCTATAGGAGATAAAATTTCCTTAACAAAAGTATTCTACATATTTGACCAAGAAATAGAATTAAACATATGAAGAATTCTTTATTATTCCATACCCAGACTAAATATATAAAAATGATTTCTATCTAATAAATTAAGCCTTTTGCATAATCCGTTGAGACAGTTCCAACAAATAATCTAATCCATGAGGGACTTTAAGGCCAAGCATGTGGTTCATAACAAACTGATAAATTTTGATACCGAAAGATCTAACGATTAGATAAGATACGTGACCCAATTGCTCATGTCACTATAGGAACAGCAATGTTCTTTTCTATACCCACTTACATGGTTAGTGTCTTAGCGAATCAGTTCGTTTTCAGTCAATTTAACATTTGAGGCCCCTAAAACTTAAGATAGAGCTTTGGTTTTGATTAATTAGGCTTTAGCAATCCAGCCAAACCCTTCATTATCACAAGGTGGAATTTTTATGTATAAAGATAAAAATGACATCGAATCAGTGTACTTTAGATACTGAATCGTTACTGAAATTTTTTATTAAAGCACAAATATTGAAACTCTTTACTTCAATTTTTTTAGTTTCTCTCCAACTATATTCCATGATTGACCATAATTTTGTGAGAACTAACTATGGAACAAATGCTATTTAAGAGAAATGGAAAAGGGAATTACCAAAAAGGTGAAAATAGAGACATCGCCAACTCTGGTTGCATTATAATTGGCTTTTGGCTCTGATGTGTAAAGAAGGCATATAAGTGACTGCCATTGGTTTCTGCTGAGGGAATCTCCTACGAACATGATGCTTTTACCTTTGAATTTCTTCAAGAATGCTCGTCCATCAAATCTGTATAAAGACAAAAAGTGGCCATCTTTTGAAGAATCCACTAGAGTCGTCATTTCTTTAATTTTGGACATGCACGGCACTAAATCGATTACTTGAACAAAAATAAAATAGTAAATAATAGAGATGTCCTTATGATGTGAACTTTTTAGCTACTTTAGTAAAGATATAAGAACTGAAAGCAACCAAGTTGGGATGCATGAGCTTTTTAAAATGAAAATTTAGCAAGTTGGTCTGACCATGCCCATGACCCATGACCTATGTCAGTCATGTAACCCACTCCAGTCAAATGCAAGAAAACAACATGCCATGTTAAATTATACAAGGGAGAACTATTCAAATATATGTGTATTCACATTATAACTTGTCTTTGGACAGAACTGCCCTTGGCAAATGATTGATAGTAGAAAACGTCGGAGCGAAAAAGAGAAAACGGGAAACATTTTGAGGAGAAAAAACAGAGAAATTACAAGGCAAAGCGAAGATAGCATCTTGGTTTTCGAGATTTCTTTCAGAATATCATTTTGCCTGCCACTTTTCTGGACTTGTAACGTGTCCCCATATTATTACCTATTAGAAAAAATTAATACCACAACTCACATGACCTCCATCTTCCTCTGTCTTTCGATCTAGCCACAGCTAATATTGAGTTCAAGCATTTTCTAAGACATTAAGAAAAACCAAATAGTAATGGTCTGCAAGTTAATATATGCCTTTATTAGTACCAGAGTTTAAATTATGTGCATCCTACTCAACAGTATAAAAAAAACTTTTACACTATTTAATTTAATTTAACTATAGCGGATTATTACATCCAAGTTAACATCAAAGATAGTGTAAAAATTAGTTAAAAGGTACTATATAGAACATAAACTCGTAAAATAACAAAGGAGGTGAAATAACATGTGGAGAAATTAAGGCATAGAGCTATAGCTAGAGGCCGTTTACCTCTTTATGGAACAACCACGAGGTTTCCATCTGTAATTAAGGTAAGCTTTGTCAGGGCGACCATTTCTTTGGCAGTTGAATTCATGTTCAATGATTGGACAGTGAGTTGAGTTGTAGAGAGGATAAGTTTCATCTTCAATCCAACTTCCTCGGAAAAAGTTGCAGCTCTTGTGTGGATAAGGCCGTGGATTATGTGCATTTGTGTGGTGCAGAAGAAGCACCAGCAGGGTTATTAGTATACAGATGAAGAGTGTGAAGAATGTCCAGCCAATCCTCAATCCCACGTTTCTGATCATGCCTTCAAATATTATACTTTTATATAGAGAAACAGAAGAAGAAGCTTAGTTTTGTTGTTTCTCTCCCCCTTAGTGTCTTCTTCTAGAGTATTTATATCTACAAAGTGAAAAAGTTTTACCACATAATTTGAAACTTTTAAATGACATAATTGTTACTTACTTAATCAATGAGTAGTAGTACTTTTTTTCTTTGTGTACTGTTTAGTAAATAAGAATTCAATTCACAAAAAGATTATGTGAAAAGGCCACGAGTGGTTTAGATCCGGAGAATGTCATCAAGTGGTTTTTTTTTTTTTTTTAATTTTTCAATTAATGCTATGAATGCATTTGAACTTATTCAATATGCGCACTTTTTATCATCCGTTAGTATTGCATAAATTATTTAATAGTGTATTGAAATGATATCTCTTGGTTGCCCTTTCAAAAATGATAATTGCTTTGAGCCTTTCACGAAACTCGAATATATATATAATCAATTATCTGGTTAACATTTAAAAAATTAATTAAAGAACAACTTCGAGCGAATATGGATCGAAAATTCCAAAGCTCTCTTTGAAAAATTTCCTTAAATTCAATCTCCTACTAAATATACATCGTGTATTGTTCAAGAGTGTGATAAACAACCTCTGTTTCTTCGGTCCACCCTCTTTGGACTGTATTAAGTGCTTTGTGTTTTAATGATCAATTAACTGCAGTTTATTTATCAAGCTGAAGTTAAACACCGGCTTAAGTGTTCACATACGTATGAACAATTATCTTTCTGAAATGTTGGAAAATCAGAAATTTACAGCACATTTGAATTCCTAAGATATAATTAAGAATTGCAAAGAGTGACATAATTGGTAAATCCGAAATTTGCAAACCTTGGTTTCAAACACTGCTTTCCCAGTTATCAGCAAAGTCCTATATTAAATTCCCATTTCCTCTTCAATCGACAAGCCTACTTAATTATGAGAGAGGGAGCTGTAAGAATATACCAAATGTAATGTCTGCTTGTTGAAGGGATATAAGCAAAATGACTATCTTGTTCTGATTCAAGGAGCTGGCAAGTGATTGAAGTGTAACGAACCAATTGTTCGTTTCGCTTTCTAGATCTCCGTTTTTCTAAATAAAATTTTCCGTATGTACTTTTACTGTATTATGATTTGTCGGAATGATTAGTTCGGGTTTAAAAGGGATTAAGTTGAAATCGGAACACTTAGTTCCCTAATTTGACTTAAAAGGGCTAAGTTTGACTTGACGACCCCGGAACTGAGATTTGACGGTCCAATAAGTTCGTATGATGATTTTGAACTTAGGTGTATGTTTGAATCTGATTTTGGATGACCTGGGAGTGTTTCGGTGCTTAATAGTGAAAGTTGGCACATTAAAGGTTTTAGAGTTTTTTAAATTTGGTTTGAACTAGGATTTGATGTTATCGAGGTCCGTGTAGGATTTCGAGCCTAGGAATAATTCTATATGGTGATTTAAGACTTGCACGTAAAATTTGATGTTATTCCGAGTAGTCTGAGTATGATTCGGCGCGTTCGGAGCAAATTGGAAATTTGAAGTTCATAATTTGATTCAATTTTTCTGGGGTGCGACTCTTAGTTTCATTATTGTTTTACGTGTTTCGAGAAATCGAGCATGTCCGTATTATGTTATTGGACGGGGTTTTGAGTGGCTTGGGTGTATTTCGGACCACCCAGAGTTAAGTTGAAAACATCGACAGGGTCCTGAGTGGCTCGGGTGTATTTCGGACCACCCAGTGTTAAGTTGAAAACACCAGGTTTCCTTCTTTGCAAACGCGGAAGGACCCTCGCGTTCGTGTTGAAGGATTTGGGGACTAGGGGCTTTTGCCCTTCGTGTTCGCATATGCAGTGTCGCGTTCGTGGAGGCCTGGACCCTTAAGCCTTTGCGTTCGCGTTAGGCAGGCTGGGTTCACGTAGATGCCTGAGCCTGGGCAACCCAATTGCCTTACGCGTTCGCGTGTTGGGCCCCGCGTTCGTGTTGAGTAGGCGGCCCAGTGCACCGCGTTCGCATGGATCATCTCTCGCATTCACGTAGAGCCTTTTTCCTGGGCTCCTCAGTTTAGCATTCACGATCGCGAGAGCTTGACCGCGTTCGCGTATTAGGACCACTGGGCAGAAACATTTCTAAAAACGAGACTTAAGCCATTTTGAGTTTATTTATTACACTTCTTGGGCGATTTTGGAGCTTTAAAGAGAAGGATTTCAACCTAGCTATTGAAGGTGAGTAATTCCTACCCAGTGTAAGTTTAACACATAAATTATGGGTAGATTTTAACATGTCAAATGGTGAAAATTATGAATTTAGTTGAAAAACCTAGGTTTTGACAAAACTGAGATTTAATCGCGAAAATGATTATGGAGTTGGGTAAAAATTATATATTTGAGTTCCTGAGGATATGGTAGCATTTATCTTTGAATTTTTTTGGAATTGGGGTACGTGGACCTGGGGGTGAATTTTAGAAATCTTCCAATTTGGGTTGGGTAATTACTCTAATAGTTAAATTATGAATTTTTGAATATGAATTGATTAATTTATGTAACATTTGACTAGTTTCGAATTGTTCGGCACCGAGTTGAGGCTTTAGAACGAATTTGTGGGTCGGAAAGTGAGCTTTGAGACAAGGTAAGTCTCTTGCCTATCCTTGTAAGAGGGAATATACCCCATATGTGATTTAAATTACTATTTACTTCTAATTGTGGGGGCTACGTACGCACGAGATGACGAGAGTCCGTGTATAGCTACTAATTATGCTTATGTCCGGGTAATTTAGGACCCAAATCATGAAATATTTGTATGTTTGCACCCTACTTGTTAATTAAAGTGCCTAAATTATATTGGAACTTGATAAAGGAGTTGTAAAAGATCGAATTTCATTTACTTGAGTTTTGGCAGGTTATTTGACCGCTAATAGAAATTGAGCTTCCTTGTGTATTAGCCTTGTAGTAACTTTTAAATCGGATGTTTATATAGTATCCTCTCTTCTTGTGGAGCGGGCCAAACGCCTCGGCAGTAGAATAGATGCACATATGTTTCGTGCCACTCAACCCACGGTAGTGTACACATTATTCTGGATCGGGTCGTACGACCTCGGCATAAGTCGTGCGTGATAACGTTTGGAGCCTAGATACACTTGATATTACTTTTATGACTTAAGAGAATATAATTTATTTAATGGCCTGAAATTATTGCAGTAGTTATCATATTATTGTTATTTGTTATTTTTCATGTACCCTATGATTATTAGAATTTCTGTATTTTATTATTGGCCCATAGTAAGTGTCGAAGTCGACCCCTCGTCGCTACTTCTTCGAGGTTAGACTGGATACTTATTGGGTATATGTTGTGTATGTACTCACGCTACACTTCTACACTAATTATGCAGGATATGAGGAAGGTGCATATGGCAGTCATATCGACGCGTACAACCGATATCCTGAGGCATAGTGGTGATCTGCATCCTGAGCCGTTTTGCAGCACTCTGAGTCTCTCTTTTGCATTTAGTTTCTATCTACTTTATTTCAGACAGTAGTTAGAGTTTTGTATATTCTACTAGTTTCTCATACGCTTGTGACACCAGGTCTTGGAACGTATTTTAGTAGACTTTATAGTTTTGGAGTAATTATTTTACTGCTATTGCTCACTCATTAGTCTTCGCTTACATTACTAGGTTTTCTACTTCTTATTTTTCTAAATAAATGGAATTTAACTACTTTGAAGTTTATTAACAAGAGAAATTGCATGATTAATTCACTGTTGGCTTGCCTAGCAGCTACGTTGGGTGCCATCACGGCATATCGGATAAATTAGGTCGTGATAACATGGTATCAGAGCACTAGGTTCACGTAGGTCTTACAAGTTAGAGCAGGCATAACAGAATCTTGCGGATCGGTGCGAAGATGTCTGTACTTATCTTCGAGAGGCTATAGGGTGTTAGGAAACAACTATTTCTTCATCTCTTATCGTGCATTTGATGTTGTACTAAGTATCTTTCTTTTAATTCTCTCACAGATGATGAGAACGCACGCGACTGATGTACCCGATCATGGAGGGGATGCTCCCCCTATTGCTAGAGGCGGACGCAGAGCCCGAGGTAGAGGACGAGGGAGTCCTAAAGTTGGTCTAGTTGCACCACCGGTAGATCCAGTGGAGGATCCTTTCATTGAGGAGAAGGGCTCAGTGCTTGCGGCGGGGCCAACTTTAGTGGATTTCATGTCCGTGCCAGGTTTCCAGGAGGTGATGGACCGTATGAGTAATGACCCGACCGGTCGTTTTGAGCTTTTGCACCTTGCTCGTTAGTTCTTGGGCATGACTTGCCCCATGTGATGGATTATGAATTATGTAAATTGTTGGTTTTGGTTTTCAGGGTAATTAGAATGAATTTAGAAGAACAATTCTCAGTTTGAAGCTTGAAATTTGAAAAGTTTGACCAAGATTTGACTTGTTGGTATATAATCTCGGATCGGAATTTTTATGATTTGGTTAGCTCTGTTAGGTGATTCGGGACTTAAGAGCGTGATCGGAATGCATTTTGGAAGTCCGTGGAAGGTTTAGGCTTGAATTGGCTAAATTGAGATTTTGGCGTTTTCCGGTTGATAGAAAAGAGTTTGATATGGGTTGGAATGGAATTTTGGAAGTTACAGTATCTCCATTGTGTCATTTGTAACGTGTGTGCAAAATTTCAGGTCATTCGGACGTGGTTTGGTTGGGTTTTGATCAAAAGCGTAATTCGGAAGATTTTGAAATTTTTAGGCTTGAATTCGATGCAAATTTGGTGTTTTAATGTTGTTTTGAGTGTTCCGAAGGTTGGAACATGTTTGAATGAGGTTATGGGATATGTTGGCATTTTTGGTTGAAGTCCCGGGGCCCTCGGGTGAGTTTCGAGTGGTCAATCGGACCATTTCATGATGATTTGAAATTGCAAAAATTGATGATCAGTGTTGCAGAGGAAATAGCCTTCGCGTTCACGAGTAGGCCCTCGTGTTTGCAAAGGGTTAGTTGGTGAAGGCTGGGAGTTAAGCTTTCGCGTTCGCGAGGAAGGCTACGCATTCGCGAAGGGCTGGATGTTTGGTCATCGCGTTCGCGTAGAGTAATTTGGTCAGCTGGACTTGAGGCATTTTTATTCATCGCGTTCGCGAGTGGTGTAACGCGATCGCGACGGTTTAGTCTGAGGAAGCATCGCGTTCGCGATGAGCAGGTCGCGATCGTGAAGAGGAAATTCTGGTCAAAGTTAGTTTGTACTTCGCGAACGCGAGGTTTTGACCGCGTTCGCGAAGAAGGATTTCAGGCCTGTACAGAATGTTTAAATAGCCGTCTTGTCCGCAATTTTGGGGTTTATTTCCACCATTTTTGGTTGTCTTTGGAGCTTTTTGAAAAGGATTGAAAATGGATTCAAGGGGAATTACTTGGAGGTAAGATTTATGGACTTTATACTCGTTTCTTATGTGAATTCTGCCTAATTAATCATGGAATTTTAGCCTAGTATTGAAGAACTAGGGCTTGTAATTGGAGACCTAGAATTTGGGATTTGAGGGGCCATTTGAGGTTCTTGGTATGTATAGACTCGTGAGAGGATGAAGATTCTATTGATATGACTTTTATCGGATTCCGAGACATGGGCCCGGGGGGCGGGTTTGAGCAATTTCGTGATATTTTGATGTAAATTGGATATTTTCGAGTGAGCTTTGTTCCCTTAGCATATTTTAATAGTTATGTACTGATTGTGGATAGATTTGGAGCATCCGGAGGTCGATTCGTGAGGGCAAAGGCATCGCGGGCTAGAGTTTGGACCGGATCGAGGTAAGTAATGATTGTAAATGTTGTCTTGAGGGTTGAAACCTCGGATTTCACATCATTGTGCTACTTGAGGTGACACACAAGCTAGATGACAAGCGTGGAGTCGTGCACCGTTGGGAATTATGACTTGGACCATCCCGTACGACTGTTAAGTCGCGTATTTGATCTGAAATCTTATGATATTCCATATTTTAGAGATTCATATAATATTTTGGGCTATATGCCATGTTTGGGGCCTTGTGCCAACCTGTTGAGACCCTTAGGGGCATTTTTAGTATTTTTCCTCACTCTACTTGTTTTGAAAGCATATCCTCAGTTATGATTTACCTATTTATTGTCTAAACATGGTTTTATCACTTTAATTCTTAAAATGTGAAAACTGTTTGGGCTGATTTCCCTATTTTATTGATGGTCAGAGTGATTGTGAGGTTGATGACTGAGATAGACCGAGGCTCTGATTGTGAGGGTATTGACTGAGATAGACCGAGGGACTGATTGTGAGATTATTGATTGAGATAGACCGAGGGTCTGATTGTGAGATTAATGATTGAGATAGACCGAGGGTATGATAGTGAGGTTAATGACTGAGAGAGGCCGAGGGCCTGGTTATGAGGATTATATAGTTATGGATCGGGCTGCACGCCACAGCAATATATATATATATATATATATATATAGGGCTGCACGCAACAACGATATGTTGGATCGGGCTACACGTCGCAACGATATAGAGCTTGGGCTGTAGGAGCCCTCTGGATTCTGCACACCCCCAGTGAGCATAATCGACTATATATATGGATCAGGCTGAACGTCGCAGCGATATATAGATCGGGTTGCGCGTCGCAGCGGTTACTATATGGTACCTATTGAGTGTGAGTGATGAGTGTGAGTGCTGAGCGTGAGCGCTGACCTAAGAGTGAGTCATGAGTGACTGATAGGCTTGCCCGAGGGACTATAGATATACATGTACATGAGTGATGCGTTGCCTGAGGGGCATGTTCATGAACTTACTGTTTTTCACTCCTCCTTAAAATGAGTTTTTATCGAATATGTTGATTTAATTACTGCTTTCATTCATCTTTAGATCAAGACTCTATTGAAAATGTTGAGCAAACGATTTAAACAACTTTCATTCAAACTGAAGTTTTTAAGTTATGAACTTCTGTTTTGTCCAAGGGGCTGTATACGAACTATGTTTTGCCCAAGGGGTCGATCATGGTGTTCATCTCTTTTATTATAAATGGTATTGAACCCCTACTGAAACTGTTGGAAAGCATTTTCAAATGACTTTTACCAAAAGCTGGATTTTAAATGAGACAATTGACTCGTATTCTGATTTGAAAGCCTATTATGCTTATTGTGTTTATCATAAATGTGGATTCATCGTTTCCTAATGCTCAGTCTTTATTTACTCTTATTACTTACTGGGTTGGAGTACACACAGTACTCCATGCACCTCATGTGCAATTCAGGTATTTTGGAACCTGGTAGCGGGTGTTGATTGCTTAGAGGCGGAGTCATCGGAGTTAGCAAGGTGGCTACACGACGTTCACAACATTGCTTTCCTTCCCCTCATTTTCATTGCTATATTTAGTATTTTTTTAGACTCTTGTTGTATCTAGACCTTGGTAGATGCTCATGACTAGTGACACCGCGATGTCGGGCTTGTGTAATTATTCCGCACTTTTCTTTAAAAATTTTCATAATGAGAAATATTGTTTATAAATGGTATAAAAACAACTTTTATTGGAAAATGGTTGATTTGGGACTTGTGTCGGCTGGCCTAGTTTCACGATATGCACGATCATGATCGGGTCAGTTTTGGGTCGTGACAAGTTGGTATCAGAGCCTAGGTTACATAGGTCTCACGAGTCATGAGCAGATTTAGTAGAGTCTTATGGATCGGTACGGAGACGTCTATACTTATCCTTGGGAGGATGCAGAACCTTTAGGAAAAACTTCACATTCTTGAATTCTTATTGTGCATCCTTGATTCATATTGAGATGTAACTCTTTGAATTTTTTCCACGCATTTGTATGCAGGCATGAGCTCTCGGTATCAGATATGCATCAATGGATTGTGATTCTCTGATCAAGGGGCAAGATGTGATCTCTGTGTGTTGATATTGGGGCAGTCTGGAGGACTCGAGGTTGGATTTTTGTCTATAGCTTGAGCACCGAGGTGATGATTGTGTGAGCAAGTGTTTTTGAACTTATACATTCGGTAATGCCCTATTGGTAGAAGTAATTACTGGATAGTTATGTGATGAGTGTTATGTGATTGCGAGATGTATTCATATGATTTGGAAGTGATGAAAAGGGTCTGCTGGAGGATGTAAGAACTATTAGGTGCTTGATTTCCATCTTGATTCGAGGTTTAGCCCCGAGTTATGGGCTTGTGAAGAATCTTTTCATGTTTCCTAGTTAGGAGTGAAGTAAATCTCATATTGCGGTATGAGTTCAGACTCAGGGAGATCAAGTGACTGCGTAATGTCTATGACGGTGGAAGGTATACAGAAATGTTAGTTTGAGACAAAGCAGGTGGGTTACCTCCTGCGGAGTGTTCTGAAGGGGTGTGATCCTTATGTTGTCTATTAGAAGATCTTATTTACAAGTGAATTATACGAGTTAAAATTTGAATTTGGGTCGTTTAAGAGAGTTGAATTGACTATTACGAGGGTGAACGCGAGATTTACAGAAGGTTTAAAGTATTAGATGGTCCGTGTTTCACGAACCATGAATTATGGAGTTTAATCTCACTTTGGTACAATGGCAGCAATAGAGTATATGCGTTATGAGTTATTGTGTGTATTTTGATCTATGGCTTCGAGCCAAGTGGGGGAGTCTACCATGGATTAGTTGACTATACGATTATGTGCTATGTTAGTACTGGTTGAGGCGTACGGGAAAATCAGTTATGGCCTACGGAGTTTGAGACCAAAGATGGCTCGAGTAAAGGAAAATTCTTGACAAAGGTTACCATATGCTTCATAGGTGAATGAGAATCACAGAATGTATTGAGTTTTTGTTGGTGAAGGATGCTTGGTGCATGGAGCAGGATGTTGCGTGGTTGTTCTAGTATGAGGTTACAGTCTACGGTGTCAGAATGCTATTGAGGCATAGGTGGTTCTGTTCGTTTGATCAGGCTAATTGCAGTTTGAGTAGAGTGAATGACTCTCGAGAATGGTTCTAATGTGTTCAAGATTTTACATGTAACAATTGGGTATTTTCAAGTTGTATATGTGGCTAGAAACTGAGTTTTCATTGGAAGATGTCAAGACTTGTGGTATTTCTATATCAATTATGGGATTCTATATCAGTATTAGGAAGGTGAGGGTAATGGATTTGGATTCATAGGAAGTCTCTTCAGGGTAAGCATTTTGAACGTGATGTTATTGGGAATATCTAGAGAGTGTTCAGCGGCTTATGGACCGTAGGACGGTATGGCTTTATGCTTGGGTCTCGTGTGGTAAGTCTGGGTTGAGGAATTGTGATGTTATAGCAAGAAGGAGTATCAAGTTGAAGGTAAATCAGAAGGAAACTCGGATAGATGGGATAGTTTGGTAGTAGGTCGAGTCGGTATGGTAAGGACATGATTAGTTCTTGGATGCCTACGAGGTAATGAGTTTCTACAGGTGTTTCGCGGCAATTCTTTTGGGTTTTAGTGACCTGTGTAGCTCGATAGAGTTAGAGGATTTAGTCCTGACGATTTATATTTGTGCAAATGGAATTCGGAGAGTTCTAGATGGTTTCCACCATAGTGAGAGAGGTATATTTTTCCTATTAGTGTGAGGAACATGGGATGTATAGTGGTTTTCTTCTAGATGGGATCAATGGAAAGTTATTGGTTAGTTGAGTACATAGTTGCTTGTGGCTCGAAAGGGATATGAAGTTCTCGTGGTTATCCTAGAGTGATACGGTTTATGCAGTATGTTGTGTAGGATTGAGATTTGCATGTGTAAGTTTACGGTTCAGATTTCGAAGGAAGGTCACAAATTCTTAGATAGGCATGGGCAGCTTCAGGTGACTAGATAAATGAGATCCCTGATTGGTATGGCTTGATGAGGGTATACATTTCAGATAGGGCGATGTGTTTGAGTTATGGATGCTTTATTGGTATTACGGCACTATCTCGTCTGATCGACTGATGGTATTCGAGTTGGCTTGGTGGCACAAAAGAATTATAGATGTACCTTTCATGAGATGATTGAGTATTATAGGTGCGTTGTATATTCGAGCGGCAAAATTGGGATTAGATACAGTAATTCATATGCTTTATGGACTGAGAGATTGAAAGTTCTCATGAACATGTTAGCTCATGGTTGTGGACGGTAAAGATGTGGGTAAGTATTCAGATGATAGCATGTGCTATGATTCAGTCATTGTGAACCTTCAGAGGGTTATTTATCTGTCGTGTGTGACTAGAGTTGATGTGTGGTTCACTGGTAGACCTATATGGATGTGTGTTTTGCATCGAGACAGCTTTGTTGACTTCGAGTTGCCATTGGTGAGGGATGTGTTGATTCGGTTGTTATTGAGCTATTAGTAATCAAGCGGATCTATGAGTTACCTTTTTGTGTTGCGAGCCGTTAGGATTTGTTGATTATAGGCACATGTGGTGCGGTGTTATTAGGGCCTCTCAGTGGAATTCGAGCGGGAAGAGCACTGGGTATTGCTCGGTGGATGGCGTATCGGTTATGTCCTTTTGAGTTATGTGGTGTTATGTCATTGCCTCACAGTTGTTATGATGATTGCTTTGGTTTTAGACATCATATTGGGCATGACTGTCGATTTTGAGCATAGTAACTTAAGGTGTCTCATGTGGACCAGTGTTTGGATGAGGTCTCCCATTGGGGCGAAGCTATCTGGAAGTATGATCCTGTGGGTTAGATTCGTGTGTTCTGTTCCTACAATGTGTGGCGAGTTCTCAGCCTTGTGTTGTAGTGGTACTAGTGAGCTTGCGGTACAACTCTTCCATTCGAGTCATTTTCATGATTTGAGTAAGTTCGGATTGTGGCTTATTGGTGCATGGATTTGCACAAGTCGTGGCTTTAGTCTGTATTGATGTGTCAATGTCACCAGAGTAGTTGTGTTGGATTAGATGAGATTGTTGGGATCTTTAATAATTGCAAACGGATTTGATTCAGCATGTTGGAAGGATAACATAGGTTCGGCGTAGAAATTTGCTATGGTCTTTTCCAAAGGAGAAGTGGCTTCATGAATGGTTGATCTGAGAAAAATGGTTATGGCTTACTGCGTGTTTCATTATCATTGGCAGTATATGAAAGGGTTGGAATGAGACTTTAGTTGATAAGAGGTTTCCTATCGATATTCGGTTGTTGTGTGCAGCTATTGTGATTAGAAATTATCGTTGCAAGCATTTGAGTTATGTGGTATATCATGTAATCGCACCGAGGTTGCAGGTATGGATTATTACATATTGTTCGGGCTCAGTCAGAGTATAGATGTGAGATTTTGATCTTGTGGATGATTTCAGAAGTGGAAATGTTGTTCTAAGGTTCATGGCCTAGGTTGGGCTGTGCAATTTCAGTTACATTGTGTTGTCGAACCTATACGAGATAGGGTGACGTGGGATCTCCCCCGGGTATGTGCACAGTAAGGTTATTTAGCGATTGGTTGGCTTTTGGAACAACTCTGGGCACGTTCGAGGACGAACATTATTTAAGTGGGGAAGAATGTACGACCCTATGATCTCAGATCGGAATTTTTATGATTTGGTTAGCTCCGTTAGGTGATTTCGGAATTAAGAGCGTGATCGGAATGCATTTTGGAAGTCCGTGGAAGGTTTAGGCTTGAATTGGCGAAATTGAGATTTTGGCATTTTTCGGTTGATAGGTGAGATTTTGATATAGGGATCGTAATTGAATTCCGAAAGTTACAATAGTTCTGTTGTGTCATTTGTGACGTGTGTGAAAAATTTCACGTCATTCGGACATGGTTTGGTTGGGTTTTGATCAATAGCGTAATTCGGAAGATTTTGAAATTCTTAGGCTTGAATTCGATGCAAATTTGGTGTTTTAATGTTGTTTTGAGTGTTCCGAAGGTTGGAACAAGTTTGAATGAGGTTATGGGATATGTTGGTGAAGGCTGGGAGTTATGCCTTCGCGTTCGCAAGGAAGGCTACGCGTTCGCGAAGGGCTGGATGTTTGGTCATCGCGTTCGCATAAAGTGGACCGCGTTCGCGTAGAGTAATTTGGTCAGCTGGACTTGAGGCATTTTTATTCATCGCGTTCGCGAGTGGTGTAACACGATCGTGAAGGTTTAGTTTGAAGAAGCATCGTGTTCGCGATGAGGAGGTTGCGATCACGAAGAGGAAATTCTGGTCAAAGTTATTTCGTGCTTCGCGAACACGAGGCTTTGACCGCGTTCGGGAAGAAGGATTTCAGGCCTGGACAGAATGTTTAAATAGTCGTCTTGTCCGCGATTTTGGGGCTTATTTCCACCATTTTTGGTCGTTTTTGGAGTTTTTTGAAGAGGATTGAAGAGGGATTCAAGGGGAATCACTTGGAGTTAAGATTTATGGACTTTATACTCGTTTCTTATATGAATTCTACCTAATTATTCATGGAATTTAAGCCTAGTATTGAAGAACTAGGGCTTGTAATTGGAGACTTAGAATTTGGGATTTGAGGGGCCATTTGAGGTCCGATTTTGATGTTCTTAGTATGTATAGACTCGTGAGAGGATGAGGATTCTATTGATGTGACTTTTATCGGATTTAGAGACGTGGGCTCGGGGGACGGGTTTGAGCAATTTCGGGATTTTTGATGTAAATTGGATATTTCGAGTGAGGTTTGTTCCCTTAGTATATTTTAATAGTTATGTATTGATTGTGGCTAGATTTGGAGCATCCGGAGGTCGATTCATGAGGGCAAAGGCATCGCGGGCTAGAGTTTGGACCAGATCGAGGTAAGTAATGATTGTAAATGCTGCCTTGAAGGTTGAAACCCCGGATTTCACATCACTGTGCTACTTGAGGTGACGCACATGCTAGATGACGAGCGTGGAGTCGTGCACCATTGGGGATTGGGACTTGATCCGTCCCGTATGACTATTAAGTCACATATTTGATTTGAAACCTTATGATATTCCATATTTTAGAGATTGAAATTATATTTTCGGTTGTATGCCATGTTTGGGGCCTTGTGCCGACTTGTTGAGACCCTTAGGGGAATTTTTACTATTTTTCCTCACTCTACTTGTTTTGAAAGCATATCCTCAGTCATGATTTACCTATTTATTATTTAAACCTAGTTTTATTACTTTAATTCTTAAAATTTGAAAACTGCCTGGGCTGAGTTCCCTGTGTTACTAAAGGTCCGAGTGATTGCGAGGTTGCTGACTGATATAGACCGAGGATCTGATTGTGAGGGTATTAACTGAGATAGACCAAGGGTTTGATTGTGAGGTTAATAACTGAGATAAACTGAGGGTCTGATGGTGAGGTTAATGACTGAGAGAGGCCGAGGGCTTGGTTGTGAGAATTATATAATTATGGATCGGCCTGCATGCCGCAGCAATATATGTATATATGTATATGGATCGGGCTGCACGCCGCAGCGATATAGCGCTTGGGCTATAGGAGCACCTCTAGAGTCTGCACACCCCCAGTGAGCGCAGTCGACTATATATATGGATCGGGCTGCACGCCGCAACAATATATGGATCGGGTTGCGCGCCGCAGCGGTTACTAAATGGTACCTATTGAGTGTGAGTGCTGAACGCGAGTGTTGACAGGTAAGAATGAGTCATGAGTGACTGAGAGGATTGCCCGAGGGGCTATAGATATACATGTACATGAGTGATGCGTTGCCTGAGGGTCCTGTTTATGAACTTACTATTTTTCACCACTCCTTAAAGTGAGTTTTTATCGAATATGTTGATTTAATTACTGCTTTCATTCATCTTTAGATTGAGCCTCTATTGAAAATGTTGAGCAAAAGATTTAAACAACTTTCATTCAAACTGAAGTTTTTAAGTTATGAAATGGGTATAAATTTCTATTTTGCCAGAGGGGCTATATACGAACTATGTTTTGCCCTAGGGGACGATCATGGTTTTTATCTCTTTTATTATAAATGGTATTGAACCCCTACTAAAACTGTTGGAAAGCATTTTCAAATGATTTTTACCAAAAGCTGGATTTTAAATGAAACAATTGACTCATATTCTGATTTGAAAGCCTGTTGTGCTTATTGAGTTTATCATAAATGTGGATTCATCATTTCCTACTTCCTAGTCTTTATTTACTCTTATTACTTACTGGGTTGGAGTACTCACATTACTCCCTGCACCTCGTGTCCAGATTCAGGTATTTCGGAACCTGGTAGCGGGTGTTGATTGCTCAGAGGCGGAGTCATCAGATTTAGCAAGGTGGTTGCACGATGTTCGCAGCATTTCTTTCC
Organism: Nicotiana sylvestris; assembly: GCF_000393655.2. Taxonomy (NCBI): domain Eukaryota; kingdom Viridiplantae; phylum Streptophyta; class Magnoliopsida; order Solanales; family Solanaceae; genus Nicotiana; species Nicotiana sylvestris. Next base: position 57,800,066 of record NC_091063.1, read on the forward strand.
TTCCCCTCATTTTCATTACTGTATTTAGTACATTTTTAGACTCTTGTTATATTCATACCTTGGTAGATGCTCATGACTAGTGACACCCCGATGTCGGGTTTGTGTAATTATTCCGCACTTTTCTTTAAATATTTTCATCATGAGAACTATTGTTTATAAATGGTATAAAAACAACTTTTATTGGAAAATGGTTGATTCAGGAGTTGTGTTGGCTGGCCTAGTTTCATGATAGGCGTCATCACGACCAGGTCGATTTTGGGTCATGACAATATGTTGCGGTTTATGGATTCTATGACTCAGGATGGTTTATTTCCACCAGACCTAACCATATCTTAGGCGGGAGGGGAAGAATAGAACCCTACCGCTAAAGCTCCATGGTATGTAGCTGCCTATAACAGACCCCGAGCGCACTACTCGTGGATGGAACCCAGCCAGTTGCAGTAGCTATACCTGAGCCTAGACAAGCTGCAGTCGGCGAGCCGCATAAGCTCTTGGATAGATGGACCATGCTACATCCTCTTGTCTTTGGAGGCGAGCAGCATGAGGACCCTCGGGACTTTATTGATAGGTGCAGGGACAAACTACATAACATGAGGATATTGGAGTCCCACGGGGTGGACTTTACCACCTTTCAGTTGGAGGGCAGGGCTTGTAGATGGTGGCAGTCCTATATTCTTGACAGACCAGTAGGTTCTCCTCCCTTGACTTGGGACTAGTTCACACGTATCTTTCTAGATAGGTATATTCCACCCTCTTAGAGGGAAGAGTTGAGGTTTCAGTTTGAGTAGCTCTAGTAGGGCCAGATATCAGTGACCGACTATGAGGCGAGATTCTCTGAGTTATTTCACCATGCACTTATGATATTCTCCACCGATGCAGAGAGAGTGTAGAGGTTTGTTGCTAGCGTACATTAGGTATCTAGGCTACTATGGCTTGAGAGGTTGAGATAGGGACTTCTTACGAGCTGGTTGTAGAGATAGCTCGGAGGATCGAGGGTGTTCGTCAGCAAAGCTGAGAGAAGATGCTGCGGGACAAGCAGTTTTATTATTTTGGAGGTTTCGGTGGTGCTCCGTCTAGGGGAAGAGGTCAGTTGAGGGGTCAGTCTAACAGGCCTACATATCCATCACCACCTCCTCATCGGGGTGCTCCAGTGCGATCCTATTTCAATGTCATTCTAGAGAGCTCTTACTATCCACCAGCTACTCAGGGTTCCTCCTATAGGTATTCAGGCCATCAGGGTAAGACTTCAGGTCAGCAGTCAGCCATTTCGAGAGGTTGTTTCGAGTGCGGGGATCTTGGTCATGTGAGGAGGTTCTTCCCCAAGCTTTAGGTCAAGGCAGTACAACAAGGTTCTCAGCCTATGATTACAGTGCCAGCTGCTGTACTAGCCATCCAGCCGCCTAGAGGCAGGGGGCACGTGGGTAGGGGTGTCCTAGAGGTGGATGCCAAACAGGTACATGCCAGCCATGTACAAGCCAGTAAGGTGGAGGCTAGCCAGTCGGCGCTCCAGCTAGGTTCTATGCTTTCCTAGTCAGGCCAGATGCAATAGCCTTAGATGCCGTGATCAGAGGTATTACTTCTATCTGTGGTAGGTATGCTTCGGTACTATTTGATTCAGGTTTCACCTATTCATATGTTTCATCTCTATTTGCTCATTTCCTAGGTGTTCCTCGTGAGTCCTTGGGCACTCTTGTATATGTGTCCATGCCAGTGGACGATTATGTTGTTGTCGGTCAGATCTATCGGTCCTGTATCATGACTTTCTTTGGTTATGAGACTAGAGTGGATCTTCTGTTGCTTGACATGATCGACTTTGAGGTCATCCTTAGCATGGATTGGTTGTCTCCATGCCACACCATCCTTGATTGCCATGCCGAGTCTGTTACCTTGGCGATGCTAGTTGGATTATCTCTTTCATGAAGGCTCGACACATGGTCAAGAAGGGTTATTTGGCTTATCTCGCTTATGTTCAGGATACGACTGCAGAGACTTTGGTGATTGATTCAGTGCCCATGGTCCGAGAGTTCTCTGATGTGTTTTCGTCTTTATTACCAGACATGCCACCTGACCGTGATATCGATTTTTATATTGATTTTTCTCCAGGTACCCAGCCTATCTCTATTCCACCGTACTGCATGGATCCGAAAGAGTTGAAGGAGTTGAAAGAACAGCTTGAGGAGTTGCTCGCAAAGGGGTTCGTCAGATCGATTATGTCATCTTGGGGTGCACCAGTGTTGTTTGTAAAGAAGAAAGATAGGTCTATACGGATGTGTATTGATTACCGCCTGTTGAACAAAGTTACCATTAAGAACAAGTACCCGTTGTCGCTTATTGATGATTTGTTTGACCAGTTGTAGGGTGTCAGGGTGTTCTCTAAGATAGAATTGAGATTGGGTATCATCATATGAAAATTCATTATTCAGATGTTCCTAAGATAGCTTTCCGGACTAGATATGGCCACTATGAGTTTCTCGTGATGTCCTTCGGTTTGACTAATGCCCCAGCGACATTTATGGATTTGATGAACCGGGTGTTCAGGATGTATATTGATTTGTTTGTCATTGATGGCATTTTGATCTACTCGCGTAGCATGGAAGAGCACAAGCAACATTTGAGAGTGGTGCTTCAGACCTTGCGGGAACAGAAGCTATATGCTAAGTTCTCCAAGTTTGAGTTCTAGTTATATTCTGTGGCATTCTTGGGGCATGTTGTATAGGCAAGGGTATTAAGGTAGATCCAGTAAGATTGAGGGAGTTCAGAGTTGACCTCGTCCTACCACAGCGACTGAGATCAGGAGCTTTTTGGGGCTAGCAGGTTATTATAGCCGATTTGTGGAGGGATTCTAATCTATTGTAGCACCTTTGACTAGATAGACTTAGAAGGGTGATCCATTCTGTTGGTTCGATGATAGTGAGGCAAGCTTCCAGAAGCTCAAGACAGCTTTGACTACGACACCAATTCTAGTGTTGTCTTCCGGTGCAGAGATATATACTATGTGTTGCGGCTCTTCATGCATTGTCCTGGGTTGTGTATTGATACAGAAGGGGCGAGTTATTGCATATGCTTCACGACAGCTAAATATTCATGAGAAGAATTACCCCGTGCATGATTTGGAGTTGGACGCGATAGCTAGTTCATGCTCTAAAGATTTGGAGGCATTATCTTTATGGGGTGTCTTGTGAGGTTTACACCGATAATCACACCTTGTAACATTTGTTCAAGCAGAGGGATCTCAATTTGAGGCAGTGTAGGTAGCCTGAGTTACTAAAGGACTATGTTATTACCATCCTTTATCATTCGAGCAAGGCGAATGTAGTTGCGGATGCCTTGAGTAGAAAAGTGATGTGCCGTAGAATTGCGGCACTTTTGGTACTAATTACATAGGCTGTAGCTCGTCTTTTAAAGCATTTTAAGTCAATTGTAGTTTTGGTGTTTTTCAGTAAACTAGACTTGAAGAACCAAGAACAAGGAAACGATGACAAAAACCCATAACAGGGCAAAAATGCGGTAGGTTTGCGGCCGCAAAAGTGATGTGCGGGCCGCAAACCAACCGCAGAATGAAGCAGATAAACACTTCTTTTAGAATCGCATAATGACCGCATAAGTGCAAAGAGAGTTTCTGCGAGAACAATTCTGCGGCATAAAATGAGATCACGAAATCAATGTGTGGACCGTATAATGGATCTATGATGGAAAACTGGACAATTGGACATTCAAGTATACGATGAACTTGTGGTTATGCGGGTCGCAAAAGTGTTCTACGGCCCGTTGTGCGGTCGCATATGTGATCTGTAGGGATATTTTTGTCATATTTTGACCTCGACTTTTAGCCCATTATAAATAGAATAACTAGGGATTTTGTGGGGCATCTTTTATGAAAAAGAGGCATTGAATACACTATTGTTATGGAAGTTTTTGAAGAAGAGAATCTTGTCATCTTTGTAAGCTTTATGACTTTATTTATTACTTTATTCTTGGATTCTAGTATGAGTAGCTAGTTTTAAATAGTAAGGTTGTGGACCCTAAATGAGTATAATATTAATGGGTGTTTACTATTGAATATATAAATAATAGTTGGTTGGTATTTATTCATTTCTCATGCTTCATTTAATGTTGATGGTTGGAAATATAGGCTAATGCCATTTCACTCTATCTTTACTTGGAAAAGTGGGTTAGGGTTTGGTAAAATTGAGTAACAAAAACTCAAGGCTTTAAACCTTGTTTAATAGAATCGCTTAGGAATAAATGAGTTCTATTTGGCATTAATAGGTTGTTCTTAATTGCAGCTCTTTTATATTTGGGAAAATCATAAAGAAGAAATACTACCTAACTATTGAAAAAAATTGGGTAGTCATTTAGGACCCATTTGCATATCAAAGGACCTTCCATTAAAAATATATCATATTAACACCGATAACATTATATTCCATTGATGGCGACACAACCTTGGTTTTCTTAATCAAATTAATTACACTCTTATAACAAAATTAGTTATCTTGTTAATTCACAATTACAACATTCTCTTTTTAGGCTAACGGAGTTGAATTACGACTTAAGTTAAGTTTCACACTACTTAATTAACCTTTTCACACATATTCTCTTTGAGATTTGACCCCAACCTTTTAGGTTATTATATTTGAAACCGAATGCTTTACACTATTTATTTAAGTATAATTTGAGCTTATCAAAATGCGAAGAGTATAGGTAGTTTGGCATTCATTGCAGCAGAGGAGAGGCTATTAGCTTTGGACATTCTCCTTGGCTAACATACTGGTGAGATTGGATATTTCATTGTGTGATGACCCAAAAGGTTATCACTTGTGTTGCAAGTAAATTCAGTGTTCTGAGGCCTTAAAACCTCCTTTTTATCTTACCTTGATATGCGTGTGTAGTTCGGGCGTGTATCTGGAAAGCTATTTTGTGAGGATCTGTGAAAAATAATGAATTTTGCTTTTAAAATGAATTTGAGTTGATTTCAGTCACCATTTTAGGTAAACGGACCCGGACCCATGCTTTAATGGTCCCGGAGGGTCCGTATGAAAATATAGAACTTGGGTGTATTCTCGGAATCGAATTCCGAGGTTCCAAGCCCCAAAAATGAATTTTTAAAGAAAATAATTTTCTGGAAAATATATGAGTTCTTGGAAATTAAATATGTTTGAAAGTGATGGTATCGAGCCCGTATTTTAGTTCCGAAGCCCGGTATAGGTCTTATATAGTATTTAAGTTGAGACCGTAAAGTTTTGTATGAAACGGACTTGAAATGACGTGAATCGGATCCTTGGTTGTTAAAAATGGAACTTAAGAGTTCATGAGATATTTCTTTGATCTTGATGCTAAATTCGTTGTTAAATGTTTTAATTTGGCGATTTGATCGCACGAGTAAGCCCATATAATGTTTTTGAGTTAGTATGCATATTTGGTTTGGAGCCGTGAGGACTCGGGTGAGTTTCAAATAGGTTCCGGGATGTTTTTACACTTAGAAAAGTTGCAGGTTCAGAGAAAGTTGCAGGTCTCTCAAGTCAGGTCTCGCGGTCCGCAGAGAAACCTTCGCGGCCGCGATGAGGATTTCTTGACCGCGGTGGGAATTATGCGATCCGCTGCGGGGCAAGGCCATACCTTGCGGCCGCGCTCGATGCCTTGCGGTCCGCAGTGAAGCTCAGCGGCCGCAGTCCTTTTTATGCAGTCCGCAGAGAGGGTCTAAGAGGGGTATATTTAAGCAGACTTTTCAGTTATTACTTTTTAAAACCCTAAAACACAAGAGGTGATTTTCCAAACACTCTTTCTTCTTCCAAAACACTAGTAAGTGATTTATAACTTATTTCTTTCACTCCTTAACTTCTTGTAATTCATCCTAGAATCTAGGGTTTTCATGGTGGAATTGGGAATTTTGGGTAAAACCTAAGAATATTGAAATTTAGGAATTTAGACCTCAAATTGAAGTCGGATTCCAAAAACAATTATATATTCGGGCTCGAGGGTGAATGAGTGATCGGGTTTTGGTCCGAATTTCGGGTTTTGACCAAGCAGGCCCGAGGTCGATTTTTGACTTTTTGGGATAAACATTGTAAAACCTATTTTCATGCATTAGAATTGGTTCATTTAGCATTTATTGATATCATTAAGTAAATTGTGGCTAGATACAAGCGAGTTGGTGGTAGAAACAAGAGGTAAAATAGTAGTTGAGGCTTGAATTGTGTTCATGGCATCGAGGTAAGTGTTTGGTCTAACCTTAGCTTGAGGGATTAGGAGTTGAGTCTTATTTGCTATGTGCTAAATGTTGAGTACGACGTATAGGCACAGTGACGAGTATCTATACGTTGGTGTCAATCATGCCCGTGAGTCTTATTCTATGTTTAATGTGACTCCGTTTCATATTGTCCATACTTTACATAATGATTTATATTGATGAATAAGACTTGTGAAAGCATTATTGGTGATTGAACATTGTAGAGCATTGGCTCAAGTTGAGAATTGAATTGAGAACTAAATGTGGAAAAGAGAAGAGGTTTATGATATTATCTCCCTTCCCAGGATGTTATTGCCTTGATATTACCTCCCTTGCCGGGAAGTTATTATTCATGATATTTTTTCCCTAGCCGGGATATTATTGTTGCGCTATTGTTCCCTTGCCAGGATTTTATTTTAATTTACTTGATTCCCTTGACCTTATTGCTTTGTGATTGTTGTTTGGGTGAGGAAGAGACTTAAAGCACGAAGGGTTATGCCGTGCATGATATTTGTGAGAGAGTGTAAAGCACAAAGGGTGATGCCGTGCCAATATTGTGAGGTAAAAGCACGAAGGGTGATGCCATGCCGCAGGATGTACAATTTTGTGCCAATAAATATTGATTTCTATGGTGAGGACGAGAGTAAAAGTACAAAGGGTGATGCCCTGCAGGTTCTATTGATACTTATGGTGAGGATGAGAGTAAAAGCATAAAGGATGATGCCATTCACTTGTCTTTTATTTCTGCTTCTTATTGGTATTTGAACTTTGGTGGATCCTAATATTTATCTGTTGCTCTTCTATTATTACTTGATGTTCCCCCCTCCCACCCTTAACTATTCATTCCTGCTGTTACTTTCCGCGGTATATGATTTAACTGCACAGGTTTATTTGGTAGTCTAGTCCTAGCCTCGTTACTACTTTGTTGAGGTTAGGCTAGGCACTTACCAGCACATAGGGTCGGTTATGCTGATACTACACTCTGCACTGTGTGCAGATTCTGGAGTTGCAACTTACAGACCTTAGCTTTGGGTTGCTGCGTTTAGTCCATTTAGAGATCCAAGGTAGTCCTACAGGCGTCCGTAGGCCTTGGTGTCTCCTTCTATCCTTTCATCATGTTTTATTTATGTATTTCAGAGACAGTGTTGTATTTATCTTCTTCGGACCCGTATTTGTAGTGTTCTTAGACAGTCTGTGAAATTGTCACACCAATTCTAGGTAATCTTTGTTTAAAGAATTGTATAGGAAATATTTAAATGGTTTTATTTTGTTCTTCCACTTATTTAAATTCCGTTTTATATATAATACTGGTTCATAACTGTTAAAGGATTAAAATAGGAAAAAGGTAAAAAATTCAAATGGTTGGCTTGCCTAGCTTTTATTAGTAGGCGCCATCACGACTCTCGAGGGTGGGAAACCCAGGTCGTGACAAGTTGGTATCAGAGCCCTAGGTTACTTAGGTCTCATAATTCACAGACAAGCTTAGTAGAGTCTGAGGGATCGGTACGGAGATGTCTGTGTTTATCCCCAGAGGCTACAGAGTTAGGAAAAACTTCACATCTATTCTTTCCTGTCGTGCAGTTTGGTTCCTCAATGCTAATTGAATTTCTACTCTGTTCTTTCGTAGATGGCGAGAACACGTGCTTCCTCATCCACCGATCAGCAGCCCGAGCCCCCAGCAGCAGCTCCTACGAGGGGCAGAGGGCGAGGCCGAGGCCGTACTAGAGGTCGAGGCAGGGGTAGAGCACAGCCCAGAGCGATAACATAAGCGGCAGAGCCTCAGGTTGAGTTTGATGATGAGGTTCTGGCCCAGGCAGTTCCGGTGGGCCCAACTCAGGTCCTAGAGGGGTTCATTGCTATCCAGTACTCTAGGATGCTCTGGTCTGTCTAGTGTGCCTTATGGAGAGTGTCACCCAGGCAGGCTTACTTCTGTTAGCACCAGCCGTCTCTTTGGCTGGAGGAGGAGCCCAGACTCCTGCTACCTGCACTCAGGAGTAGATGGCTCCTCAATTTCAAACTCCAGCAGCTCAGTCAGTTAGAGCAGTTCAGCCGGGTGTGGTAGCTCAGACCAGTAATGGAGAAGCTATGTTTGCTAATGCCTTGTGGAGATTGGATAGGTTTACCAAGCTCTTCACTACCACTTTCAGCGATGCATCTTCTGAGGATCCCCAGGATTGTTTAGACAGTTGTCATAAGGTTCTCAGGATCATGGGGATAATGGAGACCAACAGGGTCGACTTTGCTACTTTTCGCTTGTCTGGATTAGCCAAGACTTGGTGGAGAGATTATTGTTTGGCTAGACCAGTTGGGTCACCAGCTTTAACTTGGGATCCGTTTTCTCAGCTATTTATGGAGAAGTTTCTTCCTATCACTCAGAGAGAAAACTATCGGAGGCATTTTGAGATACTCCAGTAGGGTTCTATGACTGTTACTTAGTACGAGACCAGATTTATTGACTTGGCCTGACATGCTCTTTTTATACTTCCCGCTGAGAGAGAGAGAGAGAGAGAGGAGGTTCATTGAGGGACTCATTCAGCCTATTGGACTTCATATGGCTAAGGAGATGGGGAGTGAGATTTATTTTCAGGAGGTGTCCAATGTGGCCAGGAGAGTTGAGATGGTTCGATAGCAGGGGGGTGGTTAGGGGTCTGACAAGAGGCCTCGTCGTTCAGGCAGATTCATTGGTGCCTTGTTTAGAGGCATGGATTCATATGGTAGAGGCCATCCTCCTAGGCCTTATAAGTCAGCACTTCAGGTTTCTCATGGTGCTTCTGGTGGTAGTGGTTCTCATATGCAGTATATTGATCAGCAGTCCTACAGTGCACCACCAGCTCCTATCAGTGCACCGTCGCTCCAGAGTTTTCGGGGTGGTCATTTAGGTCGACAGGGTGAGCAATCTCAGCAGTCTCAGCAGCCGAGGGCTTCTTATACTTGTGGCGATATGGGGCATATCACTAGATTTTGCCCTTGAGCATCGAGCAGCTCTCAGCATCAGGGTTCCCGTGCCATGGTTCAGGCACCAAGTGTTCCGCAGCCTGCTCAGCTAGCTAGAGGTAGAGGTAGAGGTGCTAGAGGTAGAGGTATTAGAGGTAGAGATCATGCTGCTAAAGGTGGAGGCCAGCTAGCAGCAGGCCGTCCCAGAGATGTAGTTCAGGGTGGTGGGGCCCAACTTCGATATTATGCTCTTCCAGCCAGGCCTAAGGTTAAGTCTTTCGATGCAGTTATCACAGGTACTGTTCTAGTTTGTAGTAGAGATGCTTCAGTTCTATTTGATCCAGGGTATACATAATCCTACGTGTCATCTTATTTTGTACCGTTGCTGGTCATGCCTAGTGATTCTTTGAATGCCCATGTATATGTGTCTACACTGGTGGGTGAATCTATTGTGGTCGATCGTATCCATCGCTCGTATATAGTTGTGATTGGGGCTCTTGAGACTCGAGTAGATTTGTTACTTTTGGATATGGTTGATTTTGATGTCATATTGGGGATGGACTGGTTACCACCTTACCATGCTATCTTGGACTGTCATGCCAAGACTGTGACCTTAGCCTTGCTAGGGTTTCCTCATTTAGAGTGGAGAGGGACTCATGGTCATTCTACCCGTAGTGTTATATCATATATGAAGGCTCAGCGTATGGTCGAGAAGGGGTATTTGGCCTATTAGGCATATGTTCGTGATTCTAGTGCTGAGGTTCCTTTTATGGATTTTGTGCCTGTAGTTCATGAGTTTCCTGAGGTTTTTCCTTCAGACCTGCCGGGTATTCCACCCGATAGGGATATTGACTTCTACATTGATTTAGCTCCGGGCACTCAGCCCATTTCTATTCTGCCATATCGTATGGCCCCTCCTGAGTTGAAGGAATTGAAGGAGCGGTTGCAAGACTTGCTTGATAAAGGCTTTATTAGACCTAGTGTCTCGCCTTGGGGTGTGCCGGTGTTGTTTACTAAGAAGAAGGAAAGATCAATGAGGATGTGTATAGATTACCGACAGCTAAACAAGGTTACAATCAATAATAAGTATCCATTACCGAGGATTGATGATTTGTTTGATTAGCTTCAAGGTGCCAAGGTATTCTCAAAGATTGACTTGAGATCTAGCTACCATCAGTTGAGGATTAGGGCATCCATTGTCCCGAAGATAGCTTTCCGCACTCGGTAAGGACATTATAAGTTCTTCGTGATGTCATTTGGGTTGACAAATGCCACAGCAGATTTTATGGATTTGGTGAACCGAGTGTTCAGGCCTTACTTGGATTCGTTTGTGATAGTCTTCATTGCTGATATTTTGATCTATTCTTGTAGCTGAGAGGAGCATGAGCAGCATCTGAGAGTGGTCCTCCATACTTTGAGAGAAAGTCAGTTATATGCTAAGTTTTTGAAGTGTGAGTTCTGTTTGAGTTCGGTTGCATTCTTGGGTCAAGTTGTATCAGCAGAGGGTATTCAGGTAGATCCGAAGAAGATAGAGGCAGTCAAGAACTGGCCTAGACCCGCATCAGCTACAGAGATTCGGAGTTTCTTGGGTTTGCAGGCTATTATCGTCGGTTTGTGGAGGGGTTTTCATCTATTGCAGCCCCGATGAACAGGTTGACCCAAAAGGATGCCCATTTTAGGTGGTTGGACGAGTGTGAGGAGAACTTTTAGAAGCTCAAGACAGCTTCGGCTACGACGCCGTTATTGGTTTTTCCCATAGGTTCTGGGCATTATACAGTTTATTGTGATGCATCTCATATTGGCCTTGGTGCGATGTTGATACAGGATGGTAAGGTTATTACTTATGCTTCACGTCAGTTGAAGATTCATGAAAAGAACTATCCGGTCCATGATTTGGAGTTAGCAGCCATTGTTCACGCATTGAAGATTTGGAGGCATTATCTATATGGTGTATCGTGTGAGGTGTTCACGGATCACAAGAGTTTCCAATACTTGTTCAAGAAAAAGGAGCTAAATTTGAGGTAGAGAAGGTGGTTGGAGCTGTTAAAGGACTATGATATCACCATCTCATGTCATCCGGGAAAGGCCAATGTGGTGGCCGATGCTTTGAGTAGGAAGTCAGCCAGTATGGGTAGTCTTGCTTATATTCCAGTCGGTAAGAGACCGCTTGGCTTGAATGTTCAGGCGTTGGCCAATCAGTTAATGAGGTTGGATGTTTCTGAGCCCAGCCGTGTGTTAGCTTGCACAGTCGCTCGCTCTTCTTTATTGGAGTGAATCCGAGATCGTCAGTATGATGATCCTTATTTGTGTGTCCTTAGGGACACGGTGCAGCATGGTGGTGCCAAGAAGGTTACATTAGGAGATGATGGAGTTTTGAGGCTGCATGGTAGAGTTTTTATGCCTAATGTGGATAGGCTTCGAGTGTTGATTTTAGAGGAGGACTATAGCTCCCGGTACTCTATTCATCCGGGTGCCGCCAAGATGTATCAAGATTTGCGGTTGCATTATTAGTGGAGGAGGATAAACAAGGATATTATTGCATATGTGGCTCGGTATTTGAATTGTTAGCAGGTAAAGTACGAGCATTAGTGGCCTGGTGGTTTTTTCAGAAGATTGAGATTCCTGAGTGGAAGTGGGAGCGTATCACTATGGACTTCGTTGTTTGACTCCCACGGACTTAGAGGAAGTTCGGTGCAGTGTGGGTTATTGTTGATAGGTTGACCAAGTCAGCACATTTCATTCCTGTGGCAGTCTCCTATTCTTCCGATAGGCTAGCTGAGATCTACATCCGGGAGATTGTTCATCTTCATGGAGTGCCCGTGTCTATCATTTCGAACCGAGGTACGCAGTTTACCTCACATTTCTGGAGAGCAGTTTAGCGGGAGTTGAGCACACGGGTTGACTTGAGCATAGAATTTCACCCTCAGATGGATGGGCAGTCCGAGCGGACTATTCATATTTTAGAGGATATGCTCCGAGCATGTGTCATTGACTTTGGAGGCTCATGGGATCAGTTCTTTTTGCCTACAAAACAGCTACCAGTCGAGCATCCAGATGGCTCCTTATGAGGCTTTATATGGTAGGCGGTGTAGGTCGCCGGTTGGATGGTCTAAACCAGGAGAGGCTCGATTGTTGGGTACAGATCTAGTACATGATGCCTTAGACAAGGTCAGGATCATTATGGATAGGCTTTGTATAGCTTAGTCTAGGCAAAAGTTTTATGCCGGCCGTAAGGTTCGCGATGTGGCATTCATGATCGGTGAGCGGGTGTTGCTTCGGGTATCGCCTATAAAGGGCGTGATGAGATTTAGGAAGAAAGGCAAGATTAGCCCTAGGTTCATTGGCCCGTTTTAGATTTTTGGCCGAGTGAGAGAGCTGGCTTACAGACTTGCGTTGCCACCGAGCTTATCAGTCGGGCATCCAGTATTTCATGTGTCCATGCTTCGGAAGTATCATGGTGATCCATCCCACGTGTTAGATTTCAGCACTGTCCTGTTGGACAAGGACTTATCCTATGAGGAGGAGTCGGTAGCTATTCTAGACCGGTAGGTTTGTCAGTTGAGATCGAAAAGTTTTCCTTTTGTTAGTATTCAGTGGAAAGGTCAGCCTGTTGAGGCAATGACCTGGGATTCTGAGTCCGATATGCGGAGCTGTTATCCCCATCTTTTCTCCAACTCAGGTACTTCCTTCTTATGTCCGTTCGAGGACGAACGATTGTTTAATAGGTGGAGACTGTGATGACTTTTTAAAGGTCATCACTTGTGTTGCAAGTATATTCAGTTTCCTGAGGCCTTAAAACCTCCTTTTTGTCTCACCTCGATATGCGTGCACAGTTCGGGCGTGTATCCAAAAATCTATTTTGTGAAGATCTGTGAGAAATGATGAATTTTACGTTTAAAAATGAATTTGAGTTAACTTTGGTCAATATTTTTGGTAAACGGACACGGACCTATGCTTTGACGGTCCAGTAGGGTCCGTAGGAAAATATGGGACTTGGGCGTATGCCCGGAATCGAATTTCGAGGTTCCAAGCCCGAGAATTGAATTTTTAAAGAAAATTGTTTTCTGTTAAATGTGTGAGTTTTTAGAAATGAAATATGTTTGAATGTGATTGTATCGGGCCCGTATTTTTGGTTCCGGAGCCTGGTACAGGTCTTATATAGTATTTAAGTTGAGCCCGTAAAGTTTGATAAGAAATGGACTTGAAATGACGTGAATTAGACTCTTGGTTGTTAAAAATGGAACTTAAGAGTTCATGAGATATTTCTTTGATCTTGATGCTAAATTCGTTGTTAAAGGTGTTAATTTGGCTATTTAATCGCATGAGTAAGTCCATATGATATTTTTGAGTTAGTATGCATATTTGGTTTGGAGCCCCGAGGGCTCGGGTGAGTTTCGGATAGGTTCCGATATGTTTTTACACTTAGAAAGTTGTAGGTTCAGAGAAAGTTGCAGGTCTCTGAAATCAGGTCTCGCGGTCCGTAGAGAAACCTTTGCGGCCACGATGAGGATTTCGCGACCGCGGTGGGAATTATGCGGTCCGTTGTGCGGCAAGTCCATAGCTTTGCGGCCACGCTCGATGTCTTGCGGTCCGCGGTGGAGCTCCACGACCGCAGTTCTTTTTATGTGGTCCGCGGAGAGGGTCTGAGAGGGGTATATTTAAGCGGACTTTTCAGTTATTTTTCACTTTTCAAAACTCTAAAACACAAGAGGCGATTTTTCCAAACACTCTTTCTTCTCCCAAAACACTAATAAGTTATTTCTAACTTATTTCTTTCACTCTTTAACTTCTTGTAACAATATTTCATCCTAGAATTTAGGGTTTTCATGGTGGAATTGGGAATTTTGGATAAAACCTAAAAATATTGAAATTTAGGGATTTAGACCTCAAATTGAGGTCGGATTTCAAAACCAATTATATATCCGAGCTTGGGGGTGAATGAGTGATCGGATTTTGGTCAGAATTTTGGGTTTGGACCAAGCGGGCCCGGTGTCGATTTTTGACTTTTTGGAAAAAACATTGGAAATCCTATTTTCATGCATTAGATCAGGTTCATTTAGCATTTATTGATATCATTAAGTAAATTGTGGCTAGATACAAGCGAGTTGGTGGTAAAAACAAGAGTTAAACCAGTAGTTGAGGCTTGAATTGTGTACGTGACATCGAGGTAAGTGTTTGGTCTAACCATAGCTTGAGGGATTAAGAGTCGAGTCTTATTTGCTATGTGCTAAATGTTGAATATGACATATAGGCACGGTGATGAGTATCTATACGTTGGTGTCAAGCATACCCATGAGTCTTATTATATGTTTAATGTGACTCCGTTTCATATTGTGCATGCTTTACATAATGACTTCTATCAATGAATAAGACTTGTGAAAGCATTATTGGTGATTGAACATTGTAGAGCGTTGGCTCAAGTTGAGAATTGAATTGAGAACTAAATGTGGAAAAGGGAAGAGGTTTATGATATTGTCACACCTCCTTTCTACCACCCGGAGGGGTATATAAGGGAGATTTTCCAATTAAAGTGACATAAATCAAAATGAGATTATTTATTTATTTTTTCAGAGTCGCCACTTGGAATAATTTATTTGGTGTCCCAAGTCACCGGTTAATTTTAAAATCCTAAATCGAGGAAATTTTTATTTCAAAGTCGGCGAACCAGAAATTCTAGATAGGAATTTTGTTAACCCGGGAGAAGGTGTTACGCATTTCCGGGTTCTGTGGTTCTAGCACGGTCGCTTAAACTATTAAAATTGTCCTAATTATCTAACTAATTACATGTTTTAAACCTATTGTGCATTTTAACTTTATAACCGCTTTTAGTTATTTTAACTGCTTTTAGGAAGATTTAATGTTATTTAAAACATGCTTTGAACCACGCTACATGAAATGCACCCGCGGTTCGCGACACGTTCTATTTAACATTGTTGAGAATTGAAATAGGGTCACATGAAATGTACACCCGAATTTAGTAATTAAAAGAAAATCAATTTAAATAATGCGCCTAAAGCAACTATGAAGGTTCAAATTAACAACAATTGTGAGGGCCATGGAGGGTTTAATTGATGGCACACCTCAATTTTAAAAAGGTTTGAATTAATTTCCTGAGGGCCATGGATTATTAAAAGGAAAATGGCACACCTCATATTTTCTAAAAGAGTTAACTAATTTTTTCGAGAGTCATAGTCTTAAGAGTATTATTTGGCATGGTACACCTCAAAAAGTTTTAAAAAGAAAAGTAATTAATTAAAGCCATCTAAGGATATTCTTATTTGAAAACTAGCTTAAACTTATTGAGAGCTAATGATTATAAATGGGTTTAGGGTTCATGCATTAGGCCTTAGATCATCTTTTGGACGAGGACAGTTGTGACCTATTAAAAATAATCGGGTTGAAGGCCATGCTTGGGTTCACCATTTGGCCCGGAATTAAAAAGGCCTCAAAATACATTGCTGAACCTGAACAAACAGCCCACGTTGGGCTTCAATTTAGGCGGGCTTAGTTGTGCATTTTCACCGGCTGGGCCTATCCACCCTTTTTACATTTTTCTAGCCATGGTATACACATAAATCATGAGCTACAAATGAGCTTTCTTTTTGAAATGTAGGAAATTCAGGTTCACAATCACAAAATTGAGTGTTAATCATACTACATATGATTTGCAAGAAAATATCACATTTATGCTATGACCTGTGAGGTAAAACCTTGATTTATGCTTATGACCCAGGCCCAATGGCTCAGGTTCAATACTCATTTCGCAAGTCAGTTTCAACAGAGCCCTTAATTTATTGTCAAGCATTTTTACAGAATCATACTTGAGTCCCAAAATGAGAAAAAGAAAACCATTTTTTGAACATGGATGAACAAACTTTTGAGATTAAAATAGCCAAACTAAAATCAGTAACCAAGTTTTGCCCCTTTTTTTAATCATAGCATACTAATACCCTTTAAAATATAGCTAACTACTACATTAGCTAGTATATAAATTTGCGGAGTCCAGTCCAATTAGTTACAAATATCAGAATTGAACAAAGTACCAAATATGGACTACATTAGTGCCCTAAACTAGATTACATAAAAATGAAAAGGGATTTCCTAAGCTGCTGCTGCTCCATCTTCAAATGAGTCAAGATTCTCATGAATTTATCACGTTGAAAGGTCAGATTCAAAGACATCTTCAAATGTAGGGACCTACAATATTACCAAGTTAATCTTAGTATAAAAATGAGTAAAGGAAAAACAATGTTGTTCATAAGTCTAACCATGTTGAAGGTCAGCCTTTTAGACAAACAGTGATTTCCTAAACCATGATTTGTTTCATGGCTCTCATTTTAGTAAAAGAGGAAATAGGGGAAGGGGAAATAATATAGGCATATACTAAATAAATCAATACTATTATGCACTATTAAGGGATGAATTTGACCATTTAAAGGCTCAGATTCACTTGCCTTTTGTGCTGCTATAAGAGAGGAGTTTTGAACACATCTTTCATAAGTGTATATATACTGATTCATTAGTCAAATATATTGCGTTTTTACACATATACATCACAAACTTTTATGATCAAATGCAACAAACATTCAGACAAACCCATGGTTCAATTGACTTCAACTTCAAACAGCTATGATTCCTAGGCTAACACCAAAAATCAGCTAAACAAACAAGTTCAAAAATACAAATTCTAAACTGAAAATTGATTTAATTCAAGATGAACATTGTACATACCTTGAAACTAAAAGTAGGGCAGAACAGTGACCAAATAAAGGTCAAGAAAACGAAAAGAGGATAGAAAACTCAAACATCAGCAAGAAACCAGCCAAAACCTGCAGTAAATCCAGACCAAATAAAGATAATTTGAAACCAAGAAACCAACCAAATGAAAACAGGGAGATCCTATACTTCAAACCATATTTTAAACTTGAAAAGAATCAGAAAAAATGAGAAGTTTGGAAGTTTTCTCAAGACTTCTGGAATCTGAGCTTTTTTAGAAAAGAAGATAGGGCTTTTTTGTAGTAAAATGATGATAAAAAATCCTCTATTCTCAATGGAAAAAGGCACTATATATAGGGATATATAATGCCTTATGCTGATGGAATTATTCCTTAGCCATAAGCAGCATATTGCAATAGAATTGGGACAACTGGTTTTTCCCCATTGGTTTTAGTAGTTTGTAGTAACCAAAAGAGGCCAGCTGCCCTTATTCTAGAGCATTCTGATATTTTCCCAAATAGAAAAACCCTAAATTACCCTTCTAAAGCCCACTTGTTACATTTTATCTGAACCCTTTTAATTCAAATAGGATCCCTAAAGTTTCTATTCCTATTCGTTTAAACCTTAAAAGTCTTGAAAAATTACAAACTAGGTTAACAATTCTGTAATAGAAACCAAAGGCAAACTGAATCGAAGGGCATCAATAGATTCACCAATTGAAACTTACATTTAACAAGTAACAAACGGTGAATAACCTATTTCAAACTTTGAAACAATTAAATCTGCCAGCTAAAAACAGGGAATCGAATGATGCTAATATGACAATCTTAACTTCATTAAACACCAACAAAACCAATTTGAAAAGGAAATTGAAACCCTGATGGAAAACTCGAACATTAACCCTAAACTAGATGATTATTATTAATGAACAAGTATAGAAGCATAATTAATAAACTCAAAATCAGAAAAACTAGCCATGCAATTAAAGCAAAACAAACACCATGAAGAATGAAAGAAGAGGAGAAAATCAGAGGGAAACGAATAAAACAAAAGAGGAGAAATAGCCTTGTCTGCTTTGGAAATCTTTCGTGAACTTGGACGAATTCTTCAAAGAAAGAAAGTGAACCTTCAACCGTCCTTAATCAATTGTCCTTAATAGGGGACAATCGACTAATGACGGTTTGAGGTTCGTCTGACCACTCACTAACCAAGAAAATAAGAAGCGAAGACCTAGGGCTTTTTCGGAATCTAAGATTTGGAATTTGAGCAAAATGGGCCTGATTCGATGGGGGATAAGGATGGTTTGAGACTTAGAGAGGGATAAGGGTCATAGGGTGTGAGTTTGGAGAAATTTGGAACGATTTAAGTTTTTGCCGGATTTTTTCATTTAAGTTTCGAATAGCTTGGGCATGATTCGAAGGAAAAGGACTATGGATATGGATTGAGGAGGTGAAAAGGAGTTCATGGTGTTATTTCTGGTACGATTGGACCACCAGAACCGCCGTGAGGCGATTTCCGGCGGTGGTTTGCGGTGGGGGAGGCACAGAAAATGAAGGCGGCTAGGGTTACGTTGGGTGAGGGTGAGATACAGAGGAAATGAGATGAATTTTTAGTTTTGGAGGGGAGAGGGTTGACTTAATTCAGACTGTTATATTGATTTTGGGTAGGGAGTTACGAGCCGTTGGATTTAGGAAATCCAATGGCTGGGATTAAAAGGTGATGAAACGGGGTCGTTTGGGGTAAGACGAGGCTGGACCGGGTTTGGGTTGATTTAGGCTTGGGTTTTGGTGGGTTTGGGAACGGATTTGGGCCTGGTTTGGTTATGAAAATAACACCAAATTTAAAAATAACACCCTTCTTTCAATTCTCTTCTTATTTTCTTTTTCCTTTCTTTTTCTTTTTTTTTTTTAAAAAATTGAAAATCCTAATAATTAAAAATCCTAAATTATCTAACAATTTGAAACTAAATTATTTAACTAATTGCAAAAATTATAAACATCACTTAATTCTAGATTAAAATAGGAAAATCAATAAACTAAAAATTAAAAGACAAAAATGTAAAAATGAACTATTTTTTATGATTTTCAAATTTCTATAAAACAAATAATTGTTGATTAATCCTAAAAATATAAAACATATCCTAAATGAAAATGCATGATATTTTTTTGTATTTTTCACGATTTAAATAAAAATTAAACATGCACAAAAATGCAAATAATTAATAAAATTCTAGAAAATTTCCTAAAAATGGCAAATAATTAATAGAAAACCTATTCTCTTGGGATTTTATAGGAGTGTTTCGTATATGGCAAAAATCACATGCTCACAACTGCCCCTCTTTGCTCGGAAACACGAAGGATTTTCGGGCAAAGACAAAATGAGCAATTATGAGGGATTTTTTCCCGTTTGAAACTCCATGGGAAGCATTTCTTTTTTTTGAAAAAGCCTGAGCAAACCTTGCTTTGGAGGTTGCCTACATATCCTTGGCTATAAAGGAATCAGGTCAGTGTAGTTCTGAAAGTTTAGGTAGTTGGGACTACTGGGAAACTGTGATGTCACTGCTATTGCTATTGTTTCTGCTTGCTGGGCTCCTTATTACACCAAGATGAAAAATGAAAAACTAAAACTAGCTAATTCTATCAACTAGGAGTTACAAGATTCCTATCTATAACATTCTAAAGCTTGATCTTGAGTCTTCGCCGGTTCTTCCTATAGACTCTGATATGAATCTTGATGCTCACTGGCTACAACTGCTGGTTCACTCTTCTGCATCTTTTCGGATCAAGGCAGGACATGCGAAGCTTGTGACTTCAATTAAATTTTGAGTAGTCTGCATCTTTTCTCCTCTTCTGAATCTGGAGTTCAACTTCTTTTCTTGTTTCTTCCTTTCTTTTATTTGGATTGAGACTTCTTCTTTTGGTCATCTCAACCTTGTGCCTCATGGTGAAAGCCTGTTTAGGCACCAAAGCAAAAAAACGAACAAAATTTTTCTACCCCAGTTTTCACTAGGAAAATTTCGTGAGTTATTATAACAAAATCTAAGCTATTTATTTATAGAAAGCAATAAAATTAGGATTGTGTATCCTTGAGAGAAAAAGATTAGGGAGTGGAATCCTATATCTATACTAAAATCAACCAGGGAGTGGAAACCCTGTATTTGGAAAAGAGACTAGAGAGTGGAGACCCTATGTCTAAAATAAAACTCAACTAGGGATTGGAGACCATATGTTGGAAAGGCGACTAGGGAGTGGAGATCTTATGTCTACAAATAAACTCAAATAAGGAGTGGAGACCCTATGTTGGCAAAGGCAACTAGGGAGTGGAGACCCTATTTCTAAAAATAAACTCAACTAGGAAATGGAGACCCTATGTTGGCAAAGGCGACTAGGGATTGAAGACCCTATGTCTAAAAAAATAAACTCAACTAGGGAGTGAGGACCCTATGTTGGAAAAAGCGTAAATAGAGATTGGGGATCCTAGGCTACCATTTTCTTTTTTTTTAATCTTTATTCTTATCTCTTCCCCCCCCCCTTTATTGTTTCTTCCTTTATTTCATGGAATGAGTAAATGCGGGAAAGAATTTAGAGGGGACCTCCGTTTCTGGATCATTGCTGCAAAGCTATTTTTAGCACTTGCGCATTGTCTTTTGGTTACACCCGCTTCTTGCAAGGTTGCTTTGGATTGCACCTTTTTAATGTTTTCAAACAAAGAATAATTGTTAGTTTGAAATAGTGGTTGGTTTTGTGGCCATGATTATTTTGATCACTTGATCTCGGCCCAACTCTTTCGATGAACATCTCTGTCGCCCGCTGGCTTTCTAGAGATCGATCTCTCTTCTAAAACCAGGGATTTTGACTTTCCAAAACATTTAATACGATGATTCAACCCGTGTGGGACTTTGGCCTTTTCATCTTATTTCTGCCTTTATGGGCACTTGACTTTTTTGACTTCGGAACATCGACCATCATGGCCAGTCAGGATCGACTAGATGCATCCCCTGAGGCTGGGTGCTTTTCTTTGCATTCAGATTCTATCAAGCAGAAATTTGTAAACCAATCTTGCCACCTTTTCTTTGTATTATTTTCGGAGAAGAATTAAACCGAAAGGGATTCAAAGAAAAGTAATCAAAGGACAGGAAAGTGAATTTAAAGAGAAGTGTCCCTTTCGGGGAGGAAAGAAGAACTTATCTGCAGTGCATGCAGACTTCAATAGACATGACATTCTTCTTGGACTGGATACCCGATCTGTGTAGCCATCCAATCTTGCAAAACCCTTCATAATCCATATCTCAAAACCGAGTAACCTTGCCAGGACTCTTGTTTGTGCCAATGATCTTAAGGAATTCCCTCTTTTCGATCAATGGCGCCCTTTGGGGGTTTTCGCCAATTGACCTCTCTCATTTCTCTTCTCATCGTTGCCTTATAGTGCTCTTTACGAGTTTTCACTAACAAGACTCTCTCATTTTCAATTTCTCTGCTCACCAATGCCTTACGGTGCCCGTGTGGGTTTTCACCAATAAGACTCTCTCATTTTATTTCTCTCATCTTTATTGCATCGGATCCAAATAGCTGCGTTCTCCAACTCTTGGATATTCTCATTGATTGATCGAAAGGACTTGAACAGGGTTCAGGGTAAAAGGAATTTGGATCGAATATCAACTTTGGAACCATTCAGGCGGGATCATTGCCGAACCATTACAACATCTGCCCTAGTTTCACTTTTTAGGGAAATTAGATTTTTGATTTGGTGTGATTGAACCCCAGAGAGAGGCTTCCTATGTATCCTTTCGGAATCAAGTCGAACGTAGTTCAGGGAACTTTGTTTTGTTGTTTTGCTGTTTTTTTTTTTGCAAACGTTTTCAAGTTCCAAAGAGGGTAATGAAAGAAAGGTAACTGGCTCAAAAGGTTAGCAAAGGATTGGAGTGTTTGGGGTAGCGAGAATGAAAGCCTTCGTTATCCCAATCAGATAATGTTGTTGCTGCAGAAAGATTAGACATAATACCTTTTGGCTGCGTCTGCATTTACAGCTGTTTCGGGGTCATTTCCTTCGATATCTCTCCCAGGTATAACGCCCCTTTTGGCAATAATTTTATGATAATGTATGGGCCCTTCCAGTTAGGAGCGAACTTTCCTTTTGCTTTATGATGGTGAGGGAGAATACGCCTCAAAACGAGTTGCCCTACTTCAAAGTTCCTAGGCCGCACTTTCTTATTGTAGGCACAAGCCATTCTTTGTTGATACAACTGCCCATGGCAGATTGTGGCCATTTGTTTTTCATCAATCATGATTAACTGCTCCAGACGGGTTTTGACCCACTCATAATCCTTAATTTCAGCTTTAACAATAATTTGAATAGAGGGGATTTCAACTTCTGCTGGTATTACGGCTTCAGTGCCATAAATCAATAGATAGGGGGTTGCTCCGATTGATGTGCGCACAGTTGTGCGATAACCCAACAATGCAAACGACAACTTTTCATGCCATTGGCTGGAACTTTGGATCATCTTTCTCAGAATCTTCTTGATGTTCTTGTTTGCTGCTTCGATAACGCCATTAGCTTTGGGCCGATAAGGGGTAGAATTTCGATGTGTGATCTTCAACTTGTCACATATCTCCCTCATCAAGTGACTATTCAAGTTAGCAGCATTATCCGTAATGATAGTTGCAGGAATACCAAAACGGCAAATGATATTGGAGTGCACGAAATCTACCACAACTTTCTTAGTGACAGCTTTGAAAGTAATTGCTTCAACCCACTTTGTGAAGTAGTCGATGACGACCAATATGAATCTATGCCCATTTGAAGCTTTTGGCTCGATCGGCCCAATGAAGTCCATACCCCAAGCAACGAATGTCCACGGTGCTAACATAGGATGTAGTTATGTGGGTGGTGCATGAATTAGGTCACCGTGTACCTGACACTGATGACATTTCCGGAGAAACTGAAGCAATCCTTTTCCATAGTCATCTAGTAATATCCTGCTCGAAGAATTTTCTTTGCCAAGACATACCCATTCATGTGGAGTCCACACACTCCTTCATACATGATTCTTCCGGCCTCTTCGGCGTCAACACATCTTAACAAGTTGAGATATGGAGTCCTTTTGTACAAGATCTCACCGCTCAAGAAGAAACCGCTTGCAAGCCATCTAATGGTTCTCTTTTGGTCTCCACTGGCTTGATGGTGATATTCTTTAGTTTTCATAACTCTCTTGATATCATGATACTATGGCTAAACATCCGGTTCTGCCTCAACCATATTGCAGTAACCGTGCCTTTCTCGGATTTGGATTTCCAATGAGTCAATGATGAAATTGCCTACATACGGCAACATTGAAGCCGGAGTAGCAACTGCATCAACCAATTCATTGTGAAAACGAGGGATGTACCTGAACTCAACTAACTTGAACCGCTTGCTAAGATCTTTCATATGTTGCCTGTATGGAATAAGCTTGACATCCCGAGTTTCACATTCACCCTGATCTTGTCGGATAATCAAGTTTGAATCGCCCATGATCAATAGATTTTCAACATATTGGTCGAGCCATATTCATACTTATAATGCAGGCTTCATACCCAGTGGTGTTGTTTTGTGCAGAAAAACCGAAGTCGGGCTGTGGCTGGAGTGTTGACCAGTGGATGAGATCAAAATTGCCCCAATCCTGACACCTTTTGCGTTTACAGCTCCATCGAAAAACATTTTCCAAGAATTAGTGTCTTCTGATGTTACCTCAACTGAATTCACCTCCTCGTCCGGGAAGTAAGTATTCAAGGGCTGATATTCGTCATCAACAGGGTTTTCATCTAGGTGATCCGCTAGAGCCTGGGCTTTCATTGTCGTGCGGGTGACATAGACTATGTCAAATTCAGTGAGCAGGATCTGTCATTTTGCTAACCTCCCTGTGGGCATCGACTTCTGGAATATGTACTTCAGAGAGTCCAACCTGGTGATGAGATAAGTGATGTAGGCCAACAAATAATGCCTAAGTTTCTGAGCAATCCAAGTTAGAGCGCAGCAAGTCCTTTCCAACAAAGTGTATTTGGCTTCATAACTTGTGAACTTTTTTCTCAAATAGTAGATTGCCTGCTCTTTCCTCCCAGCCACATCATATTGCCCAAGGACACATCCAAAGGAATTCTCCAAGATTGTCAAATACCAGAACAAAGGCCTCCCTGGTTCGGGTGGGACCAAGACTGGCGGGTTCGACAGATATTCTTTGATTTTGTTAAAGGCTTCTTGACACTCATCCGTACATTTAATCACCGTCTTTCTTCAACATCTTGAATATGGGCTCATATGTAAAAGTCAACTGAGCAATGAACCGGCTGATGTAATTCAACCTCCCTAGCAGGCTCATAACCTCTTTCTTGGTTCTCGGAGGGGGTAAATCCTGAATAAACTTTATCTTTGTTGGGTCTAGCTCGATGCCCCCCCCCCCGACTGACTACAAATCCCAAGAGTTTGCCAGGCGGAACCCCAAATGCACATTTAGCCGAATTTAGCTTCAAATCATATTTACGGAGCTGCTCAAAGAACTTTCTCAAGTCCCGAACATGGTCGTCCTGTGTTCTGGATTTGAAGATCACATCGTCCACATACACCTCGATTTCTTGGTGCATCATGTCATGAAAAATGGCAGTCATGGCCCTCATATAAGTTGCCCTGGTGTTTTTCAAACCAAAAGGCATGACCCTGTAACAATAGGTGCCCCAAGGTGTGGCGAAGGCTGTCTTTTCCGCATCCTCTTCATCCATCAACACCTCGACAACTTATGGACCACCAAACTGACACTTAATCCTGGTATGTCATCGTAAGACCAAGAAAACACATCTTTGAATTCAAACAAAAGTTGGATCAATGCGTCCCTGGTTCTTTCATCTGTGTGAATGCTTATCATGGTTTCTTGGACATCTTCAAAACTACCCAAATTAACCAGCTCGGTTTTAGTTAAGTTCGGCTTAGGTTTATTCTCAAAATGTTCCAATTCTCAGTTTATTTCCCTAAAAGCCTCTTCTTCATCTTATTCCAGTTCTTGGTTCATTATTTTACAATTAGACATCGTTTTTGGATCTGGGCATGAAGTCCGCAAGCATGTCATATTATTTAAAGCCGCATTATTAGAATTGAAAGAAGAAATAAGAAAAAGTAACAAAATTCAAAAGAATAAAGAGAGATGAACGATGAAATATTGATTTCATTTCATTGAATTTTGAAGATAACAGGGTATACATTAAAATTTAAAGACAGTAAACTAATAGAAATATCCGAGTTACACCCTGAAATAACTCGTGATATAGAAAAGGTGGTAAGACTGGACTACCGGGATTCCCGCCTGACTGGGAACGGAGTAGCCTTCCAGTTTTGTAACTTGGCATTGGGCCTCATATACAGCACCTCAGCGGTGCTCGAGCCTTCTCCTGACTGAACCATGTGGATTTCATACAACATTTGCCTCATGGCTCCACATATGTCCTCAATTTCCTTGGCCGTGAAGGCCTCATCATCTTCTTCTTCGTTGTACTTGGGCCTGACGAATGTTTTGTAGAGATGCATAACCGGCTGAGGTAACACCTAACACCGTTGCTCTTTCATTCATTTGCCCAAGTCACATCAGTTTTTGTGCCGCGGAAACCCACACCTAAGACTTCTTGCTGGTAGGTAGAGTGATAGGTTCTGTGATACCATGCAATGATGCCCCGAGTCCCTTCCCAAGCTTATAACCATGCTTGATCATTTCAGCAACGACCATGATGAATGCATTTGATAGGAAAGGCTGAGGGCAAGGGCTTCCCTCCTCACATTGATCTGCGACCACCACCTCGAAAGCTTGATAGACTATATGCTCGCTACCTTCCCTGGCTTCGAGACATAGGACTGATGGGTCCTAGTAAATTTACTACTCATTTTCTCCTTGAATCACAATTTCTTGGTCTTCATATTCAAATTTCACCATCTGGTGGAGAGTGGAAGGTACGGCCCCTGCCGCGTGAATCCAAGGTCTTCCCAAGAGGAAATTATATAAAGTGTCCATGTATAGGACCTGAAAGGTCACCTAGAAATCAACAGGACCAATAGTTAAATTCAAATTGATCTCACCTATGGTATCTCTATTGATGCCATCAAAGGCACACTCACAGACATTGTTAGGCCTAATTCGTGCAGTCCCAATCTCCATTCTTTGCAAAGTTGAGAGAGGGCGGTTATCAACCCCTGATCCACCATCCACCATCCACCATGACTCTTTTTACATAGTACCCCTCACACTTAACTGTCAGATGGAGGGATTTGTTGTGGGCGGCCCCTTCCTGGGGCAAATCATTTTGCTAAAGGAAATCTAATTGACTGCGAAGAATTTTTCCGCCATCATTTTCAGTTGTTCGACAGTGGTTTCAATCGGAACATAAGCTTCATTGAGGGTTTTTATCAACACTTTATGATGCTCAGTTGAGCTTATTAGCAGAGGCAACAACGAGACTTGATCGGGAGACTTTCGTAGTTGGTCAATTATCTCATAGTATGCAGTTTTTATTTTTCGGAAGAACTCTTCTGCTTCTTCGGAACTAACTGGATTTTTAATCGGGAAGCGTTTCTGCTTGGAATTGTTCACTTCTTCCAAATTAAGGTATTTCTCAGCTGGTTTAGTTTAATTTGCTTCTCCCAGGACCTCTTTTCCCTTATAGGTTACTACCGCCTTGTTGTAATTCCATAGGACGACAATAGGGTTTGTCATGGGCTTCTGCGGTGTGCGGCCAATAACCACGGGCTTATTTAGCCTTGGTGAAATTACTGGCCCCCGTACCACGTAGGTCCCTTTAGGCACATACATCTTAGATCCCTTGTTCAGCTCGAACCTTCTTGGAGGGCTCAATGTCATTTGTTCTTTCCTGTGACCCCGGGAACATAAAGAATGGCATCTTTTGGAGGTACTGTCCCAGTTTTGGTTTCCATTGTCTTTTCTGTATTTTAATGGGTGGGTTTACTCCTCTTCTCCCCCTTGTCTTGCTTTGCAGCAACCTTTGGCTTCTTCTCGACATCAGCGATCGCAATGATGGCTTTCAAAGCGGGATCAAGCTCCTTATCTTCGCAAATCATTCCAATAACTGGTCCGTTGTTGTGAGTCGGTAATGGGTTGTTGGTCACATTAGGAATTTCTTCATCCTTTAGCACTATCCATTTCTGCTCTATGAGATTTTCAACAACCCTTTTCAGAGTCCAACAGTCTTTAGTGTCATGACCTTCCACTCCCGAATGGTAAGCATATCAAGTACTGGCTCTGAAGGAGGGTGACTCTGGGTTTTGCCTGGTTTTGGGTACGGGTTGCAATAAACCCATTTGAACCAGTTTAGAGAAAAGGCTAGAGTATGACTCACCAATAGGCATGAAGTTTGTTCTCCTGGGTGACTCCCGAGCACGGGCATTGTAGGGGAAATTATTTTGTGGAGGTCGGGGATTATACTGAGCTTGGTGAGGAGGGTTGTTTCTAGGAAATGGAGTTTGGTTTTGGTTGAACTATTGTTGTGGCCGAGCGTATGGCTGGGCATTCATTACTGCGTATGGCTGAGGATCCATAGCATAGGCTACATCCTGATGAGGATAATAATGTTGTAGGGTGTTTGGAGGGATGTAACCTCTGGATGGACAAGAGTTTATCAGACTTGAAGTTGCCATCACCACCTTTTCTTTCTTCTTTCTATTTGCTACACCTCCGGACCCACCGTGAATTGCTTGGGATGTAGCTCTTATGGCAGATTGGCTCAATATGCACCTTGTTTTTAGACCATTCTCAACCATCTCACCAATCTTGATGGCCTCAGCAAACGGTTTCCCCATTGCAGACATCATATTCTGAAAGTAGTCAGCCTCTTGGGCTTGTAGAAAAACACTAACCATTTTCATTTCATCCATCAGGGGCTTGACCCTGGCCGCTTGTTCGCGCCATTTAACAGCATATTCTTGGAAACTTTCTAATAACTTCTTCTTGAGATTCGATAGAGAATTCCTGTCGGGAGCTATGTCTATGTTATACTGAAACCGCCTGACAAAATCTTGGGCCAGATCATCCCAAATGTGCCAACGAGACATGTCTTGGTCCATGTACCACTCAGATGTGATGCCAACTAGACTCTCTCTGAAATAGGCCATTAAGAGCTCTTCTTTTCCACCCGCTCCTCTTAGTTTATAGCAATATCTCTTGAGGTTGGCTATGGGATTCCCGTGCCCATCATACTTTTTGAACTTTGGGGTCTTGAAACCGAGGGGAAATGCACATGTGGGAACATACATAAATCAGCATAGGATACGCTCTTTTGTCCTCTTAAGCCTTGAATATTCTTAAGGCTCTGTTCTATGCTCCTCATTTTCCAGGTAATTTCCTCTTGCTCGGGGTTTTTTGTAGCCTTCTCCTGTCCCACGGTAAATTTGTATCGGGGTTGTTGCGGGCAAGAATTAGTGGTGAACTGGGTAGGTTCTGGTGGAAAAGATGGTACTTGCAAAGTGAACGATATGGATCAAAGCTTGTCTGGGCAAAGTTGGGTTGCACTGCAGCCAAAGTTCGTGGTGTGTTAAATATGTTGGAGGCTACTCCCGAAACCACATGGAGGCAAACCTCAGAAGGTGTTCCGGTGACGTGAGCTGAGATGGTGGGGTGTCCAAGTGGGGTATTTAGGTAGCTTAGCGAAACATTAGAATTTCCACTTGCTCTGGGAAGTAACTCGGGGAAATCGGGTATGGCACTCGGCGGCTCTCTACAATTGGACCAGGCGTCCCACATTTCTAGCACGCGGAGGCACAATGCCCTATTCTCCTCAACTGTCGCTGACTTTGAGGTTGGGATAACCGATAGTGGGCTATCGTCTGAGATGGGAATTGTTGGTGGAAGACCTTCTGGTGACATTTCTATACTGCCCTTTGATCTTGTGAAATACGGGTGTGAAACCAGGTTACCACAAACCAACCACCTTAAAAACATAACTTATTTCCAACAGTAGATAACAAACCAATTAGTTTGAAGCAATTAACACATAGGGAATCACACATTGGTGGTGTGATGCACCTATACAGTTAAATGTGTTTCTATATGTTTTGCAACGATTGCATGTCTCATCCCAGCTTTTGTTTATCTCCCCGATCTTCTCTCTTGCTCTTTTTGCACTCTCATTTTCTCTCTTTTTGATTTTTATTTTGGCTTTCCTTTTTCCATATTCCCCTTTTCTATTCAAGTTATTTACGAAAAATCATGACCAGATCCGATGAGGATTTCCTACGTATCACGATGACGCGTGAATCAGATCATCATGTAGTTCAAGAAATAACTGCAGAAAATAAAGAAACAATTTTTTAGGGATTTTCCAATTTTCATTAATAAAAACTCTACTATTTTCTATTACAAAAGACTCCATCATACTCTTTCTAGGAATTAAAAACTACAAATATACTCGAAGCATATTTTAAAACTAAAAACTGAATTACATACTCAAAAATGAAAATCAAGAGTACATAAGTTATTCTACTCCAGGGGCCCGTGGGACATCAGTTGGTCTTGCCATGGGCCTATGTGCAAGAACTTATTGAAGATGCTCCAGGTCACTCCTTATTTGGTGAACAAAGGTCATTACCGCAACAAAGAAGGTGGTTCTAGTCATGTCTTCACATTCATGGCACTTCATGACAATATAATCAGTAATTACTCTAACCCTCTCCCTGATGATACCTTTTTCTTGGAGCAAACGCCCGATTTGCTGAGACCTAGCTTCTAGCACTTGAATGTCATGATGGTTTTGACCGTGCAACTGTTGCATATCTTCCTCTAGTAGGGGCATTAAGGCATAGCAATGTTCTCTTTCTGCTTTAAAGTTCTTAGCTTGTTTGGCCATCTCATTTTCGAGGGTAGTTAGCCTTTTCTTCAAATTTGTGACTATTCCCTCATATTTCCTTTTCAACTGCTGTACAAACTCCACCCATCCCTCTGCGTTCTTTGTCAGTTGTGCTCGGGCTCTTGCTAGATTAACCTCGGATTTTTCTAAGTCATCCTGATACTCAGATACTTTCCTTCTAGGACCACTTATGAGTTTTTTATCTGCTCGGCTTTTTTCCTGATTCTTAGCAGCTATCTTCATTTTTTGGATCTGGGCTCGAAGGGCTTTGTTTTCTTGATCTAGCTTCTTATTTTCCCCTTCCTCGACAGCAGCTTGTACACTATTGTCAAATTTGAGATACCTGATTTGTCCCTCCAATTTTCTTATCTTGGCCTTGTAGCTTGCCCCTTTCGCCAACTAATCTCATTGCTCTCGCGAATTGTCAGTGAATTGCTGGACGTGGGGTCTTTTAGCAGGTCGTTTGGGATCCCGAGGGACTTGAAACCTTTTACCAAACCAAATCATGTAATTAGGGTATAACTCGCCTTTAGATAGATCCCGCACCCGAGTCTTTGGCTTTAGAAAGCTACACTCATTCCAAATCTGACAAATTTTTCCTTCTGGGAATACAACTTTTGGATCCAATTCGATGACTTGTCGGCTCAGATCTTCGTCATGTGGATAATATGAAACCTGCCTAGCTGGCGTAGCACCTTGTGTGGAGCATATGGCTGAATGCTCTGGAGACCCATTAAGAGAAGAAAACACACCTTGGCTGACATGTAAATGACTTCAGTGACAGGGAGCCAACCGAAATTCCACTCAATTTTGTCTGAAATTAAGCAACTCAAATGCACAAACCAGGCTTTTATACCTTCTGTAAATTCACAACCCACTACTCGGTTTTCATGCTCTTCAATGCAATTCAAACCAGTCATGCCATAGTTCATGTACCCCAAGCGGTGACAAAGATGTTCTTGTATCCAAAGTTGGAGCATGTTACAGCCCTCGAAGAATGTTTCCCCTTCTCGGCAGATGGTTAAAGCTCGATAAATCTCTGCCAGGATCATTAGAACAAGGGTGCCATTAGCTTTTTTAATCATATCGTCGGCGATTCCCACAAGACCCAATTCTATATTTCCATCCTTTCTTGGGCAGATTAAGACACCCAGGAATGCCATTGTAAAAGCCAACCCTTGCCATGCTTCCCATTTATCTTTGTTTCCCGAATGAGTCAGGCTAGTATCTGGTGCCTCAAAACCATGGGGATTGCCATAGCATTGGTACAAGAAGTGGAATGTGCAAAATCCTTCGGATAGATTTGCATTTGAACCTCCCGACTGATGCTCAACAGGTCTAAAAACTTATGAGGGTCACTGTTCTTGGCGCCACTGGGTACCAACTTCTGAGATTCCCATTAAGACCGATATAGCCCGCTATTTCCACTAGCGTGGGGGTGAGCTCAACATTACAAAAATGAAACACATTATGCGTCGGGTCCCAAAAAGGTATCAACGCCTCAATCACGTCCAACCTCGGCTTAATTTTTAGAAGAACAACAAGACCGCCCAGAACTTTTACCATAGTATCTCTATTGACGTTTTCTAAGTCATTCCACCATATGTGGAGTCCTAATGGGATTTCTTCAAGGCATGTGAAGGGTTCATTTTCAATTGTGCTCATCCTGCACATTTATTAGAGTGATTGGTTAAGAAGTCATGATTTATTTTGACTCAAGAAAAAGTTATCAATTTTTCAAAAAATTTCATTTCCAAACAAAAACTCGGCTTTGCAAATACGACCCTTCAGCACTTCAGGAAAGAAGATTTTAAGGTTGTGTTTGCTAATTGGCCGAAATTTGAAAAAGGAGCCATAGGTGGCTATTCTTGTAAAAGCAGCCATCCGGTTCCCTTTTGGGGACATTTTGCTATTTAGATAAGAATGACATCACCTAACTTGTGTATGACAAAACAACAAAATTTTTGTTCTTTTTGGGTTATTTTTGCAAAAAAAATGGAGTTGGACCCGGTGAGGGTTGCCTACGTATCCCACATCCGGTGAGAATCAAACTTGCGTATTTCGGGCAGTTTTAACAAAAACAATACCAAATATTTTGCTTGAAACAAATTGTCTTTTTTTTTCAAAATTTTGGCAGAGTTTCGGCACTTTTTCGATATCGGGTTTTTCAAAGACAGGTAATCATCTCTCTCAGCCGTCAAATTGATTTTTCTATTTCCACTTTTTTCCATTATTCATAAGCCGGTCAACATGCAATCCAAAGCAAATAAATGCACAAGTAGCAAGTAGAATGCATCAAGATGGTCTTTTCATTTTGGGTACACCTGTCCTAGATAGACCCAACCCCTGTGTTGAGTCTCCAAAGTCAAATGCACGTGATGCAAACAAGCGTTCCTACTAGGGATCTGGCATGAGGCTTTGTTATACTAGGTTTAAAAATCTGAGTGTGTTTTTCTAGACCTGGCTTACCCGAGCGGATAGCTCGAGCCGAGGGGGGCAGCGTACCGGGAATACAGAAGCTTCGCCGGCTTTGAAACTTGTTCGAACCTCATTCTAAAATTGGGATATGACTCTAATAGAAAAGAAGTCACACGAAGTGCACACTTCCCAGATGATTTAGAAGACTCAGAAAGAAGAGGTTTTCGTAATAATTTTATATATAGTCCAAACAATATCAAAGTGGTAAAAAGCGGCATTTAGCATATTAGGCTCAAACATATAAAAATCAGATAAAAAGAAGCCAACTATAACAGTTATTCTAAGCTTGAATTCTTGAACCCTGAACCAGAGATTCTGGGTTCGATCCCCAATAGAGTCGCCAGAGTTGTCACGCCTCCTTTTTACCACCCCGAGGGGTATATAAGAAAGTTTTTCCAATTAAAGTGACATAAATATAAATGGGATTATTTATTTATTTTTTCAGAGTCGCCACTTGAAAAAATTTATTTGGTGTCCCAAGTCACCGGTTCATTTTAAAATCCCAAATCGAGGAAATTTTATTTAAAAGTCTGCGAACTAGAAATTCTAGATAAGGAATTTTGTTAACCCGGGAGAAGGTGTTAGGCATTCCTGGGTTCCGTGGTTCTAGCACGGTCGCTTAAACTATTTAATTGGACTAATTATCTATTTAATTACATGTTTTAAACCTATTGTGCATTTTAACTTTATGACCGCTTTTAATTATTTTAACTACTTTTAAGAAGATTCAACGTTATTTAAAACATGCTTTAAACCACGCTACATGAAATGCACCCGCGGTTTGCGACACGTTCTATTTAACATTGTTGAGAATTGAAATTGGGTCACATGAAATGTACACCCGAATTTAGTAATTAAAAAAATCAATTTAAAGAATGCGCCTAAAGCAACTACGAAGGTTCAAATTAACAACAATTGTGAGGGCCATGGAGGGTTTAATTGATGGCACACCTCGATTTTAAAAAGGTTGAACCCAGGCCATTGGGCCTGTGTCTTAAGCATAAATCAAGGTTTTACCTCACAGGTCCTAGCATAAATGTGATGTTTTCTTGCAAATCGTTTGTAGTATGATTAACATTCAATTTTGTGGTTGTGAACTTGATTTCCTACATTTCGAAAAGAAAGCTCATTTGTAGCTCATGATTTATGTGTATACCATGGTTTGAAAAATGCAAAAAGGGCGGATAGGGCCAGCCGATGCAAATGCACAACTGGGCCCACCTAAATTGAAGCCCAACATGGGCTGTTTGTTCAGGTTCAGCAATGTATTTGGAGGCCTTTTAAATTTCAGGCCAAATGGTAAGCCCAAGCATGGCCTTCAAGCCGATTATTTTTAATAGGCCACAATTGGCATCGTCCAAAAGATGATCTAAGGCCTAATGCATGTATCCTAAACCCTTTTATAATCATTAGCTCTCAATATGTTTAAGCTAGCTTTCAAATAAGAATATCCTTAGATGGCTTTAATTAATTACCTTTCTTTTTAAAACTTTTTGAGGCGTGTCATGCCAAATAAAACTCTTAAGCCTATGGCCCTCGATAAAATTAGTTAACACTTATAGAAAATTTGAGGTGTGCTATTTTCCCTTTAATAATCCATGGCCCTCATGAAATTAATTCACATTTCACAAGTCAGTTTCAATTGGGCCCTTAATTTATTATCAAGCATTTTTACAAAATCATACTTGAGTCCTAAACTGAGAAAAAGAAAATCATTTTTTGAACATGGATGAACAAACTTTTGAGATTAAAATAGCCAAACTAAAGTCAGTAACCAAGTTTTGCCCTTTTTTTTAATCATAGCATACTAATACCCTTTAAAATATAGCTACCTACTACATTAGCTAGTATATAAATTTGCGGAGTCCAGTCCAATTAGTTACAGATTTTAGAATTGAACAAAGTACCAAATATGGACTACATTAGTGCCCTAAACTAGATTACATAAAAATGAAAAGGGAGTTCCTAAGTTGCTGCTGCTCCATCTTCAAATGAGTCAAGATTCTCATGAATTTGACCACATGGAAAGGTCAGATTC
Organism: Nicotiana sylvestris; assembly: GCF_000393655.2. Taxonomy (NCBI): domain Eukaryota; kingdom Viridiplantae; phylum Streptophyta; class Magnoliopsida; order Solanales; family Solanaceae; genus Nicotiana; species Nicotiana sylvestris. Next base: position 57,834,333 of record NC_091063.1, read on the forward strand.
ACATGACATCTTCAAATGTAGGTACCTACAATATTATCAAGTTAATCTAAGTACAAAAATGAGTAAAGGAAAAATAATGTTGTCCATAAGTCTAACTATGTTGAAGGTCATCCTTATAGACAAATAGTGATTTCCTAAACCATGATTTGTTTCATGGCTCTCATTTTAGTAAAAGAGGAAAGAGGGGAAGGGGAAATAATATAGGCATATACTAAGCAAATCAATACTATTATGCACTATTAAGGGATGAGTCTGACCATTTAAATGGTCAGATTCACTTGCCTTTTGTACTGCTATAAGAGAGCAGTTTTGAGCACATCTTTCATAAGTGTATATATATTGATTCAGCAGTCAAACATATTGAGTTTTTACACATACGCATCACAGACTTTATGATCAAATGCAACAAATATTTAGACTATCCCATGGTTCAATTGACTTCAACTTCACACAGATATGATTCCTAGGCTAACACCAAAAATCAGCTAAACAAACAAGCTCAAAAATACAAATTTTGAACTCAAAATTGATTTAATTCAAGATGAACATTGTACATACCTTGAAACTAAATGTAGGGCAGAAGAGTAACCAAATAAATGTCATAAAAACTAAAAGAGGATAGGAAACTCAAACTTCAGCAAGAAATCCACCAAAAACCAGCAGTAAATCCAGACCAAATAGATATAATTTGAAACCAAGAAACCATCCAAATAAAAACAGGGAGATCCTCTACTTCAAACCATATTTTAACTTGAAAATAATCAGAAAAAATGAGAAGATTGGAAGTTTTCTTAAAACTTCTGGAATCCGAGCTTTTTTAGAAAAGAAGATAGGGCTTTTGTACAGTAAAATGATGATAAAAAATCCTCTGTTCTTTATGGGAAAAGGCACTATATATAGGGATATATAATGCCTTATGATATAGGAATTATTCCTTAGCCATAAATAGCATATTCCAACATAATTGGGACAATTGGTTTTCCCCTATTGGTTCCAGTACTTTGTACTAACAAAAAGAGGCCAGCTACCCATGTTCTAGAGTATTATGATATTTCCCCAAATAGAAAACCCTAAATTACCCTTCCGAAGCCCGCTTATTACATTTTACCTGAACCCTTTTAATTCAAATGGGGTCCCGAAAGTTTCTATTCCTATTCGTTTAAACCTTAAAAGTCCTGAAAAATCACAAACTAAACTAACAATTATGTAATAGAAACCAAAGGCAAACTGAATCGAAGGGCATCAATAGGTTTTGAAATTAGAAACAATCCAATGATTCACCAATTGAAACTTACATTTAACAAGTAACAAACAGTAAATAACCTATTCAACCTTTGAAACAATTAAATCAGCCAGCTAAAAATAGGGAATCGAATGATGCTAATATGTTGATCTTAACTTCATTAAATACCAACAAAACCAATTTGAAAAGGAAACTAAAACCCTAATAAAAACTCGAACATTAACCTTAAACTAAATAATTATTATTAACGAAGAAGTACTGAAACATAATTAATAAACTCAAAACTAGAAAAACAAGCCATGTAATTAAAGCAAAGCAAAAATCATGAAGAATGAAAGAAAAGGAGAAAATCAGAGGGAAACGAATAAAACAAAAGAGGAGAAATAACCTTGTCTGCTTTGGAAATCTTTCATGAACTTGGACAAATTCTTCAAAGAAAGAAAGTGAACCTTCAACCTTTATTAATCAACTATCCTTAACAAGGGACAATCGACTAATGACGGTTTGAGGTTCATCCGACCAGTCACTGACCAAGAAAAGAAGAGGGGAAGACCTAGGGCATTTTCAGAATCTAATATTTGGAATCTGAACAAAATGGGGCAGATTCGAGGGGGGCTAAGGGTGGTTTGGGACTTAGAGAGGGGTAAGGGTCATAGGGTGTGGGTTTGAAGCGATTTGGAATGAATTAAGTTTTGGCCGGATTTTTTAATTTAAGATTCGAACAACTCGGGCATGATTCAAAGGAAAAGGACTAGGGATATGGATTGAGGAGGTGATGGGGATTTCATGGTATTATTTTGGAGACGATTGGACTATCGGAACCGCCGTGAGGCGATTTCCGGCGGTAGTTTGCGGTAGGGGACGAAGAAAATGAGGGCGGCTTGGGTGAGGGTGAGATACAAAGTAAATGAGATAAATTTTTAGTTTTGGGGGGGTGACTAAATTCGGACAGTTATATTGATTTTGGGTAGGGAGCTGTGAGCCGTTGGATCAAGGAAATCCAACGGCTGGGATTAAAGAGTGATGAAACGGGGTTATTTGGGGTTAGACGGGGTTGGACCAAGTTTAGGTTGGTTTGGTCTTGGGTTTTGGCGGGTTTGGGAATGGATTTGGGCCTGGTTTGGGTATGAAAACAGCCCCAAATTTAAAAATAATACCCTTCTTTCAATTCTCTTCTTATTTTCTTTTTCCTTTCTTTTTCTTTTCTTTTTTTTAAAATTAAAATTCCTAAATTATCTAACAATGTGAAACTAAACTATTTAACTAATTGTAAAAATTATAAACATCACTTATTTCTAGATTAAAAGAGAAAAATCAATAAACTAAAAATTAAAAGACAAAAATATAAAAATGAACTATTTTTTATGATTTTCAAATTTCTATAAAATAAATAATTACTGATTAATCCTAAAAATGTAAAATAGATCCTAAATGCAAATGCATGATATTTTTGGTATTTTTCATGATTTAAATAATAATTAAATATGCACAGAAATGGAAATAATTAAGAAAATTCTAGAAAAATTCCTAAAAATGACAAATAATTAATAGAAAACATATTCTCTTGTGTATGAGCGTTTCGTATAGGGCAAAAATACATGGTCATAGAAATTATCTCCCTTGTCGGGACGTTATTAGTCATGATATTGTTTCCCTTGCCGGGATATTATTCTTGTGCTATTGTTCCCTTGCGGAGATTTTTATTTTAATTTACTTGAATCTCTTGCCCTTATTGCTTTGTGATTGCTGTTTGGGTGAGGAAGAGAGTTAAATCACGAAGGGTGATGTCGTGCATGATATTTGTGAGAGAGTGTGAAGCACGAAGGGTGATGCCGTGTATGATTTTGAGAGTGTTAATGCACGAAGGGTGATGTCGTGCCGCACGATGTACAATTTCGTGCCAATTATAGCGATTTCTATGGTGAGGATGAGAGTAAAAGCACGAAGGGTGATGTCGTGTAGATTCTATTGATTCTTATGGTGAGGATGAGAGTAAAAACACGAAGGGTGATGTCATGCACTTGTCTTTTATTTCTACTTCTTATTGGTATTTGAACTTTGGTGGATCCTTATATTTATCTGTTGCTCTAATGTTATTATTTGATGTTCCCCGCAGCATGTTCCTAACTCCCACCCTTTACTGTTCATTCCTGTTATTACTTTCTACGGTATATGATTTAACTGCACAGGTTTATTTGATAGTCTGGTCCAAGCCTCGTCACTACTTCACCGAGGATAGGCTAGGCACTTGCCAGAACATGAGGTCGGTTGTGCTGATACTACACTCTGCACTGTGTGCAGATCCCGGAGTTGCAGCTTATGGACCTTAGCTTTGGGTTGTTGTCCATTCGGAGATCCGAGGTAGTCCTGCAGTCATCCGCAGACCTTGGCTTCTCCTTCTATCCTTTCATCCTGTTTCATTTATGTATTTCAGAGACAGTATTGTATTTATCTTCTTTGGATCCATATTTGTACTGTTCTTAGACCGTCTGTGAAATTGTGACACCAATTCTGGGTAGTCTTTGTTTAAAGAATTGTATTGGAAATATTTAAATGGTTTTATTTTGTTTTTCCGCTTATTTAAATTCCGTTGTATATATAATGCTGGTTTGTAATTGTTAAAGGATTAAAATGGGAAATAGGCAAATAATTCAAATGGTTGGCTTGCTTAACTTTCATTAATAGGTGACATCACGACTCTCGAGGGTGGGAAATCCGGGTCGTGACACATTGCCCAGCCGAGTTCTTGCATGCATCGTCATTCTGTCTTCATTATCCAAGCAGATCAAGGATTGTCAATTTGATGATTTACACTTGTTGATTCTTAAAGAGACGGTACTACAGGGCGGTGCCAAGGAGATTACTATCGGTGCATGATAAGTGGGGATTTTGACTACTTATTAGCGCTTTTTGGCTTTTGTTTTAGTCCAAAAGTGTTTAATTATATTCTCGAAAACTGACAAAATATGCTTAATTGGAGGAGTATTGGAAAATGAGCCACTAAGATAAATCCAACTCAAGAAGGAGTGATGTGAACTCAAGGACAAATTAGGCACAAAAGCTCAAGTGCGGACTGCAGATTTCCATCTGCGACCACAGATTGTGAAGGGAAAGTTATGAGAGCCCAAGTGCAAAGTGCGATTCGCACATGAAATGTGCTGCCACAGAAGCTAACCAAGAGCAGAAGTTGAGAGATTTATCATTTCAGGATTAATGGAAATACGGACCGCACAATTATTGTGCGGTGGCAGAATTCAGCTACGCGGTCGCACTCCGAAATGCGTGGTCCGCAGAAGAGCACTGTGCGGCATATCAAGATTTGTGCAGACCGTCGAATATGAGAGTGAGATGAGAAAAGAAGAGGAAAGGTGGAGCTGAGGTGGCTGAGTGATGTGAGAATGATTTATGGTTTTAAGGTACGAGGGGTAGTCTCTAGGTTTATGAGTCAGAGATAGGATCTGGTTGGTCTGATCTAATGATCAACGACCTTGATAATTCGATCATTTAGGATTTTTAGGGGAATGTTTGGTGGTCGTTGGATTAAAAGATTTTGGATAGTTAAGATTGGGTCTTTGGGGATGGGTATTTGAATTAAGAAGAGAATTAGAGAATAAACGTGAGTCGTTGATCAAATGGATCAATGGCTCAGATGTGGGTGTGTTTGTTCTGTGAGTGATGGAGATCGGTGATGTGGCACGTTATGATTGGTGCAAATGGGATCACTTGGATTGCCAATAGAGATGAGATGGGGTTGTTTGGACTGGGTCATTTCCGTTTGGACTTGCACGTTTGGGCCAAAAATGGTTTAAAAGATGGTCAATTTGCCTTTAAGTGAGAATTGCAATTGCAGCCTTTTATCTTTAATCCCTTTTGAAGTAAATTCAAATAGACTTAACAATGTCCAATAAAACTTAGTAAAAATTATAGTTGCTAAATGCTACTAATTATTGTAATTAATTGATTGTTTGTAAAAAGTACTTCATTAGGACGTTAATTTGAACTATTGAAATAATAAAGTAATTAACTATTTTAAGAAGTGATTTATGGAATTAATTATAGAACTTCCGTACATAAATTATTTTAATGATTCTAAAATAGTAAATATATTTGTAATTACAAAATACCAATACCAAATGATTAATTTTGTAACTAATACCGAATTGATTTGTGGATAGAGGTATTTATTGATAGAAATTATTTTCAAAATATTCATGTAAATTATTAAGTATGAATAAATAATTTTTTAAAATGGATGATCAAAATTGGTCGTCAACACCTAGTTGACTTGGAATAGGAACTTAGGGTAAAAACCTCTTAAGTGTTAGAAAATATTAAGTTGGTGGAACAAAAATTGAGGCCATAACACATGCTTAATTAACTAGGATTGAACATTTGTATACCCAAAAGCATAGCCTATACGAAGGGAAAGCAATCCTAGTGTCTTTCTCTTATTTATTACAACTACATCTTCACTCGCACTCCAAGTGTTCGATAAAATTCATGGACTAATTTTTGTAGTAATTTTAGAAGTAATTGAACAACCACTCTTTGTTTGAAAATTACATTAAGAATCACCAAGTTTACACGCATTTATACACTCTAACACACACCTACTCTTTGTGGGATTCCACCTCAACTTTTGTTGGGTTTATTGTTGCTAACGACCGTGCTATGCTTCCTTTAGAGGTTTAGGATTGGATGTCACCAATTTTTGGTGTCATTGCCGAGGAGTACGGTGTTCTTTTGTTACTTTATTATTGTGTGTTTTTTTGAGTTCTTATCCTTTCTTCATGATACTTTGATTCATGTGTGCTTGATGTAGGTTACCAATGGCGAACAGCAATGACCTTGGTGATTTGCCTCTTGGAGCCATTTAAGAAGATATGGTAGATGATGAAGCGGCTCCGGTTCAAGGAAATCAGTATGGTCGAGGGCAAAACCAACACCAACCTCTGCTGCATCCACCACCACCGCCTCCACATGGACAACTGGCTCAATAACATGTCGCACTAAATGATGGCTATGCAAGTGCAATCGCTCCCCTGCCTCCGCACTAGGGAGAGAAATTTTCAAATTACAAATGTCATGCTCACTTGCTTGATAAAAGAGGCTACTTCACTGGAGCACCTTATCAAAATGCATACAAGCACTTAAAGGGATTCATAGATACTTGTTGGGGAAGTAAGCAAACAAATGTGTCCGAGGATGCTTTGATATTGAGGCCATTTCCTATATCCCCAAGGGGAAAAGCTTTGGATTGCCTAGAGAGCTTACCAAACCATTTTATCCATACTTGGGATGAGTTGGCGAAGAAGTTTATTATCAAATTCTTCTCACCAGGGCACATGGCTACTTTGAGGGATGAAATCTGGGAATTCAAGCAAGAACGGAATGAGCCACTACACGAATTTCGGGAACTCTATAGAACCATGGTGAAGGAATGTCCTAATGATGATACGACCGAGAACATGTAGCAACAAACTTTCTACCGTGGGATTAATACAACTAACCAATGTGTAGTAAACCAACTTGCTAGTGGAAACTTTATGACGACGCCATACCCATAGGCTTGTGCCATACTTGATGAGATGGCGAAGACATCATCCACTTGGAAATCCCGAGTAAATGTGACTTAAGGGGATCCGAATATGATTCACCTCAATAAGGAGTTACAGGATCATGGTCAAACCATTGCCGAGTGGACCACCACTATGAATCAACTTGCAAAAGCACAACTTCAACAAACTTAAGCATCACGACAAGTACATGTTGTGGAAGGTGTCCATGTCTTGGGTTCTAAGAAAAATATGAAGGGTAATCAACATCAACATCAAAAGGAGATGTACTCACAAGATAATGGACACTACAAACAAGATGATTCTTATCAAGAGCAAAATGAGGAAGTTCAATTTGTGAGCAACTATCAAAATCAATGAGATAACTTTCAAGGATCTAGCCAAGGACAATAGAGGGCAAGTAATAACCAAGGCACTTTGGGGAACAACAATCGAGGAACTTGGGAAAATTACAATCAAGAAAACCAAGGTTGAAGTGGCGATAATCAAGGTAATCGAGGTGGTGGATTCTCCCAACAATATCAACAAAGCTCCTACCAACCTCTTCCATACAACAACCAAGGTGAATCTTCAACTAATAACTAACTTTTAGAGATGATGGAAAGCATGCTCAAGAATCAAGAGCAATCCGACAAAGAGAGGCGAGAAATGAATCAAGTGGTGGCTTCACATACCACTTCAATTAAGCAAATTGAAACTCAATATGGTCAAATATCTTCTCAATTGAATGTGAGACCACAAGGATCATTGCCTAGTGACAAAATTCCAAATCCGGAGAGAGATGAGGGTATAAAGCAAGTGTTTTCCATTTCCCAAAGGCGGAGCAAAATTCTAAAGAAGAGATCCATTGTAGTTGAGGATGATGATGACAAAGAGGAGTTGCCTCTCAAATATTCTTTTCCTAAGGTCAAGAGTCCCAAAGTTCCTAAGGTGGCTCTTCCCAAGGTTGATGATCTTCCTAAAGTTTATGAAGTTCCTAAGTAAGATGTGCCTCTCATGGTCAATGAGAGGCCCGAGATGTTTGAAATACCCAAGTGTGAGGTGCCAATAGTAAATCCAATTGTTGTTGAAGAGGCGCACATGGAACCAAGCACCTCTCAAAATATAAGGGACGTATCTTCAAAGGAGAAAGAACCAATCAATGAGGCAAGCAAGGAGGAACCTAGATTGTACAAACAATTACTGAGACCGTCTCCTCAGTTTCCACAAAGATTTGCAAAAAAACAACAAGAAGGCCAATTGCATAAGTTCTATGATATGTTGAATCAACTCACCATCAATGTGCCTTTTGTGGAAGCTCTTTAAAAGATGCCAGGTTATGCTAAATTCATGAAGGACTTGGTCACTAAGAAGAGGAATGTTACTTTTGAGACCATCAAGGTCACCCACCAATATAGTGCAATCATCTCGCAAATCGGGGTTAAGAAGATGGAAGACCCCGGGCTTTCACTATTCCTTGTGCTATTGGGTTGACAAGCTTCGTAAAAGCTTTGTATGATTTGGTAGCAAGTATCAACTTGATGCCTTATGCCGTTTACAAAAAGTTGGGTTTGGGTAAACCAAAGCCTACATCAATGAAATTATTTATGGCAGATCGTACTTTGAAGAGATCACTTGGTGTGATTGATGATATTCTTCTAAAAGTAGATCGATTCTGCATCCCCCCGGCCCGATTTTGTGATTCTTGATTGTGAAGTGGATGCAAAAATTCCAATCATTCTTGGTAGGCCTTTCTTGGCTGTCGGAAGGGCCATATGTGATGTTGAAGCTGAAGAGCTCAAATTACGGTTGATTTATGAAGAAGTGGTGTTCCATATCCAAAAATCAATGAAGCATCCACATGACTATGGAGTGATATCCGTGATTGATATGGTCAATGAAGTGGTAGATGAGGATATGCAAGAAATTTGTATGGATGAAGCTTTCATAAGGTTATACTCAGTTCGGAGAATGAAGCAATGGATGGTTACATTGAAGCCGTGATGGCTTTGGAGGGACTCGGTTCCTACTCTTACAAGCCGGCAAAATTATCCCTCGATTTGGAGAATCGAGTTACTCCTCCTACTAAACCATCTATCATTGAGCCACTAAAGCTTGAGTTGAAGCCTTTGCCTTCACATTTGAAGTATGAATTTCTAGGCCCTAATGAATTTTTGCCCGTTATTATCTCATCCTCTTTGTCTAGTGTGCAGGTATTGAGTGATGTGCTCAAAAAGCACAAATCGGCATTAGGTTGGACCATTGCGGATATCTGGGGGATAAGTCTGTCCTTTTGTACTCACAAGATAAACTTAGAGGATAGGTGCAAGCCAAGTGTGGAACACTAAAGAAGGCTCAATCCTCTTATACAATAAGTGGTCAAGAAGGAAATTATAAAATAGTTACTGTTGGTATAGCATATCCAATCTCGGATAGCACTTGGGTAAGTCCGGTACAATGTGTGTGTCATGACCCAAACCGATGGGCTGAGATGGGCACTCGGTACCATAATTAATCGAGCACCAACATAATATATATTTTCATGTCATACTATTACAGATAACTGTGCCGGAAGGCGGCCATGTGATAAGTAGAATGCAACATGTGATACTAACTTATGCATAAGACATACAACCTATAAAATCAAAATAGCCACTCATATATTGAACATAGGCCGACAAGACCATACAATCTTTTACGTATATGACATCTGTTTACAAGCTTCTAAGAATACGTAACTTTCATAAAGAACAATACACATCTAAATTATACCAACCAAACAAGCAACTCTGAAGCAAATGGAGCGCACCAACACCTTCCGCTGAGCTGATAGCCTACTTGGAGGGCTCTCGATCTGTCTATCGGGACATGCGGGCATGAAACGCAGCCTCCTCAGGCAAAATGGACATCAGTACGAATAATGTACCGAGTATGTAAGGCACATAAATAAGTACATAACAGACATGGAAGAAATATAAAGTAAATGACTCAGCCTGTAAGTCTGGAAAATTCTGGAATATATGAAATAATTATAGTGTCGTGCATATGCGTATGAATATCATGTCGTGCATAGGTACATGTTTCATAACATCATTAGGTCTCTGAGGGCATCCCATCATATCATCTCGGCCACTGTGGGAAAATAATCAATATATACCAGCTGATCAGGTGGTGGTGCATATATAACGCCATAGCCTTTTCCCATATATATATATATATATATATATATATATATTGGTCATGTGTCAATGTACATGAATGTAATGCATGAGAAGTACGTTAATAAAATCTCTTGGAATGTCATAAGACCCTTATGCCTTTGAGTAATATCATGAAGTAAATATTTTTCAACTTAAGTATTTTTGTGAGACCCATGAACAGATGAAATAATATAATACATGGAGAATCAAGAACATAAGCATCTCTAGCATTTCTATGAATAGAGTCATTTATGAAAATTGCGCATTTACTCGTTTCGTTTGTGTCGTATAGATCATGCCAAAAGAAAGAAGGGATAGCCTTAACATACCTGAGCCGATTCTCTTGAAAATCCCTTTAATACACGTTGATTGCAACAAAACGCGTAACGACGAATCGAAGTAGGAAAAAATTCGTGTGATATTCTTAAGAAAGATTGTGTCATGCTCTCTTAGAACCACGATTTCACGATGCTCTACAACTTGACCAGCACTATCTGAAAATTTAAATGATGATTCTTTTATCAGTTTGTTGAATCTTATAGCAGCTTCCTATAGATATTTCACACCCCAAATTCACATTACATATGACATCTCCTGATCTTGAAAAATACTTGCAATTCCTTCTGACTTGAAACCATGTGTTCCCTTTAAATCCACCACTTAAATATCCATTCCAACGACCAAGTAATCTTAGCTTCTCTTTTTAAATGGAGAAGAGAACTTGTCCATAAATATGCATGAGAAATACTTCATTGTTATTTGTTTCTTGGTAGTTGTCAACTCTGAAAATAATTTCACCTTTAGAATTAAAGACAGTACAACCATTCCCATGGAACACTAGGGATTTCATCCATATAGTGAATGTTTCTCTTGTGGACGTCACATATTTAGGAGAGGTAAATTAAAGAGAATTAGAGTTCTTGAATGTTTCTGGATAAATGTTTGTCATTGAAATTAATATCAGCTTGAATGAACAAGTTGGAAGCAAGTTTTAATAATTTAAGGAGCTTTTTGGGTACTTGTATCCACCAAAGTATAATGAGTTCTCCAATCTTGCCACATTATCTCAACACTTTCTTAGTCATATTAGGCTTGATTAACCCTTTACTCTTGCTTCCACGTTTAGGGGTGGGTGTCCCCCTAAGCTTTATCCAAAAATTCCATAATTATCCAGTTTTTCCCATAATTAAGAATTATCTCAAATTACTTATAATATTACTCACTTTTAACACACTTTGTACACCTTACTATCATGGTCATGTGGTACCTTGTACGGTACTTGTCCCTAAATACCGGGTATTTTATCTCGGATCGTATTTTATCACAAAATGCCAAATTTCGACGGAAATTCATTTTCTTTGATTTGCTTACCCTCTCACCTTCACGAATTTACTCATCACTTGTGAAATAGCATAATCCCTATAATCTTCGAATAATCTTTTCCTTGGAATGATGTCAATTACCTTATGACAAATTCAATGTACAATACTACAGAGTGCACCATAGTCGTAATTTAATACTACGAAGCGTAACATCATCGTAATGTAATACTGCGGCACGAAATATCGACGTAATATAATACTGCAAGGCGTAAAAGCTTCGTAATATAATACTGCAAGGTATAACATCATCGTAATATAATACTGTGAGACGTAATATCGATGTAATATTGCGGGCGTAACATCATTCCACCCTTTGGAACATTCGTCCTCGAATGTTGACTGATGCTATTATTATTTTCATAACTTATAGCTCTCGTGAATACCTCAATACTCTCCTTGCCATTTGGGAAGTTGTTTTGTGAATAAATCCAAAGGCCGGTGCATTCCCCCCTTTAGGCCTCTTTCCCACGCCATGACTTATGATCGAATTTCTTTCAATCTCGTAACTGATGCTACCTTCTATCATGTAGCCTCTACGATACTGACCTTGTAAGTATGCCTATGCAACTCTTCTCTCCTTTTTCCTCCAGATTTTAGCCAATCTCTTGGCCTTACTTTGTAAATACAGATACAAGGTTTAATAGGACGCTTCTCTAGGCATCTATAGGTGTACTGAAGTTCTTCGCTCGGTACTTTGTAGAACTTGCATATATGGCTATATCTTATTTCATAGACCTGGTTATCCATTCGTATGACTTTACTACCTCTATGTAGGTCATACTATACCATAATTCTTACTTCGATTTATCGTTACTGAGGTCTGCAACCAACTCCAGGTTACTCTCGTTGCTTATCCTTAAGACTGATGGTGTAATCTCACCTCATAATGTTGGACTTTTATCCATCTATTGTTGATTCACCTTAATGTTGATTCATCTTCTACCACTGATATCTTGATCTTTTATGTAACACCACTAATATGGCTCGCGTCTCATCGGGGACATCAGGAGTAATTATGTTGATCCTAAGGGTGATACTATTCTTCCATAACCGCACTTTATAGCATCCCATTATGACTCACCTTATATGGGTATTTTATCCCCTTACAATTCATGCAATCCTTTTCAATTCATTGCTCAATCGAAGGCCCAAACGTCATCTTTTATCTATCATAATTATGCCTTTATTCTACTATCAGGGTAGCATTCCATCTCTTCTAAATGCTACTAGTCTTAGACTCCTTTGAGTTCATTCTGGCTATACTGAGCCTTCTGTAACTTAGAGAATCCATCAACTCTCTTATTTTCATGAGCTTAATCCCAAGAACTTATCCATTCTTGTCACCTTTTCACTTACCTTTTCTTATCCTTACTCCTGTCTTCCTAAAACCTTGTCTCTCTACCATACTTTATCTTGCTATCTACACATATCTATTCATACATGTTCACAACCTTCCTTCAACTTGCTTGCACCATAGATTTCCTTATGTTATTTTAGAACATCAAGCGAGACATCACATCGTCTCTAACTCTTCTTTATTCTCTTAAATAGACCTCTCGGTACCTAGAAACCATAGGCTGGAAGATATGCCACTGACGACACTGCTATCATTCTTGGATACTGAATCCTAGCACTTCTAGTCTTTTACCTGAAGTATGGACCACTCTCATCCTTCTATACTTGAGTATTTCATACGTTGTTTACTTTTACCTGACTTACTTTAAAGTATCACCTCACATTATTCTATTTCTTTCATAACCTCCCTCCCACATAAGTATAAATCACATTCACCATTAAAGCTTTATTATAATACTTGCACCTCTAGTTCCTATACAACCCAGTGGGAGCTCCATACTGAATTCTTATGAGGTTGGTAGTTTTCTAACTGGCTCTATCGTAGAGCCGTCAGAGAATATGGATCTGTACTATTTCTCTTGTACTTGTAATATTAAGAGTGATTCTACAATGTTCTCAATCATGATGCTTGTAAATTTATGGGTCTAATAAGCAGACTCCTAATTTACTTAGTTGATGTAACTCTTTAGTTTCATCTTTCTTCTGATTGGCCTTTATGTTGGCTTAAGTTATCACCCGATCTATGGTTCATGGTATTAGTTATTATGTTTAGCCTTTCATGGGCGATGAGGAATATGCATGATACAATCCTTTAACAATTCAATCTTTTATCTAAGTCCTAGGCTCAATTATTTCTTTTAACGTATACAAGAATCTTCTACGGATGCATGCTGCATGTATAAAACTCTGAATCCTTAAGTGCATTCATAACATAACCCACTCTGGATCATTGATCAAATAATTTCTTTCGTTCCATCTTAGCTTTCTTTCAACAAAGCTATTACTTTTCCTGGCTTTTCTGCCCCTTGTTGTGTCCATACTTAGCTTATCTTAGTGCCCACAAGAGTTTTCATACAACTCATATGATCTTGAATACTACTTTTAAATTTACTTTCCGTTCATTAGCCACGGTAGGTGCCACTTTCCTTTGGAGTGCTTCCAACGTTGTTGCGAGACTGTTGTTACATGACCATTTCCTCTTTAGGTCGTTGTGCTTAGGTTGAAGCTTTCTTCCTTATCTCCTCAGCTAGTCTTTCATTGTAGTACTTAGGGAGAACCCTTGACTCTCGTAAAGTTGTGAGCTTATTACGGACCTTTTTGATGTCCTTCCTTGCCTATAATCATCAGTAGTTCCTTACCTCTGTGACCTTGTGCTTGTAGGGTTACTTCTGAATTGATATTTTGACTGCCTTACCAGTGACACTTTCTTTTATCCCCATAATACTCATACGGTACCTTTAACTACCCCGACTCTTAATTGAATATATCTCAAGTATTATAATGACATTATTGCGAGGCTGAATTCTCCATGGTGGGTTTTACTATGTTTATCTTATACGATCTGTTGACTCGTATGTAACCTCCTGTTTAGCCATAACTGGGCTCTTCCTCATCAATTACTAACTATTCATTGGCCCATTCTCATATCAATATTCCGCGTAATCTTTCATGGGTTATTTCCTTTGTCTTAACTTACGTCTCGCACTGGCTCCTTATTTATTAATAATAGCTCGGACATGAACCTTTACTTCCTCTCCTTGACATCATTTTTGCACAATATTCCGTAATCATATCGTATCTGTAGGATTTTGGATAAGTGACATCTCATTCCTTTTTTATTTTTATCGCATTCTTCCTTTACCATTTCATAGTCACTAGAACCACTTAATTTTGATTTAATGCCACATCACTCTATATTCCGCCCTTTAGGGGAGTACTAAGAGCTAAAGCCATGAAAATCTACCTATAAATGTTTTATCTCTTCATCTTTGGCATCGTTTCATAACATTAGTGATCCTTACTCACCTTGCGGCAATCCTTCTGCACCAAGGATAACAAATTCCCTTACTCGTGATGGTGACACTTAGCTCAACTAGCACATACAGTCCCTTAAGCTTAACTTTGCTCACATTGCTTGCTTTAAGGAAGCATCTTCCTAAATGACCTTTCTCTGAATTTCTTATGAATCTTCTCCTGTTGTCCATTCTATTATGGCCGGAACGCAATCTGAAATTCTCATGATGCCGACCATTATGAAATAACTCATTCCTTAATTCATGTTTAGTTTGCCTTGTTCACCAGTCCATACTGATTTCTATTACTCTGGGTCTAACTTTTCCTTCTGGTAGTCGCATTGGTGTCACGAGCTTATTTCTCGAAATGAGGATATAACCTTATGGCCTATATTCTTTTGTTGTCTCAAGGAATGTCACCTCTCGTCTTTTTTCTTTATTTGACTATAGATTCTGTAACACTCTACCATTGTCACCCATTTATCACATCTCACTCATAATTCTTCCTTATCTCTCTTCTCATTACTCTGCTAATATTTCTGTCTATCCCTTTCTTGTGAAAACTTCAACAAGACATTCTTTCACTTTTAGCTTTCCTTGCTTCATTCATCGGCTCTTTGGGTTGCTCAACATCCTTACTCTACTAGGGATGAGAGTCAGACTAAGGTAATATTTATCCTTTCCAAGCATTTCAGTGCCTATCCTCGGATTTTTTTTATCATGCTAGTATTCACATCTAATTGTAATATTCTAGATTGCATCACCTGAGTGTCTTAAAAGAAGATCTATTAGCACATCTATAACATCCTTTGGAAATATCAACTAATATAAATAATCTATTCACCATTTTGGGTTACTCTAACCCCAAACCGGATTCTGATGTTCCGTTCTTTTCGTAAACTATACCTGTTAACCCCCATAGGGCACAACTGAGATGGGTGTGACTAATTGTACATACCTATATTATTAATGAAGGTAATTCAAAATGTTTATATATCTCTTCCAGTATTGTAGGTAATGTGTATCTCTACTAATTAGGTACCTCGTACCCTTCTTCACCTTTCTTCTTCTAGTTACTGAAACTTATATCTACCTTCCGATTCTCTTATTTCTTACCGTAAGAGTGCATAGAAATTCTTGCCTTAGGGATCCTTAACAAGAAGCTTGCACTTCTTAGTGTCATCATGTTCTACTGGAGACCTTACATTAATCATAAGCATGATGCAAAATCGAGTTCCTCTGACTCAATTCTTCCACATACACATTCAATCCCTTACCAAACATCTTTCTAGATGTAGGCATCGTTGTATTATGAATAAGATAGAATTTAGGAAATTGAGTTCTTACAACCGAGCTCTACCGCATGATCTAGAGTAAGAAAAAAGAGTGACAATCTTTAATGCCTTGTAGCCTCCTGCTTATTAGTGTGGTGCACGACATACCCATAAACAAGACTCTACTAGACATGGCTTGTAGACTCCCTAGGACAGAACTGCTCTGATACCACTTTTGTCACGACCGAAACTGATGGGCCGAGACGGTCACCCGATACCTTACTCAACTGAGCAACAACAAAATGTATCTTTTCATGTTATACTATCATGGATAACTAATATGGAAGGTGGCCATGAGATAAGTAGAATACAACATATCATACTAACTTATGCATAAGACATATGGCCTATGAGATCAAAATAGCCACTCGTATACTAAACATAGATCGACAAGACCATACAATCTTTTACGTACATGACATCTGTGTACAAGCCTCTAAGAATACGTAATTTTCATAAAGAACAATACACGTCTAAATCATACCAACAAAACAAGCAACTCTAAAGTAAATGGAGTGCACCAACACCTTTCACTGAGTTGATAGCCTACTTGGATGGATCTCGACCTGTTTGTCGGGACCTGCGGGCATGAAGTGCGTCCCCAGGCAAAAGGGATGTCAATACGAATAATGTACCGAGTATGTAAGGCACATAAATAAGTACATAATAGACATGTAATAAATATGGAGTAAATGACTCAGCCTATAAGTTAGGATAATTTTGTAATTCATGAAATAATTATAGTGTCATGTATATACGTATGAATATTATGTCATGCATAAGTACATGTTTCATAACATCATCAGGCTTCTGAGGGCATCCCATTATTTCATCTCAGCCACTGTGGGCAAAATCATCAATGTATACCAGTTGATCAGGTGGTGGTCAATAAAATATCTTGGAATGTCATAAGACCATTATACCTTTGAGTAATATCATGAAGTAAACTTTTTTCAACTTATGTATTTTTCTGAGACCCATGAACAGATGATATAATAATATGACACATGGAGAATCAAGAACATAAGCATTTCTAGCATTTCTATGAATAGAGTCATTTATGAAAATTGCACATTTGCTCGTTTCATTTGTGTCGTATAGATCATGCCAAAAGAAAGAAGGGATAGCCTTAACATACGTGAGCCGATTCTCTTGACAATCCTTTAATACACGTTTATTTTGGAAAAACTCATTACGGCGAATCGAAGTAGGGAAAAATCTGTGTGATATTTTTGAGAAAGATTCTACCGTGCTCTCTTAGAACCGCGATTTCACGCTGCTCTGCAACAGCATGACCAGCACTATCTGAAACATTAAATAATGATTTTTTTATCAGTTTGTTGAATCTTATAGCATCTTCCTATAGATATTTCACACCCCAAATTCACATTACATAGGACATCTCCTGATATTGAAAAACACTTGCAATTCCTTCTCACTTGAAACCATGGTTTCCCTTTAAATCCACCACTTGAATATCCATTCCAATGACCATATAATCTTAGCTTCTCTTTTTTAATGGATAAGAGAACTTGTCCATAAAGATCCATGAGAAATACTTCATTGTTATTTGTTTCTTCGTAGTTGTCAACTCTGAAAACAATTTCACCTTTAGAATTAAAGACAGTACAACCATTCCCATGGAACACTAGGGATTTCATCCTTATAGTGAAGGTTTCTCTTGTGGACGTCATATAATTAGGAGAGGTAAATGAAGGAGAATTAGAGTTCTTGATTAATAATTTAAGGAGCTTTTTTGGTACTTGTTTCCACAAAAGTACAATGAGTTCTCCAATCTTGCCACATTATCTCAAGACTTTCTTAGTTATATTAGGCTTGATTAAGTCTTTACTCTTGCTTCCACGTTTAGGGGTGGGTGTCTCCCCTTAAGCTTTATCCAAAATACCGAATATTTTATTTCGGACCGTATTTTATCTTAAAATGCCAAACTTCGACGGAAATTTATTTTCTTTAATTTGTTTACCCTCTCACCTTCACGAATTTACTCATCACTTGTGAAATAGCATAATCCTTATAATCTCTTAATAATCTTTTCCTTCGACCGATGTCAATTAACTTACGACAAATTCAACGTATAGTACTACAGGGTGCAACATCATCGTAATTTAATACTGTGAAGCATAACATCATCGTAATGTAATACTGCGGAACATAATATCAAAGTAATATAATACTGCAAGGCGTAACATCATCGTAATATAATACTACAAGGCATACCATCATCATAATATAATACTGCGAGACTTAATATCGACGTAATATTGCGGGGCATAACAGTGTGCCAAAGAAAGAAGGGATGAGAGTGGTTCGCAATGATAAGAATGGGATAATTCCAACAATGACCGTAACTTGATGGAGATTTTGCATGGACTGTAGAAAGTTGATCAATGCTACCCGAAAGGATCGCTTTCTACTTCCTTTTAATGACCAAATATTAGATTGGTGAACAGGAAGGTCCGTCTATTGCTTTCTTGATGGTTACTCAAGTTACAACCAAATTCAAATTGCCCCGAAGACCAAGAGAAGACAACTTCTACATATCCTTATGGCACTTTTGCCTTTAAGAGGATGTCATTTGGTCTTTGCAATGCTCCGGCTACCTTCCAATGGTGTATGATGGCTATATTCATCGACATGGTGAAGGATTTTCTTAAGGTTTTCATGGATGACTTTTCCTTTGTAGGAGACTCTTTTTATGGGTGTTTGACTAACTTGGCCAAGGTGTTGAGAAGATGTGAAGAAACAAATCTTGTTGTGAATTGAGAGAAGTGCCACTTTATGGTGGAGGAAAGCATTGTTCTTGGGCATAAGGTGTCCAAAAATGGTATTGAAGTCCATTCGGCAAAGATTGATGTTATTTCCAAATTACCTCCTCCAAACACCATGAAGGGTGTAAGAAGTTTTCTAGGGCATACAGGATTCTACCGGATGTTCATCAAGGAATTCTAAAAAGTGGTTAACCCATTGTGTAAATTATTGGAGAAAGCTGCCAAGTTTCACCTAGATGAGCCGTGTATGGTTGCTTTTGAGGAACTCAAGTGGCGTTTGACAACCGCTCCTATAATTCAAGCTCCTAATTGGGAGTTGTCATTTGAGTTGATGTGTGATGCAAGTGATGTCATCATGGGAGAGGTGTTGGGCCAAAGAGTGGGCAAGCTTTTCTATCCCATTCACTATGCTAGCAAAACAAGGAATGCCGCTCAAATGAACTATATGGTAACTGAAAAAGAACGTCTTGAAATTGTTTATGCTTTTGACAAATTTTGTTCTTATCTTGTAGGTTCAATGTTAGTGGTACATTCGGACCATACCGCAATCTAGTACCTTTTGGAAAAGAAGGAGTCCACACCAAGGTTGCTTAGATGGATATTACTCTTGCAAGAGTTTGACTTAGATATCAAGGATAGAAAGGGCATAGAAAATCAAGTGGCGGACAACTTGTCTCATTATGAGTTGGGGGGGGGCTTTGGAGGTCGAGGATATCAATGAATTCCTCCCGGATGAACAAGTATTTGAAGCCATAATTGTAGCAGATGATAAGTTTCCATGGTACGCTGACATGGCTAATTTCTTGGTGAGTGGGTTACTACCTCCAGGGAATCTTTCATACCAAAAGAAGAAGTTCTTGAGGGATAGTAACTCCTACTATTGGGAGGAACCTTATTTATTCAAGATATATGTTGACAACATTATAAGGAGATTTGTTCCAAACGAGGAAGGGATGACGATCTTGAGGGCTTGCCATGAATCCCCTTATAGTGGACACCATGGAGGAAATAGGAACGCGGCTAAGGTTCTTGAGTATGGATTCTATTGACCCACTTTGTTCGAAGATGCCAATACTATAGCCAAATCTTGTGATAAATGCCAACGTCAAGGCAACATCTCAAGAAAGAATGAAATGCCTTTGAATCTGATTGTGGAGGTGGAGTTGTTTGACGTGTGGGAAATTTACTTCATGGGGCCGTTTGTGAGCTCCTACAACAACAAATACATCCGTGTGACGGTTGGCTATGTGTCAAACTGGATGGAAGTGGTAGCTCTACCAAAAAATAAAGCAAGAACTGTCATCGCGTTCCTCAAGAAGAATATTTTCACAAGGTTCGACTCTCCGAGAGCTATTATAAGTGATGGTGGTTCTCATTTTTGTAATCGATTGTTTGCCACTTTACTCGAGAAATATGGATTCAATCACAAAATTGCCACACCGTATCACCCACAAACAAGTGGGAAAGTTAAAGTTTCAAATCGTGAGATTAAGAGCATTTTGGCCAAAACCGTCAATGTCTTATAGGACGGATGTAGCAAGAAAACTTGATGATGCTCTTTGGGAATATAGAATGGCCTATAAGACACCAATTGGCATGTCTCCATATGAGTTGGTGTTCGAAAAAGTTTGTCATTTGTCGGTAGAGTTGGAGCACAAAGCTTTGTGGGCCATGAAAAAGCTCAACTTGGAATGGGTCGATGCGGCGAACTTAAGAGTGTCTCAACTCAATGCAATGGATGAATTCCGGTTTCAAGCATATGAGAGTGCTTCTTTGTACAAACAAAAGATGAAATACCTCCACGACAAAAAGATCATAAAGAGGGAGTTCCACCTCGGGGACTTGGTTGTTCTTTATAATTCGAGGTTTAAGTTGTTCCCGAGCAAGTTGAAATCAAAATGGTCTGGGTAAGGTTGTGCATGTTTACCCATTTGGTGCCATATATTCAGAGTCTGGCGATGGTAAAAGGATCTTTAAAGTGAATGGGCAATGAATTCGGCATTATTTGGGTCTCATTAATTCAAGAAGAGTGTTGTTAGAAGTTTAGTTGGTGGAACTCCCACTAGCATCGTGAGTTGTGGTCGGTATTGTTTCGTATCACGACGTTAAATAATGCGCTTCTTGGGAGGAAACCCAAGTTCTTTTCTTTTATCTTTTTCAATTTGATTTTTATCTTGTTAGTTTAGCTTTGATTTTATTTTATTCTTTTACTTTGACGGGTTTTAGCGTTGTGTGGTTGTGCAGGCGATAACACTGAATTGGAGAAGCTGAGAGATAATCATAGTTGCAGGTGAAATCGTGGACCTAATCGTCTCCACATTTCTGTTCGTGGAGTAAGGCAAAATCTTCTGAAAATTGCAAAAAATGAGGTTGGCTCCACGATTGACCATGGTGTCCACGATCGATAAAGTGAAGCAATAGGTAATCGTGGAGACAACTTAAAATCATCTCCACATTTTTAATGGGGTCCACAACAATTCTAAAAAAAGAGAGATACAATAGGATTTAGTTTTATTTCTTTTTCTCTTATTTTCATTCCTCTCTTTCACGCTCTCTCTCTCTCCCCCCCCCCTCTCTCTTTCTCCTGTAAGTTATTCACCCACGCGACCTTCACCATCCCTGGTCTTCTTCCTCAATTTTTCTGGAAAGAATTCGTGGGTATTAAGAAAACCAGGTATGTGTGAACTCCCTTGTTTGTCCATACTAGCTTGATTCTTCTTCCCTCTACTCAAAACCCCAAAAAATTGCCCTTTTCTGCTCTAAGCTTCAATCTCTTGGCGAGATGGATTGGTTTCGAAGTTATTGTAATTATTAATTGTTGTTGGGTGTTTGTTGAACACCATTTTAATGGTGAAATTTGGGTTTAAGGTATATTCATGTTTTTGTTAAGGAATTATGTTCAATGTGAGCACACAATATGTTTGTAAAAATGCCTGATTGAACTTGGACAAGCTAGGGCTCTTGAGTTCGATTTTCCTAGTAACTGATAATGCTTTGAAGTGTAATCTTCTTCGTTGAATGCCCACTGCTCATGTATTAGAACAAGAGGTGAACTTCAAGTTTATTCAAGTATTAGTGTGTCCATTTTATTTACGTGGGACTTGAAAGAAAAGTAGGAAATTGAGAAACACTTGAACTAACCATTGTGGAGTTGATTATCTCCGTGAACTTTATCGTGGAGCTTGGCAGAAGATTTTAAAACCAATCGTGGAGTGTTTCGGCTCCACGAAGTTAAATCGTGGAGCCATTCTCAGTTCGTCTCCACGATCAACCTTGCTCAGCTGCTCATTTTATACATTTATTAGCTAATTTTAAATTATTCCTTTTAATTTTCTTGTTTCTTTTTACTTTTTTAAGCATGTTTAGGATTCATTAGCTAGATGTTGAATTATTTAGTTATTTATTGCTTCTATGTTTTGCTTTAGTACTTGGTTCTAAAAGCTAAGAATCATGTCTTTTCCTTGTTTCATTTTCACATTATGACTCAACCACCAAAGAAAAATCCCAAGAGAGTTATTCAAGAGAGAGTACAATAGTGTGCAAAGGATGCGTCTTCTTCCAGAAAGCGAGATACACCGAGATAACCACAGGCTGCTTCATAATCTAATCTCAGAAAAAGGAAGCTGAGGGATGAACCAATT
This sequence comes from Nicotiana sylvestris, assembly GCF_000393655.2. Taxonomy (NCBI): domain Eukaryota; kingdom Viridiplantae; phylum Streptophyta; class Magnoliopsida; order Solanales; family Solanaceae; genus Nicotiana; species Nicotiana sylvestris. Next base: position 57,856,845 of record NC_091063.1, read on the forward strand.
GAATCAATGGGAGCCTGAGTCTCAGCCTACGAATAACCTTAGGGAAGAGAACCTTGTTGAACATCAAGCTGAACCAGAGTACCTTAGATTCAACAGTCCAGGAGTTGAGGATATCTACAACTCTCAACTGAAATCGAGGAGCCTATGATTTGACAGGGGCATGGATTTGAGAGATGCACGTGCCTTCGTCCCTGGAATGATTGAGGTGTTAGAAAAGAGAGGTTGGTTGAAGTTTGCTGAAAGACCTGGCCAGGTAAATGAAACTTGGACCTGGAAATTTTATGCAAATGTCGCAGTGTTATCACAAGAGGCTGTTCTCATAACTATTAGAAGGGTCTACATTTTCATAGCACCAAAGAATATTAACAAGCTCTTGGAGTTGGCTGCACAAGATCCAGTATATTATGTTAAAACTCTAGCCCTTTCAAATGGGGAGTGTCGCATCTGGGCTGCAGATATCCTGTATCCAAAAGAGGGTGAACCACCAAAGTTTGGAAATTGTCGAATTAAGAAGAGCACTTTCACTCTCGAGGCGAAGAATTGGGTGAATTGTGTTCTAGCGAGATTGAAGCCTTCCAAGAATGATGACGACATTCCTCTACATAGAGCTATCCTTACAGCAGCTATTATGGAGGGATGGCCCATTGAAGTTGACCAAGTAGTGACTGCAGAGATCCGGGATGCCTTCCCAAAAGTCTCCAAATCCATGCACTTCCCCTGGGTTCTAATTGAGTTAATGAAAAAGTTTAAAGTACGCCGACTTGAGGACAGATGGGTTCAAGGACCAAGAAATAGATAATTATTTACAGCAGAACTGGCTAAAAAGACTTAGACAAACTCCAGTGCATTAGCTGAGGCACCAGCTATTTATGAGGCTAGCCAGTTCGAAGAGATAGCCTCTGCTATACCTCCTACTAGTATTCCAGCTATAGGAGCAGGGTCTTCTTCCACAAGTGAGGGCCATGTGGTCCCTTCTTCAGGTACCATTGTCTTTCCTACCAGGTGTCCATCAAGAGGAACGTCAAATCAATCTGTGCCTGCTGTTCTAAAGACAATGTATGGCAAGCGCACAAAAATGGAGCAAAGATTGAGAGAACTATGGAAAAAGTCAATCTTTACATCCACAGAACCAATGATGAAAATTCTAGAGCAACTACTGAAAACTCAAGCTGAGCAAGTAGAAAGAGAGAAAGCAAGAGATGAGAACGAAAGAAAAAGATATTAAAAAACTAGCTAAAATTGAAGAGACTATTGCTAGTATGGAGAAAAGGATAGAAAAGCTTGAGAAGTCAATAGAGTTTGAGGATGTGAAAGATAACAGTTATCTACTGATGTGATGGTGCTTAGGAAGGCATGGGGCAATTCGACAAAGGAAGTTGAAGAGTGAAGATGAGTCAGAGAAAGATCAAGAACAGGATGACCTAGCTAAAGAAGTCCCTGATAATCATAAGAGAGCAAGTGTAATTGCAATATACAAGCACACAATGGGACGGACAATCTATTTTAGAAGCGGATAAAGACCTTCCAGATATACATGAGCCATCTGAGATTGAGATTTCTCCTCCATTTCAGAGCACCACGAAGAATATGACACAACAACTACGTGTTGAGGACGATATCTTGGAGGCATAATCTAATTAGGAGAAGTCTACTCAAGCTTGAGTCTTAGGGAGTTCCCTCTCCTTTATGCTCTGTTTTATAAGCATTAGGGACAATGCTCAGTTTTTGTGTCGGCATAGAAAATTTCTTGAGAAGTTTTTGTTTTGGATTGTTAAAATAATGGTAACTTGAAGTGATTTAGTTCTTATTTGAAGTACTTGTTACTTTGAATATTTGGTGAACTTCAAATTGCTTCTTTGTTATCTCTTTTGCTCTAGTTAAGTTTCCTTTTGTTTACCTTGAAAATGGTAATAACAATTAAATTTAATTTAGCGGTTTTAAAAATACGTGATCTATTTTTAAGCTAGTTGTTAGGTAGTTGATGCTATGTGAAAGATTTATAATCAAGAAAAGAACTTAGAAACGAGATGTTAACCAAACTGAATTGCTATCACGCGGCCTCTTACTTGCCTATTCGAGGGCCTCGGGGTCGAGTCCGAAGATAAGCTGGGAGCTATCGAGGGTGGTCGATGGAGGCTAACAGTTATAAATAAATCAATGACGGCATTTATGGCCAATACTAAGCAATAAATGATGAACTTTAAGTAGAACACAATAAATACAAGCAATAAATGAAGTAATGAAATCAAGAAAATATGTTATAGAGCAGAGAGAATGTTATTGAGTCTTTTGTATTGAGAAACAGATATTTACAAAATGACAAGGACCACCTCTTATATAAGAGGGAGAATCCCAACATAGTACAAGTGCATTTATTACAAAGATATGGAGATGGGACATCTAGTTAATGCCATGATACGGGCTTAAACTAGCCTGACAGACTTTGTCGGCTTTAGTTTCATGCCTTGGGAACTCCCCACTTTCCTTCCATAACCGTTGGTCTCATACCGCCCCGAGGTTGAGCATCGATGGCCCTCGAGGGATGAAACTCAACCGTGGTCTCGAACCTTCGAGACGTGCCTTTGAGGTGTCGTAACGATGGAAAATTGGACCCTCCAATTTTACGGTTAGTCCCCGCATTTCTTAGAGTAGAATGATAATAAACGACCTTGACAACCAGCTTTCCGAGTTTTCGTGATGACGTCATACTAATGACACAAGTCTCCATGATAACCGAGATGTCCTGTCGTTTCACCTTTCCAGAATCATTCAAAGCATTGTCGTTTCTTATTCTTTAAGGCAATAATGTTACCGCCGGTCCAGCTCCCAAGGATGTATTGAATGCGCCTTTCGATACGTCTTTCGAAGACAATAATGGCATCGTTGGTTACATTGCCGCCATTTCTATAAATAGGGGCCTCCTGGAACCAACTTTTTATCCAAGTGTCTTCCAATATCTTTCCATCCCTTTTTATCACCATCCTCATCCATTGTTATCCACCCCGTTTGAGGTCCATGGCTTTAAAGTTACATGACACCATTCTCATCGGTCATGCCATGGCCTTTTTCCTGGGCTTTTCCCTACCGAGCGAGATCACACCAACTCGTTGATGTTGTTGTTACTATTATCGTCGTTGGCTCAAGAATAGGAGATAGGGAGGCCGATTTCCTCCGACTCAGGAAAATGTTTGGACTCTACACCGCTACTCAGGAGGGTGTTTGGACTCTACACCGCTGCTCACCTCCCCCGTCTACCCGGTGCAGTGCTTCACTCCTTTTGCTTTTCGTGGAGTGAGGTGGTACTATCTACTTACTATTGCATCCCATACCGATGTGAAATCTCAAGAAGTGGCTATACAATAGTGGTGCTGGCGATACCCATACTAACCAGATTTTTCACCCAGCCACTTATTCATCCCCTTCTGCTTTTTTTGCGTCACTTTCCTCTTCTCCATCACTTTCCTCTTCTTCATTTTCTCCCTCGGAGAATATCATTCTAGAGGACCGAGATGAGACTCCCGAGGAGGTGGTTCTCGAAGATACTACCGCCAAAGATGTATCCTTGAGAATAGATTAGATTCTAGGCTTTTCTAGCATATGTATCTTTTTGCTTCTTTGTTTCTGTGTAAGGACCCCTAGTGGGCTTCTGTAATCAAGTGAATATAAAAAGGTTTCTTCAATTTGTCTCTGATGTATCCTATTTTCCCTTTATCCATGCTTGTGAAAAACCTGAGTGCATGACTTCATCGATTGGTGCAAATATCGAGTCCGGGTGTGAATATTTTTTCTGACCTTTGATTGATTAGCACGGCTCCCCAGAACCCTTTGCCATTCCTTGGACCGAGACCAGGTTAGACTGATAAACTCAAGCCATCTGGACCCTGACTTCGAGTTGAATAAGAGTAGGGCTTCAAACCCTCAGATCGAGACTTAGCCTTAGACCCTGCGATAATCTTCAAGGGGGGATTCGCTCGGAAGCTCGAGAATAAAGACTGCCTTTAGGCTTTCGAGAACAATCCCCAAGAGGGGGTTTACTCAAACTCGAGCCATCCAAAAACTTGTTTTGAACTTAGTGTAGATAGCCTTAAGGCATTGTAGATAAATCTCGGATGAAGGCCTATTCGGGTTTAGATGGTACCTCGAGGCCAAGCCCATATGTGTGAAGTTTAGGCGCTCATTTTTTTCTTGTGAAAAGCCCTCGAGATCGGGTACCATCTCGAGTCTTGTAATGATATCAATGGCCCTTTGGATCTTGTCTTCTTCTTGGTGGAGGTCCTCGAGATCGGGTACCATCTCGGGACATATAGTGGGGGCATTGATCTCCCAGAGCCTGTTTTCTTTTTGATGGAGGTCCTCGAGATCGAGTACCATCTTGGGGCTTGCAGTGGTACCAATGGATTCCTGGAGTCTAACTTCTTTTTGATGGAGGTCCTCGAGATTGGGTACCATCTCGAGGCTTGTTTGGTGCGGGGGTCTCCGACCCCAAAACATCACACGGCGTTCATCAAATGGACGATACAGCTGCAAAGTGACTGAGGCGATCCCGCCAGCACCTCTTCCCAAAGTGATTTCGGCTAGTATTTTAATCGGCCTCTAAGGCAGGCGGATCATCGCTGCTTTTTCCATTTATATGGTTGTTTCCGACCTTTTGGAGATTCCACCATTCTAAGTAGTTACCCTTTTTCTGTGTTAGGCCTTTCATTATTTCAGTATTAATGCTCTTGCCTAAATTCCTGCTTCAGTTCTCTTATTTTGCTGTAGTCATGACCGTTACATCATGATCCGTTCGGCAGGGAAGAGAGAGTTCTGCCCCCAGTTCTCTCCTTGTTGGCGGAGCGCCACTGATGCCAGGCGGGCCTAACTTGTGGCATTTTACTTCGAGAGGGGACTTTTCATCAGAAAAGTACCCTGATGCTCAAGATTAACGAGAGCATACCTTGAAGTTTACTTCTTCGATAGGAGAGGGACACCTTAAGTTGGTGAGGAAGGACTGTGGATGGGGGGAAAAGGTAGTAGTGTAGATACCTTCCCCAGAAGAAAGCATCACGGACCGCGTCGAGGGGTTGTTGAATGTGTACATGTATCCTTTCATACTGGGCCCTCTTGATAGGGTTGTGCTCAACTTCTGTTTAAAGTATTGGGTTACCTTGGCATAGATTCACTCGTCATTTTGGCGGATAGTGTTTATAATGAGGTTCTTTGCGGAGAAGGCAGGGCTTGAATTCATGTTTAGTCATCTTATCAGTTATATCGACCTTTTAATCATCAAGGTCTGCTAACCTTACGATGTCACCGACCATGCCTTTCATTGTTGATGATGAAGAAGATAGAGGTCGGGCGTGGATTAGTCGATTCGTACGAGTACAGACTGTTGACATTATCCCCGTGGAGTTTATGCCATTCCCTGAGGAATGGAATTATACACATAAATGGTACACTCATGCCTTCACAATTTTTTAATTATGGCGAAGGAGTGTTCTGTAATTGTGCCTTCTTTCCCTCTTATGTAGCAATTTCATGGATGTCGTGCGAGGTCTCTGATCTGCAAGATTGGGCTCGGGAGCTGGTGACCCACTTGACCTGCGATGAGCGTAAGTGGAGAGCTTTGAATAGGGGTAGATGGGAAGAAAAACATCACGGTATGCATTGTGCGATCTGTTCCCTTCTCTTCTTTTAGTTGGAAAAGCACTTTCTCTTTCTGTGTACTAACGCTGTTATTGTAGGCATCGGGGGGCCTTCTGAGACGAGGCCATTCCCCCTTGGAGATAGAGAAGGATTGCTAGCTTATGGGCTAAAGAATGATAATAATAAGTAAGAGATACCTTTACAGGGCGACGGTGTTCAAAGAAAGGCGAAACTGGACCGAGGGCCCGGAGTGGAAGTATTGACTGAGCCTGCCGCGCCCGTGATTTATGGTATTGGAAAGGCGGTTTCTCCTCCCCTGTCGTCTTCTTTTTTCGTCGGAGGTACTTCAAGGGATACTTGAAACCTGGGATCATATGTACCGAGCGACCGTTCCCCAACAGGGTCGACTCTTTCGGAGCTGAGGGAGCTAGGCTAGTAGATATGCGCTCGACCTTCGAGGAAGCCCAACAGCTTAACTCTGTAGTGAGTTTCGGCATAGGCCTTTCGAGTTTCGCGCCTTCCCTTCCTTATTAAGTTTTCTTTTGCATGCTTTTAACAAGCTTAAGTCTGAGCTGCTTCATCGTGAGGCCAAACTACGGAAAGCTCTGGATGAGGAGAAATCCCTTAGGCTCCTTTGTGATGAGAGGGAAGTCGAGTTAGCACGCTTACATTATGAGGCAAGTCGGAGCTTGAATTATGAGAGCTATTTGAAAGAGCAGGTAGTTTTTGTTCTGAGCGAGTGTGCATTCCTTCTTCTAGATTCTGGGGCTAATGTTTCATTTATTTCAGTTACAGAAAAAGACGGAGGACTTGGAACACCTTCGGGATGAGGTTGGCCGAGCCAAGTATGAGTATGATGAGTTAAAGGCTTAGGCGGACGCTCAGGCTTCGACGAAGAAGGGTGCTCTAGCTAAAGCTTCTGCCCTTGAAGTTCAACTTCACTTAGCTAGTGATAATACCTCAGTTCAAACAGATATGATTACGAAGCTCGAGTCCGAGCTTTTGAAGGTCAAGGCCGAGGCTGTGGATGCCCGAGCTAAAGCTTTAATAAGCTGAACTAAAGTTGACTAGAAGGTAGCGGTCTATTTGAAAGATGCTGCTGATGCTCAGGATGAGCTGAGAAAGATCCTTGACCGTGAAGATAGGAGCAAATAATATGCTCGATGTAAGTTTCAGAGGAAAACCCTTGAGGAAATTTGTGCCAGGGGATTTGACCTCTCGGAAGAGTTGACGCGGACAAGGGCGGACGAGCGTAGTGCTCGGTTACTTCTATTTAATGTCGAGGATAGTGAAGATGAGGCCGACGGGCCATAACCCCCAGGGAGGATGTAGATTTTACTTTCTAATTCAGTATATAGCACTTCCAAAGCACGTTTGTAAATGGAGCTTGTGTTTTTCTATATATGTGTACAAAAGAAGACCTTGCAGTTTTATTTCTTCTATATCTCTTCCTATCTCAAATTTAGCCAGATGAACTGGTCTTTGAGTTAGAACGAATCCTTAGATTCACAATATGGCCTTGAGGCTTATCGGGCTGGCCCGTAGGCTCTTACGCGCTTGGCCGATACGAGCCTTTAGAATAAGACGACATTTGAGCTCTTATGCTTTTGCTCTTAGGCATGTTTTGGTCAACTATTTTGGGCTCAGTCTCTGAGTTGAGTATCGACTCGAGCTCATTTGACCCTCAAGTTGTTGAATTTTAGGCTGGCGACAGTGGCTCTTACGCTTTTGGTCGATGCGACCTTTTAGTGTAAGCCGGCGTTTGAGCTCTTAAGCTTTTGCTCTTAGGCATATTCAGTTAACAGTTTTGTGTTCAGTCTCCGAATCGGGTTTTGACTAGAGCTCATTCGACCCTCAAGTTTTTGAATTGTAAGCTTGCCCTTAGGCTCTTACGCGTTGGGTCGGTGCGACCTTTTGTGTGGGCTGGCGATAGTGGCTCTTACGTCTTGGGTCGATGCGACCTTTTATATGATCTGGGGACAATGGCTCTTATCCCTTGGGTTGGTGCGACCTTTTATATGGGTTAGCGACAATGGCTCTCACGCCTTGGGTCGATGCGACCTTTTATGTGGGCTGGCGATAATGGCTCTTACGACTTGGGTCGATGCAACCTCTAATATAGGATTTAATTTTCCCTCATTAAGGACATTTTGAAATAATGTTTCCCTGACTCTTCCATAGTTTAATAAAAAACCTCGATTGTGAATCATTATATGGCGATGGTCGAGAACCTTAAGAGGTTTGGCTCGGAGGCTAAGTATTTCGAAGTCAGTGTTTAGGAGCTAACGTGGTCGAGGCTCTTTTGCCTATGTCAAGGGTAGCATGTTTAACCAGTTCTTTCCGAAGTATATTCAAAGTAATTTAAGGCCTGTGATTTATAGCGACGGTCGGGCATCCTCGAGTCACGTTAGTTTGGCTGGTACAACCTTGTGATTGGAGTCATTTGTGTTTGGCTAGAGCCTTTAAGTCCCGAGTGAAGTAGTTTCTGCATCTATATCGAGGGTATGCCTTTTTAGGGGTCTTACAAGTTCGATATATAGCCTAAACTTTGAGATCGAGTTTATGCCTTTAGTAAGGTCTTACAAGTTTTACATGCCTTTGAGGTCTTACAAGTTTGCATGCCTTTGAGGTCTTACAGTTTTGGATACTTGGTACAAGTATGGTTCATGCCTTGCTTGAGGTCTTACATATATTGTTGTTGCCTTATGTAAGTCTTACGAGACCGAGGCTACCCATATGTGGCCTTACGGCCTCGAGTTTCGATAAGTCGATGTAGATAGCGATTGACGCCAGTCCCTAAGTCATCGTGGATTCCTTGGCTCCGGAGCCATTACTTGTGACCTTGGTATTGCCTCATCGAGGGCTTATGATTTTGGAGTTTCTGATCCAGAGGTCATGTAGCCTTGAGTTTTCGATGCTAGTCCCCGAGTGTTCGGGACATTTTTTGGCTTTGGAGCTATTTTGTGGTCTCATTTTTGCCTCATTGAGGGCTTATGAGTTTGAGGTTCCGACTCGGGGGTCGTACTGTTTCGAGTTGTTGACGACAGCCCCCGAGTGTTCGGGACATTTTTGGCTCTGGAGCCACTTTGTGATCTTGATGTTGCCTCATTAAGGGCATATGAGTTAAGAACTCCGACCTGGGGGTCGCATTGTTTTATGTTATTGACGCCAGTCCCCGAGTGTTCGGGACATTTTTGGCTCTGAAGCCATTTTTTGCAAAAATATCGAGCTTCCTTGAGATGCGAAACGCTTTTGGAATGTATTCTTTTATTACATGGTACAAGAATACATGTTTTTGTTGTTGCGGACTTGGTTATTCTACGCGGACACGGTTCGTTCGACCATTTGGCCCGGTACATTATTTTCCTACCGATACCCTTCTCGGCATATCTTGGATTCTCTGAGTTGGTGACCTTCCCGGGGGATTCCCCCCAATATTCGAGGTTGATTGCAAGAGAAACCTTGAATACTTGTTGAGTCTTCCTCAGGTAGCATATGGGTGTTGCCTCGTTAAAAATCTTGCCAGTAAAACCCTTTTCGGGATAAAAACTCGGTCGAAGGAAAAGAGTACAACGCATGTTTTTGAAACCTAGTCGGGGAGTGCTCTGGCCATTTCGACCGGATACCTGCACTCAGGTCAGTGTAGAATGTAATTGAAAGAGAAAGGAGATGGTCTACCTTAGTATAGAATGTGTCGACGACGTTTCGAGCCCTGATATATTTCAGTCGCTTGTGATGAGGGCGCGGTATGGTCCCCTACTTTATTTAGTCGGGGATAGCCAAGAGTGTGGCTTTTTATCGCTATTTTACTATTTGTTTATCCTTCAGCTCTTTCGAAGGTGGAGGTACCGGTGTCGGGGCCACATCGTGCACTACGAACATTTCTCTCGCCGCATGTTGTTCCCCATAGACGGTTTTAATCCCATATTTTGTGGGGAATTTCATCATTTCATGGAGGGTGGAAGGTACCGCTCTCATGCAGTGTATCTATGGCCTTCCAAGCAAGGTGTTATACCTCATGTCTCTCTCGGTGATATGAAATTTGGCATTTTGGGTTGTGCCGGCCACGTTGACTGGGAGAGTGATTTCCTTATTTGTTGTTTCACTCGCCATGTTGAATTTATTGAGGACTCGAGAGGCGGGTACGATTTGGTCATGCAGGCCGAGCTGCTCTACCACCCTCGACCTGGTAATGTTGGCCGAGCTACCTGGATCCACAAGTACATGTTTAATTTGAAATGTATTTACAAGAAAAGAGATTACTAATGCGTCATTGTGAGGCTGAGACAAGGTCTCGACGTCCTCATCGCTGAAAGTAAGGGCATCCTCGGGTATGTAATCCCGAGTTCGCTTTTCTCTAGTGATGGATAATTTTGTTTTTCTCATCATGGGCTCCTGTGGGGCATCGATGCCTCCCAAGATCATGTGGATGACATGTTGTGGCTCATTCATTTCGTTTTTCTTGGCCGCCTCTCTCTCTTGGAACTGATTTTTGGCCCAGTTGTTGAGGAACTCTCAGAGGTGACCTTTATTGAGTAGTCTGGCTACTTCCTCTCGGAGCTGGTGGCAATCCTCGGTCCTGTGGCCATGCGTATTGTGATATTCACATACTAAGTTATGATTTCTTTGCGAAGGATCTGGCTGCACAGGCCTGGGCCACCTGTCATCTCTAATTTTACTGATGGCGAAAATGATTTCTGATACATCTATGTTGAAGTTGTACTCCGATAAGCGAGGTGCCTTTGTTGGCCCCGTGTTCCTGTCGAATCCGGCTCTGTTGACGAGTCCCCAAGGGTTCTGGCCTCGGTCCATCCTTCGGCCATTGCGGGGTATGTTACGCCTCGGGGTGTTTCTCCTGTCGTCAGTGTATGGCTGGTACCTTTCCTTGTTTGGCTTTGGCTCCTTCACCAGAAGCCTGCTTGGGTTTACCGAGCTCGAGTGGGCTCCTAGTTGGTTGTCCTCAACCCTGATTTTCGATTGACATCGATTGTGAACGTCGCACCAGGTCACGGCGGGATATTCGACTAGTTTCTGTTTTAGTTGCTTCGAAGCCACCGAGCTTCGCTCATTAAGACCTTGAGTGAAGTCCTGTACTACCCAATCATTAGAGACTGGTGGTAGTTCTATTCGTTCCATTTGAAAGCGAGATACGAACTCTCGCAGCATCTCGTTCTCCCTCTGCTTGATCTTGAAGACGTCAAACTTCCTTGTTGCTACTTTGATGGCACCGGCATGTGCCTTTATGAAAGAATCTGCCAGCATGGTGAATGAGTCTATGGAGTTAGAAGCTAGGTTGTGATACCACATCATAGCCTCTTTCGAGAGTGTTTCCCCAAACTTTTTTAGCAAGACAGATTCGATATCATCATCCTTTAGGTCGTTGCCCTTCACTGCACAAGTGTAAGCAGTAACATGCTCATTGGGGTCTAAGGTCCATTGTATTTCTGAAGGTCTGGCATTCTAAACTTCTTTGGAATGGGTTTTGGAGCCTCTTTCTCTAGGAACGACCTTTGTATGAACTTCTTTGAGTCCACACCTTTCAGGATCGGGGGTGCGCCCAGAATTTGGCCGACCCTGGAGTTGTAGGTCTCGACCTTTTTGTCGTTGGATTCTATCTTATTTTGCTCGATTTGATCCTCTTTGTGAGGTCCTCGAGCATATTTACAATGGCAGGGTTGGCTACCGACCCATTATTGCTTGATCTCTACGGTACCTGCTCGGCTGGGGGAGCCGTCCCCGATGCTACTGTGCTGGGAGTTTTCTGATGACTTTGTAGCTGAGCAATCGCTAGTTGTTGTGCCTGCAATATTTCAAAAATAATGTGAAGGCTAACCTCTTGTTCTTCCCTAGCCAGGGTTTTCTGAGCTTTTTGTTAGTCTCCTAGGTGCACACTCCTGTTCGTGTGGGAGCTTACATCAACATGTTGAGCATCGCATGAGACCGCGTTTACGGGAATTGAATATTGCGCGTTCTTAGGGTTTCGTGGTAGTACACCAACACCTGGAATATCCACACCATTTTCTCCGTGGTTCTCAAGATTGTTGTTCACTGAGTCAGACATTTTGACCTGAAATCAAAGATCTTGGGCAAGAAAAAGTGTGAAAGATAACTTGCGTTATGTAGTTAAACCAGCAAGAAAATAATCACTATTATTGTTAGCCCCACGGTGGGCGCCAAACTGTTTACCATGAAAATGGTAATAACAATTAAATTTAATTTAGTGGTTCCAAAAATACGTGATCTATTTTTATGCTAGTTGTTAGGTAGTTGATGCTATGTGAAAGATTTATAATCAAGAAAAAACTTAGAAACGAGATGTTAACCAAACCGAATCACTATCAATCGGGGCCCCGAGCTTGCCTATTTCAGGGCCTCGAGGTTGAGTTTGAAGCTCGTCTGGGAGCTATCGAGGGTGGTCGATGGAGGCTAACAGTTATAAATAAATCAATGACGGCTCTTTATGGCCAATACTAAGTAATAAATGATAAACATTAAGTAGAACACAATAGATACGAGCAATAAATTAAGTAATGAAATCAAGAAAATATGTTAGAGAGCAGAGAGAATGTTCTTGAGTCTTTTGTATTGAGCAACATATATTTACAAAATGATAAGGAACCCCCTTATATAAGGGGAGGAATCCCAACATAGTACAAGTGAATTGATTACAAAGATATGGAGATGGGACAGCTAGTTAATGCCATGATATGGGCTCAGACTAGCCTGACAGACTTTGTCGGCTTTAGCTTCACATCTTGGGAACTCCCCACTTTCTTTCCGTAACCGTCAGTCTCATACCGTCCCGAGGTCGAGCGTCGATGGCCCTCGAGGGATGAAACTCAACCGTGGTCTCGAACCTTGAGACGTGCCTACAAGAGGTCATAACGATTGATAAATCGGACCCTCATATTTTACAGTATACACCTTTTTAATTGCATAATAAGCATTTGATTTTCTTAATACCACGGTTCTTTCTAAATGTGGTTTTTGTTTGAACAGGATGACTTTACATGCTTTCCTAATTTAGTTTAGCTTCTTTAGCACTAGTAATAGCTATTATTGAATAAAATCTTGAATTGAGTTCCTCCGTTGGTAGATATTTGTGTCTCATGTGGTACCAACACATTTATCTACTTGCATATGGTTCAAAACAATTGTTTGATTGGTTTTTGTGATGAGATGGTTATCTTAGCTAGTGACTTTGAGGTTCTTTGGTTACCTTTGAGTCATTGATTGGATTATATGATCCATTGAGATCATGTGAAATGATTGTGACCTTGGTGAGTTTTGAACTCTATCTTCTCGAACGGTTCATTAGCATGAGAGCTAAGGTCATTTTGCTAGAGTTCACTTGCATAAGTCGATAGTCTCAAACTTGCCTCGAATGTGCTTCAAAGCGAAATCCTAGACTACGCTTGGTGAAGAACATGATTTTAGGCCTTTTTTGGAACATTTGAACCTTTAGCCTCTTCCCTTGGCAACCCTGTTACAATCCCTTTCCCCTTTATTCGTATATCCACATTTGATGCCCCGACCTTCTGAGCACTTGAAGTCACAACTTCCATAAGTCTAAGTTTGGGAGAGAAGATAGGAGAACTGTGATTAGGAAGCTACTTGAAGTTGAAGAAACAAGGAAATTACCAAAAAGAAAAGAAAAAAACAATGAAGAAGGATACAATTGTTGTGAATTGAGAAAATGACAACAACAACAACAATTCAGTAAAACCTCACTAGTAAGGTTTGGGAAGGGTAGTGTGTACGCAGACTTTATCCCTACCCCGAAGGAGTAGAGAAGCTATTTCCGAAAGACCCTCGACTCAAGAAAACAAAAATACAAAAGGAGAAAATATCAGTATTACCACATAAAGGAGTTGACAAAAATAAGACAAAAAATAAAGTCAAATATGTAAGCCTTGAGGAGCATAAAGTTTGGATGAAACTGACAACAAAGAGTGATATCAAGTCTCTTTAACTCCAAGTAAGGTGGATTACACGAATTCAGTTCATCATTTTGCCACACCTTGTTGAAAATTAAAAAAAAATAAAAATAAAAAAGGAGAAGAAAAGGATTGTGCTATTGAGTTGATTGTGTGAAGTGCTTAGGAAGGTGTTAGCCACTCTTATCCAAATTTGTATCTTACCCCTAACCAAAACTTTTCATTACAACTCGAACAAAGTCCTAATTGATTTTGAGCCGAGCATGCTTATATTAGTAGAGTCGTACATAAGGGACAAGCATATGGTACTTAAGACCTAACTTGTGAATATTCTTTGTGAGAGAAGAGTGAATTTTTGCGAGAAGTCCCTCTTGTGTGCTATAAGTTTGAAATGAGAGACATGGCTCCTTTGAAATGGGTGAGGTCAATGAAAGGCAAAGGAGGAAGAGTTTAGACTTACCATGGTGTGCATAAATGAGCAAGAACTCTTGATGACTCAAGTTAACCCTTGAGGCTCAAGTGTCACAATTGGATTGCAAGTTTGAATGTAAGACCTTGAATTTGGAAACCTTGTTAAGAATGCATATGTCATGTGGATAATTGTTGGTACCAACTGAGTCATGAATGATGTGTGCTTGATTGTCTTCTTGGGTTGGGATTTGCTTGAGGATAAGTAAAAGCTTAAGTTTGGGGGAGTTGATAAGTTGGTATTTTTCTAACTTATTCATTCCTTTTTCTTGAATTTTAAGGTCCTTTAAGTAGGATTTAATAGCTTTAACTAACATAATGTGGTTGATTTCAGGTGTGTCAGCTTAAATGATATAGTTGATGAAAGAGTGGATCAAAAATAATGAAAGAGATGGAATTTGGAGCATAAGATTGAAGAAATTAAAGATTGAAAAGTGAAGAACAATGTCTCCACAAAGGTCAATTGTGGAGCCAAAACTAGGGGTGCAAAAGTGCATGAAAAATATTCCAAGTAGAGAAACTTTAGAGCAAACTTAGCCCAACTCAATAATCTTGATCATCTCCACAAACTACTTCACGATCTTAAAGGGCATCTGAAGCAAAGAATTGTGCAAGTTCTGTCCAGCCATTTCAGCCCGCGAACTAGGCCGCGAACATCATCGTCTACACGAACAAAGCCACAACTGGACACCGTATGGGCACTTTTGTCAAATATAGCAAAAGATTATAAATAGCAATTTAGGTAATGTTTAGTGCATCTTAGATCCTTTTAAACATAGGAGAGCAGCTTTTGGAGTATCCCTTAAGGGTTTTGGGTGATTTCATCATAGTTTGTTTGATCTTTCTCTATTATCTTAGCTAATATGTTTAGATTATCGTTTATCTTTGTATTTTCTTTCTTTATTATGGCTAACTAAGCGTCTTAAGCTAAGAGTGTGAACCCTAAGTATAGTTATATATTTGGGTTATTAATATTAGCTCTATATTTGATTAAGCTTTGTGTTATCTAATTACTCCAGCGTTATTGATTGATTTTGTGGTTGCAAACACTAAATTCATGCCTATTTTGCTTGTTCTAACTTGGAAGAGTAGAACTTAGCTTAGGTACAAGGTAATTAGAAATTAATTAAGTGGTTTAATCACTTGATTAATGAAATCTAACTAGGAATATTGTGATTTCTACTTGGGCTAATCAATTGTTCATCATTGAGCCTTAGTTGACTTGAAAGAGCAGCTTGGGGTAAACACCTTTTAAGTATTGGAAGACATTAAGTTGATGGAATAGAAATTGAAGTCATAACACATGCTTAATTAACTAGAATTGAACATTTATATACTCGAAATCATAGCCTACACGAAGGGGAAGCAATCCTAGTGTCTTTCTCTTATTTGTTACAACTACATCTTCACTCGCACTCCCAGTGTTCGAGAAAATTCCTAGACTAGTTTTTGTAGTAATTTTAGAAGTAATTGAACAACCACTCTTTGTTTGAAAATTACATTAAGAATCTTCAAGTTTACACACATTTGGACACTCTAACACACACCTACTTGAGGCTTCAGGTATGTTTCTTGAAAGGTTCGAGGACGAACGTTTGTTTAAGAGGGGGGATGTAATGACCCAGCCGGTCGTTTCATGAGTTACTGCCATGTTTTCCCCATTTCTACTTCTTTACATGTTGTTCAGCTATATTTCATCGCATTGTGTTGGTTAGTTTGGGTTCGGAGTGGTTTTGTAGAGAAATGAAACACTTAGTCTCCTAAGTTGGCCTTTTTATTGGAAAAATCAACCAAAAGTTGACTTGTGTGAAAATAATCTCGAAATTTGGTTTTTATGGGTCAGATAGCTTCGTTGGGTGATTTGGACTTAGGAGCGTGATCGGAATGTGTTTTGGAGGTCCGGGGTAGATTTAGGCTTGATTTGGCGAAAT
The DNA here is from genome assembly GCF_000393655.2 of Nicotiana sylvestris. Taxonomy (NCBI): domain Eukaryota; kingdom Viridiplantae; phylum Streptophyta; class Magnoliopsida; order Solanales; family Solanaceae; genus Nicotiana; species Nicotiana sylvestris. The sequence continues at coordinate 57,872,806 of NC_091063.1, forward strand.
TGGAATTTTGACGTTTTCCGGTTGGTAGTGGAAATTTTGATATAGGGTTCGGAATGAAATTTTGAAAATTGGAGTGGGTCCGTTGTGTCATTTGTGATGTGTGTGCAAAATTTTAGGTCATTCGGACAAGGTTTGATAGACATTTTGATCAAAAGTGGCATTTGGAAGTTTTGTGAACCTTAGACTTGAATCCGAGGATGTTTTAGTGATTTGATGTTATTTTTAAGTGTTTCGAAGATTGGTATAAGTTTGGATAGCGGTATATGACTTGTTCGTATCCTTGGTTGAGGTCCCGGGGGCCTCGAGATGAATTTGAAAGATTTTCGAAAAGTTTGGCTTTGGAAATGAGCAGTTGAAGCTGATGCCCCTATCATAACCGCACCTGGGGATTGGGGACCGCATGTGCGTGATCGCAGAAGCGTTGGGGAAGTTGTAGAAGCGGCCAGGGGCTAGAGGACTAGAAGTCTCAGGTGCAAAAGCTTGAGTGCACCTACGAGACCGCAGGTGTGGAAGGTGAGGCGCAGGTGCGGTTCCAAGAATTTAAGTGAAAACCGCAGAAGGGGTAGTTTGACCACAAAAGCGGTAGCGCAGAAGGGGGGAAAGGGACTGCAGGTGCGAAATCCTTCGGTCAGAAAATATATAAGGTTTCCTTCGTGAATTTTTGCTAAGTCCTCCATTTTTTAAGGCGGGAAGTGAGCTAGGGCAGTGATTCTTCAAGGGAAATCAAAGGTTATCAGTTGGATAAGCCACTTAAGCTTTATTACTTGTGTTTATGACCATTTTTCCGTTGTTTAATCATGGTGTTAGTGAAAATTAAGGGATTAGGGTTTGATATTGGAGAGCTTTGAGTGGGGATTTGAGGGGCCATTTGAGGTCTGATTTCGATGCTTTTGGTATGAATAAACTCGTGGGAGGATAAGGATTTTATTGATGTGATTTTTATCGGATTCCGAGTCGTGTGCCCGGGGGGTCTGGTTAGACCAATTTCGGGATTTTTGATGTAATTTGATTATTTTTGCATGGGCTTCGTTCCCTTAGCATATATTGATGTTATGATTCTGATTTTAGATAGATTCGACGCGAGTTGGGGCCGAGTTGAGAGGCAAGGGCATTGCGGAGTAGTATTTCACCCGGTTTGAGGTAAGTAGCCATTGTAAATCTAGACATGAGGGTATGAAACCCCGGAATTTCGTACTATTTTGATAAATGAGGTGACGCACGTGCTAGGTGACTAGCGTGTGAGCGGTCACTTGTAGGGATTGTGACTTAGTCCGTCCCGTGGCGACTGTATAATTGAATATTTTGATATATTGTATATGATATCCACGTGTTTTAGAAATTGGTTTGTTAACTTGGGCTGAATGCCATGTTTGGGGCCTTGGTGCCGACCTGTTTAGACCCTTAGGGGTATTTTTACTAATTTCCACACTCTGTTTAATTTGAAAGCATATCCTCAATCATGTTTTACCTGTTATTTATTTAAAACTGGTTTCATCACTCTATTTCCTAATATCTGAAAATTATTTGGGCTGAGTTGCCTGATTTTTCAGTGATATGCCCGAGTGGTCGTGAGGTTAATGACTGAGAGACATTTAGGACCTAATGGTGAGGATTACATATATATTATGGATCGGGCTGCATGCCGTAGCGATATTATATATATGGATCGGGCTGCACGCTGCAGCGATATACATATGGATCGGGTTGCGCGCCATAGCGATATGATGCTTGGGTTGTAGGAGCCCCTCTGGAGTCTTTACATCCCTAGTGAGCGTAGTCGACTATATATTACGGATCGGGTTGCACGCCGCAGAAATTATAACTATTATTATGAGATGTTTATTAGGCTGGATTGCTGGGTGTGAGTACTGTGTGACGAGAGTTGAGTCACGAGTGACTGAAAGGCTTGCCCGAGAGGCTATACTTATGAGTGATACCTTGCCCGAGGGGCCTATTCATGATATTTTGCTGCTTCCACTCTTCTTTTATACTGAGCCTCTATTGAAAAATGTCAAATAAATGTTTTCAAAGGATTTTGAATTGAAACTGGAGTTTTACGAGATAACTGGCTATTAAACTACAGATTTTGACTTGATAATTCTGTTGAGACTTCTTATGTGATTTTAAATGCTCGTCACTGCACTCAGACTTTATTTACTTTAGTTACTTACTGAGTTAGCATACTCACGTTACTCCCTGCACCTTGTGTACAGATCCAGGTACTCGACCATTAAAGTGAGAGCTTCCAGCACTCTCAGAGCTTTACCGGAGATCGCAAGGTAGCTTCACGGCGTTTGCAGCCCTGCTTTTCCTCCTTCCTATCTTATTATTATGTTTTTCAGACTTATTTTGTATTATTCAGATAGTGTTTTGGTTGTATTTAGAAACTCATGACTAGTGATACCGGATTCGGGCTGTGTTATTATCATTTTTTACTGGTTTCCGCATATTTATGTTGATTTATTTATTGCATATGAAGAATTGAGACTTAATTGGTTCTAGAAAATAATTTTTATCAAAAGAACTCGATGTGATAAATGTTGGATTGGCTTGCCTAGTACTGTAATAGGCGCAATCACGAACGGGGTATTTGGGATCGTGACACTACTCCACGATCTTAAAGGGCATCTGAAGCAAAGAATTGTGCAAGTTTTGTCCAGCTCCACGATCTAAATCGTGGAGCCATTTCAGCCCGCAAACTAGGCCGTGAACATCATCGTCTCCACAAACGAAGCCAAAACTGGACACCGTATGGGCACTTTTGTCAAATATAGAAAACAATTATAAGTAGCAATTTAGGTCATTTTTAGTGCATCTTGGATCCTTCTGAACGTGGGAGAGCAGCTTTTGGAGTTTCTCTTAAAGGTTTTGGGTGATTTCATCATAGTTTTCTTAATCTTTCTCTACTCTCTTAGCTAATATGTTTAGATTAACATTTATCTTTGTATTTTCTTTCTTTATTATGGCTAACTAAGCTTCTTAAGCTAGGATTGTGATCCCTAAGTGTGGTTATATTTTTGGGTTATCAATATTAGCTCTCTATTTGATTAAACTTTGTGTTATCTAATTACTCCATGCGTTATTGATTGATTTTATGGTTGCAAACACTAAATCCATGCCTATTTTGCTTGTTCTAACTTGGAAGAGTGGAACTTAGCTTAGATACAAGGTAATTAGCAAGGAATTAAGTGGGTTACTAACTTGATTAATGAAATCTAACTAGGAATGGTGTGATTTCTACTTCTAATCAATTGTTCATCATTAAGTCTTAGTTGACTTGGAAGAGCAACTTGGGGTAAAAACCTCTTAAGTATTGGAAGACATAAGTTGGTGGAATAGAAATTGAGGCCATAACACATACTTAATTAACTAGAATTGAATATTTGTATACCCAAAATCATAGCCTACACGAAGGGGAAGCAATCCTAGTGTCTTTCTCTTATTTGTTACAACTACATCTTCACTTGCACTCCAAGTGTTCGATAAAATTTCTGGACTAGCTTTTTTGTAGTAATTTAGAAATAATTGAACAACCACTCTTTGTTTGAAAATTACATTAAGAATCGTCAAGTTTATACGCATCTGGACACTCTAACATACACCTATTCTTTGTGGGATTCGACCACAACCTTTTTTCGGTTTATTATTGCTAAAGGCCATGCTACGCTTCCTTTGAAGGTGTAGGATTGGACGTCACCAGAAGACTCGTCTATTAAACCACTTCAATTAAGATTAAGATCAGGAAATGAGTTTACAGCACTATTAAGATCAGGTATATGTTGTGCAACACCATAAGAATTATCAGGCTCAACAGGAATATTTAGATCTATTTGGTCCAATGAGATTTGATGATTATGTCTTGTATCCATTGTTGTTCGAACTCTCATTACAATGAAGCATGTTTTATAGTGTATGTTTTGGTGGGAAAATTTTAATTTCATATACTCTAAAAATTAAAATAATGTTTGCCTCCAAAATATTTGGTTAAGGATTTTCTGAATGGTTTAGCTTCTTTTACTCATTCGTTTGGCTCCAAAAAAGAATCAGGCTTTTAAACTAAAGAGATGGTTGTGTAAAATGTTGATATCTATAAAAATTAAACGTAATTGGAACTTCATAGTAGCTATTATAAATACGTATGGGAATTTGGTTTCAATTATTGAGATTAAGTATCAATTAATAGGGTTATTGTGAAAAACATTTTATTGTCAATCGTGTTTCTTAAAAATGCGTAAAAAGTCAAAACGTGACAACTAAAAATATACGAAAGAGGTACATGGTTGTGGTGCTGAAGCACCCATTATTCCTCACTCAGTACTTGCATTTTACTTGGCAGTTAGCACCCATTAATATTGAATGCTAGTGGGTGCTTTGGTCTTTGGGGCGGGAAATGGAGCGATTGCACCATATAAAAACGCAAGATCAAATCCAGTGGCATGCTTTTATTTCCATTCAATTAATGTTTTTTGCCCTCTCTACCACCAACAAATTGCTTTCCTTTTTATTCTCTTTTCCCTATTTACTTTCTGTTACAGCGAATTGCTTTCATCTCTTTCTTTTTTAATTTTTATTATCTTTTTCATTTCCTAGACCTGTTATCACTTATCCTTCAATAAAATTTCTTGTATACGGTAAAATCAGAGAGTCCTATTTTCGGTCAATAAGATGCTTCATAAGCACGTTTCCATAAGCTCGAGATTAACACCCGAGGGGTTACTGACATACAGCCTCGAGGCAGTGCAGATTGACAGCTATGGTGAAAAAGTGGGAGGCTCCCAAGGCATATGGCTAAAGGTGACCTAGTCTATTTGGCTAGCTCCAGCCCGTACTGTGGCATTAAATAGCTGTGCTAACCATGTATTTTTGTAATAAATGCATTTGTACTATATTGGGATTCTCCCTCATATATAAAGGGGACCCTTGTCATTTTGTAAGGGGCCCTATTCTTAATATTAAATATACAAGAACATTTTTTTTTGCTCTCTAACATATTCTCTTGATCTCATTACTTACATTTATTGCTTATATTCATTGTGTTCTATTCATTGTTCTTCATTTATTGCTCATTATTGATCATAAAGAGCTGGTATAGCATCTTTCATAACTGTTAATCCCCCCTCGATTGCCCCTAGCCAAGCGTCCGACTGAACCTTGAGGCCCGTATACGCCAGCTCGAGGCTCCGATTTCCAGCCATTCAGTTTGGTCATTATACTATCTACAAGCTCTTATCTCATTTTCCAATCTTTTACTTAGTATCTACTGCCTAACAACTAACATAAAAATAGATCACATATTTTTAGAACCACAAAATCAAATCTAATTGTAATTACCATTTTCAAGGTAAACAATTTGGCGCCCACTGTGGGGCTAAAATAATAGTGATTATATTCTTGTTGGTTTACTACCTAACGCAAGTTACCTTTGACACTTTTTCTTGTCCAAGAATCTTTGATTTCAAGTCAAAATGTTTAACTCAGTAAACGCACGTGAAAACAACAATCTTGAGGACCATGTAGAGAATGGTGTGGATGTTCCAGGTGTTGGTGTACCACCACGAAACCCTGAGAATGCACTAGAACCAATTCCCATGGACGTGGTCTCGCGCAACGCTTAACACGTCGAAATAAGCTCCCATACCAACAAGAGCATACACCGGGAGGATCAACAAGAAGCTCAAAAAACCCTGAATCAGGAAGAACAAGGTGTTAGCCTTCACGTCATCTTCAAAATGTTACAAGCAAAACAGCTGGCGATTACGCAACTACAAAGCCACCAAAAGACTCCCAGCATGGTAGCTCGGGAGACGGAACCCGAGCTGAGCAGGTACCAGAAAGATCAAGCAACAACGAGTCGGCAGCCGACCCCGCCATCATAAAGATGCTCGAGGACCTCACAAAGAGGAGCGAGTCAGGTGAAAAGAAGATAGAAGCCAATGACAAGAAGGTAGAGACCTACAATTCAAGGGTCGATAAAATTCCGGGCGCACACCCAATTCTGAAAGGTGTAGATTCAAAGAAGTTTGTACAAAAGCCATTCCCATAGGAAGCGTCCCAAACCCCCATTCCAAAGAAGTTCAGAATGCTCGATCTTCTGAAGTACAATGGAACCTCGGACCCCAACGAGCACGTCACTGCTTACACTTGTGCAGTGAAGGACAATGACCTAAAGGACGACGAGATCAAATCCGTCCCACTAAAAAAGTTCGTAGAATCACTTTTAAAATGGGCGATGATGTGGTATCACAACCTAGTCCCAAACTCGATAGATTCATTTTCCATGCTGGCAGATTCTTTTATAAAGGCACATGCTAATGCCATCAAAGTAGCTACAAGAAAATCCGACGTCTTCAAATCAAGCAAAGGGAGAACGAGATGCTGCGAGAGTTCGTATCTCACTTTCAAATGGAACGAATGGAACTACCGCCGGTCTTCGACGAATGGCGGTGCAGGCCTTCATTCAAGGTTTGAACGAGCGAAGCTCGGTAGCTTTGAAGCAGCTGAAGCAGAACTTAGTCGAATATCCCATTCTAACTTGGTCGGACGTCCATAACCGATACCAATCAAAGATCACGGTCGAGGATGACCCACTAGGAGCCCCATCAGGCTCTGTATATCCTAGCAAGCTCCTGGCGAAGGAGTCGAAGCTGAATAAAGAGAGATACAAACCATACATTGAAGACAGAAGAAATGCCCCAAGGAGCAACACACCCCGCAATGACTGGAGGATGGATCGAGGCTAGAATCCTCAGGGACTTGTTAGTAGAGCTGGATTCGATAGGCACACAGGGCCGACGGAGGTACCCCGCTTGTCGGAATATAACTTCAACGTTGACGTTTCAAACATCGTATTCGCCATCAGTAAAATAAGGGACACCAGGTGGCAAAGGCCTGTACAACCAGATCCTTCGCAAAGAAACCATAACTTAATGTGTGAATTTCACAACATGCTCAACCATAGGACCGAGGATTGCCAGCAACTCCAGGAATAAATAGCCTGACTACTCAGCAAGTCGGAGAATTCTTCAGCGACTGGGCCAAAAATTAGTTCCGGGAAAAAAAGGCACCCAAGAAGAATGAAACAAATGAGCCACAACATGTCATCCACATGATGTTAGGAGGCATCGATGCTCTACAAGAACCCATGATCAGAAGAAAGAAAATATCCATCACTTGAGAAAAATGAACTCGAGGTTACATACCCGAGGATGCTCTCACATTCAGTGACGAGGACATCAAGACCTTGTCTCATCCTCATAACGACACACTGGTAATCACTTTTTCTTGTAAATACATTTCAAATTAAACGTGTACTTGTGGATCCAAGTAGCTCGGCCAGTATTATTAGGTCAAGGGTGGTAGAGTAGCTCGGACTGCTTGACCAAATCGTGCCCGCCTCTCAAGTCCTCAACGGGTTCAATATGGCGAGCGAAATAACAAAATGGGAAATCACCCTCCTAGTCAACGTGATCGGCACAACACAAAATGCCAAATTCCATCTCATCGAAGGAGACATGAGGTACAACGCCTTGCTTGGAAGGCCATGGATACACTGCATGAGAGCAGTACCATCCACCCTCCATCAAATGATGAAACTCCCGACAAAGGATGGGATAAAAACCGTCTACAGGAATAGCATGCGGCAAAAGAGATGTTCGCAGTGCACGATGTGGAACTGACACCAATACCTCTGCCATCGAAGGAGCCAAAGGATAAGCAAACAGTAAAATAGCAATAACAAGCTATATTATCATCTATGCCCGACTAAACAGAATGAAAGACTGTACCGAGTCCTCATAAAAAACGATTGAATCGTGCCGAGGTCCAAATCGCTGTCAGCAATAAGGTATGATCATCCCCCTTTTTCAGTTACATTTTATACTAACATGAATGCAGGTATCCGATCGTAATGGCCGAAGCGCTTTCCAACTCAAAGTCCTTAGGTTCCAAAAACATACATTGCACTCTTTTCCTTGGATCGAGATTTTATCCCAAGAAGGGTTTTACCGGCAAGGTTTTTAACGAGGCAGCATCTATATGCTACCTAAAGAAGACTCAACAAGTATTCAAGGCTTCTTTTTCAATCAATCTCGAATACTGGGGGGCATCCCCCTGGAGATCACCTCCTCGGACAAGCCAAGATGTGCTGAACGGGGTCTCGATAGGAAAATAATGTACCAGGCCAAACGGTCGAACGAACCGTGTCCGTATAGAATAACCGAGCCCTTAATAGCAAAAACAAGTATACTTGTACCAAGTAATCAAAGAATACTTTCCAAAGCATTTCGCATTTCAAAGAAGCTCGGTATAATTGTAAACAATGGCTCCAGAGCCAAAAAACGTCCTGAATACTCGGGGACTGACGTCAACAACTTGAAATCGTACAACCTCCAGATTGGAGATTCAAACTCGTAAGCCCTCAATGAGGCAACATCAAGTTCACAAAATGGTTCCAGATCTAAAAACGTCCCAAACACTCGGGGACTGGCATCAAAAACTAGGACGTATGACCCCCTGGTCAGAAGATTAGAACTCGTAAGCCCTCGATGAGGCAACACCAAGTTTAAAAAGAATGGCTCCCGAGCCAAGAAACTCCCGATGACTTGGTGACTGCTGCCAATTGCCACACCCATCGACTTATCAAAAAATCCGAGGCCATAACACCCCATGTGGGCAGCCTCGGTCTCATAAGACCTATATAAGGCAATAACAATATCTGTAAGACCTCAAGCAAGGCATAAACCACACTTGTACCAAGTGACCAAAACAGTAAGACCTCAAGCAAGGCATGAACTACACTTGTACCAAGTGACCAAAACTGTAAGACCTTAAGCAAGGCATGAACCATACTTGTACCAAGTAACCAAAACTATAAGACCTCAAGCAAGGCATGAACCATACGTGTACCAAGTAACCTAAACTGTAAGACCTCAAAGGCATGTAAAAATTTGTAAAACCTTACAAAAGGCACAATCCCGATCTTAA